>NC_056735.1:1258865776-1259193276 GCF_019279795.1 Protopterus annectens | reverse complement strand
TTCTGTCAATGTTTCAAGTTAATAGCACTACTTTTATAAAAGTGTCCCTGATGTTTTCTTGACCTGTCCCTGATTCTGTAGAAATGTGTCCCCGATTGGTGGAGAGGTCTGGTATTGTCACATGAGATATGCCTAATGAGGGACTGTCCCATGAAAAGTGGGAAAGGTGTCACTCCTACAGTCTCCCGTCGTGCAATCTGAAATATGGACAATGTGCAGTAGGTATGCAGTAGCATGACTTGGCAGACAGCTGCGTTAACAAACTCAAGTCACATGTCAGCATTGCAGAGTATCAGTTCCCATGTATCAGGCAGATGGGAGCAGATCGTATGAGGAACACCATATAATATGATTACGTCACTGGACAGGCCGTCCGTACAGTCGAACGCCTGCCGTCGCAAAATGGTTACACATACCCGATACTGTAGTCATGTATTCCGATGTAATATGCATCACAAGGGATCGCACACACCCAGCGTGAGTGACAAATGTAAGTAGAAATGTCAGTGACTGAGTGGTTGTAAGCGTGTTTGTCTACCAGTATGCCAGTAGTGCACTGTCAAAGAAATGTGGAGTCTAAACATGTATAAGGTGCTGTGACCAGAGGTCAGCAGTGCTTAACACTGTGCAAACCCACACGCAACTGCTCCCACCTGCTGGAATTTGCCTTACCCAGTCCGTATCCAAAGGCGTCAGTCTGTCCGCAAACAAAGAACCGCCCTATTCACGTGTTAGTAGCAGTACCCTGTGCACATAGCTCATGTGAATTAACAATAGACCATGGCATATGTACAGACAATAGATCACACACACACACCATACAGCGCAGTCATCCAACAGTATAGCAATGTACTGGCAGATATGTCTGGACCACTGGTGTATGTATGCCTGGCCGTCCTGTGTTTGTGTGTGAGCATGCCCAGTATGACTGTTACACTTGTTGTCGACCGACATTACCATCATACAGTCATGTGTGTGAGCATGCCAAGTATGGTCAACTGTATCGTATGTGTCACATGTCCAGATAGTTAGTACTGTGTTGATGACCCCTCTGTTCTACACAGACAGGTGTCATATTGTGTCTGTAGGGTAGCTAATGGTCATGTGGCATTGACAGTTGCTACATGTCAGCATAGCATGGGGGGACATCCAACCACAGTCCTACACAGCACCGTGGGTGGCGCACATGACTCTCACATGTGTAGGTTTGACGGGGGCACAGCCAACAGTTGTACACATCTGCCGCTACTGTACTGGTATGCCGGGTACTCCATCAGTGTGTGGACCTACCGAAATTGCTGGTTGGAGGTATACCTGTGTACGTCAGTTCCCAGCTTTAAATACCAGCACAGTGGTGTTGGACGTCCTAGCTTACACAACCTACATCAAATTGCCTGGCCTGCTGTAGTCTGTGTGTGTCTTAGGGGGTTGGGGTCATTCATTGGGCATATCAATAGGCCATCTTATATCATTTGTCTGTATTGGTCCACATTTGTCCAGCTGCATGGAACGTGTGTGGGCTGTACGGACACAAATGATGGTCAGCCCATAATCTGCAATAGGTTAGGACACCCTGTGTACTACAGGCTACCATTGTGATCCCTGTATGTGCTACAGAGGTCATGGTGCCACTATGGATGTGTACTGTCTGCTGCCCTAACATTTGGCCACCACAGTCACTTGTATGCTCACATACATACCATAGCAATGGGTAACTACACATTCTAATACAACTGCCACTTGTTAGGTCAATAGACATATTCTAGGTGTGTTCCAGACTTAAGGACGGTGTTGGAGTGCTGCCTATGTCGGATGCACACAGTGCACCTCCTATACATGGCCGAGCACAAGTACTGTCATGTTTGGCATCCATTGTACTGTGTGCAGGTCAGAGAGGAGAAATCTGTGGGTACCTACTGTATCAGTGCATATGCCTTGTGTTGCCTCTTTGCCAAGGGCAGGTCATACCATGCACGGGATTTCCCCGACTGTGCCCTGCTCAGGTAGTTCCTTCACCAAGTCACACTCTGCCTGTACAAGCCTTGGCAGTGGTGTTGGGCTGTGTGGCCCTGCCCCATGCTGTTCCTGCTGCAACTGTTACTGCAGGATAAGATTGTGTAGCGTAGCACATACCATAACCCCTTGTATGCATGTAGCTTGTGAATACTGCAGAGCTCCAACGGATGTGTCCGGATACCAGAACTGTGAACTGAACATCCCAAACACATGCACAAGTATATGTCTTGCCTGTGCATCCGCCTCAGTATGGTGTGAGTGTTCATGTGTGTGTGGATTGCTGATGGGTGTCATCAGCCATAACACCATTGTTTACCCAGCATCCCCCACTAGGAGACTGTAGGGGATGTCCATATTGGCATTGGTGTGCTACAGCTGTGTCAGATGCCATATATCAGAATCATCATAGCTTCCAGGACAGACAGCACACACATGCAATCTTATGCCCTGGCCATTGCATATGGCCTAGCTGTTGGAGGGTATGCCCCTGCAGTGACTGTAGGCCCTACCCCACTCACCAAGTGGTGCTACGATGTGTATGTGTGTGCAGGCTATAGCACCCAGTACCCCAGGGTAGTCATCCATGTGGTTGAACAGATGCATATTGCTGGTCTACTAATCATGTGTGTTGAGGACATGTACGTGCTCACTAGCATGTGTTGACATGGCGTCTGTGAACTGGTGCAATACTCTGGAAGCAGATGCCTGTGAGATACCCATGATATCCCCAGTTGTGCTGTGTGAGGTACCTGTGGCTAGTACACCTAAGCCAAAACATACCGTGGTATCCACGGTGATGTGTTTCCCTCGGCCTATTTGATGTGTCACGTGTGGCAGGCACAGGTCAACAAGCTGCTGTAGGAGGTCTCTGTCCACCCCATAGTGCTCCACCATCCCCAGCCCATGTAGAGCCTGGTAAGTCACCGTGGGTCTATTAAGTCTTATGTCACCCCAGTAAGGGTTGTTTGGCAGCATACACATCCTCACTGCCCCAGCCTCCTGCACATGTTGGTATATGTTGCCTGCTGCAGCCTGTCTCATTTGGTTGGACTGTTGTGAAATGTCCCCGCAGGTATACACCGGTGGTGCAGAGTGCGGACGAAATCTGTGTGTATGCTGCTTGCTCGCATTACCGTACTGTTCAGGTGCGGGCTGGCCATGTCATCTGATGATTGTGCTGATCAACACCTGTTTGTGCAGCCTGTACACCCTGACTACCCCACCACTGCTGTCATCCCTCCCAATGTCACCAGGCAGGTATAGACACACCCCTAGCTTAGGTGTGCTAGGGCAGGAGCTCTCCCGACGCACAGTTCTGCAATGTTATTACAGTATGCCTGACCCCCCCTCCCATGCTGTCAACTATATTCGAGACCTCCACCCGGCTGACTACACACGTGCACTCCAAGGACAAGCATCACACCCTGGTGATAAATGGGATACACTATTGTCAACCTCATCTGCATAGTATAGTCTTCTAATGAAGGTTGGGATGGTGGCCTAATGGTTAAGGTGTTTGCCTTCCAAACGCAACATGCATGGTTTGAGTCTCACAAGGGATAATTGGCTAGGCTTAAAATGGCTCGCAAGGGCAGTTAGCTTAGTAGTAACCTATGAACCTATGAATAGTTATATGACCCATACCAAACCTCCAAATTAATAACCACTGCTCAGTGTCGCTCAGATCCATACACAACTGGCAACAGGTGGCTTACTATCACCATATTTGATGTCCCATGGTCTTCCAAGCAACAAAATATCCGGTGTCTACACGACTACAACCCGTGATCCTGCACACTACAGACGTTGTGCATTACCACCACGCCATGGCAGATATACATAGATCCCAGGTTATCATGTACATATCATCCGGCACAAACATTCAATAGTGCTGATGTCCCCAGACATGTATATTCACATCTATGTCCACCTCTATATCTACATATATCATATATATTATTTGTATACATATATACATGGACATATAAATATATATATATATATATATATATATATATATATATCTATATATATATTTATATATATATATATATTTATATTTATATATATATATATATATATATATATATATATATATATATATATATATATATATATATATATATATATATATATATATATATATCTATATATATATATATAGATATACACACACACACACACACACACACACACACACACACACACATATACATGTACACACATATGTAGATATGGCATTTATATCACAACAGTGGACCACATGACAGCAATGCATTAGACAGGAATGAAAAGGAAACTACATGTGCCACCTACATCATGTAGTGTTGTTACTATTAAGGCATGTGTGTTTTGTTGCATCACACTGGTCAGACCGTATCAAGGGTAAGAGTAGGGCTGCTGACAGTTACTCACCAGACCTATTGGCGAATGTATGTGTTGACAACCCAGTGTATTGGCAGAATATGCGGGCTGTGGACACTATATAGGTCAGCAACAAAACACACCGAAAACATCCCGCAGCTAGCCACCCACAGATACCAACACATACGGTATAACTGCCAAACACACACACCTGCCATGCCTTACAATCGAGCACCTACCTGTCTAGTCTACCACACTACAGCATTATGCAGTAACAGAATGCGCTATCAAGTTCCAGCATCACCGCACTCCCACAGGCTTACATCTAGGTGGATGACATCATTCGCAAAGGCAAAGATGCCGATAGGGAATGTATGGGGAGTGAGCCGTCTAAAAGCATTACTCTGTCCCCAGGCAGCTGCAAACACACACACACACACACAAACACACACACACACTTGGCAGTGCTGGGAGTCGAACATACACCTAACTACCTTATCACACTACAGCATTATGCAGTTACAGAATGCGCTACTGGATTACTGGAACACAGCACTCCAGAGGCATACTTCTAGGTGGATGACATCATCTGCAAAGGCAAAGACGTGGATAGGAAATGTATAGGGAGTGAGCCGTCTAAAAGCATTACTTTGTCCCTAGGCAGCTAGAAACACACACACACACACACACACACACACACACACACACACACACACACACACACACACACACACACTTGGCAGGTCTGGGAGTCAAACATACACCTAACTACCTTATCACACTACAGCATTATGCAGTTACAGAACGCGCTACCGAGATTACTGGAACACAGCACTCCCAGAGGCATACTTCTAGGTGGATGACATCATCCACAAAGGCAAAGACGCTGATAGGGAATGTATAGAGAGTGAGTAGTCTAAAAGCATATTACTGTCCCAAGGTAGACGTAGACAAACACACGGCAGTGGTGTGAGCGGGACAACTGCCTATCTACAAAGCACTATTACAACACTACATAGATACGAGACATGCCACAGACAGTACACCCTTCAAGACAGTCAACCAGTGTGTTCAATGTAGGAATCCATCCTGACGTGGGGTATGGACATCTGTTGCCTGGATGACCACCATCGCTATACAGGATGTCAATGGCCATGCCCATACACAGAGGCACATCACCGACACAAGGTGTCACTGAGCATGCCCACACACTTAGTATCACACGTTTGTTTGGAATGTACTGTGTGTCCATCTATACAATGGTGTACTGGGCATGCTCGCACACTTAGTAGAAGTGAAGGGCTGTCTTGCATGCACACAGATTCTAAACACAGAAGAGCACAGTTTGGAATGTACTGTGTGTCCATCTACTCCTCGGCGTACTGGGCATGCTCACACACTTAGTAGTAGCAAAGGGCTGTCTTGCATGCACACGGATTCTAAACATGGAAGGGCACAGTATGGTGTTACTGTCCCCACGTACATGAAGGCCACTCACATGTACTGACCAGTACACACTCAAGAGCCATCACAGATGTCTCAGGTGCAGATCACAGAGGTAAATGCCACATTCTACTATTTAGCCCTCCGACATCACTATGTCCTTGGACCAGCAACACACATCCATACATTACCACAACACCATGTGACTCATGACCAGTGGACTGTACAAAGGTCTACAGCAACTGTGCAGATTACACATGTACTGACAGGGTTCCATCATGTGTTATGCAATGCAATGATCCTACTGTTCATAACCAGGTCGGCTCTACACACATAACAGGGGCCCTGGCTCTTACACAGCTGTAACAGATGACCGTCGCTGTACACCAAAGAACACACATGTTTGGATACGACATACATGTAATCGCAGTGGATATGTACATGGACCACACACACACAACACATATGTACATAGCATAGCTTTTGCTGTTCTCCATGCAGACAAGTGGCTACAGCAATCACACGCATGCACATGGAAGGTAGGTCCATGGCTGTTGAATGCTAACAGTACATAAGGCAGCAATGTTGACCGAGTTAACATTCCCTCTGTGCTAGTTACCCATGACAACCATCATATCATACAACAGTCCATGTGTTATGTATGTCATCACACATGTCCACCAATTGCAGTGCATACAAACATGGCTACATGACAGGCATGTAGGACCAACACACATGTACATGTAGTGGTGTGAATTCAGCTACCATGCATGTGCAGTAGCTGATGTATGTTATTCATCTGTGCCTAACTACAACATGCAGTTGCAATGCAGCCCCATTATAGACACCTTTATATGTTGAAATACTGACAGTACGGTAGGATGTACATCAGGTATGGATGGATGTGTGTACATAAAGTGGTGATCCACCTTTGCAGATGGATATTTGCCGAAGATGGCTCACAGGTGTGTCACAAGCCATCCTACCATTACATGTGCAAACAGAAAGCTATGTTACTGTTACTTGATGGTGAAGACATACAACCTACACAGCGGTCAGGGTGTTACTGACTGTAAGTCACTTGACACCTGTAACACTTACATCCTCCCGTGTGCATATAGCAGCACAATTGCCAAAGGTAGCATCGGTACACATAATGCGGCCAATATTGCCGCATGTCTGTCAGACGTATCATCATATAGCAGGTGTATCATTCACAGTACTGCCATGTGTGTTTGCTTGAGTGACCATATATGCCACATATGGTGGGGAATACATCCCAATTGTTACACACCCCTGTACACTATTGTAGAGATCTGTACATACTGCAGTGTGGAAAGCATGACGTAGGCAGGGGTGGTGTGTGTATCACACACGTCCGCTATCTGTATGTGAATGACATTTGTGGACTCCACTGTGTGTGTATGTATGTATGTATGGCTGTCTGGTGCATGGAGTGAGGGTGTATGCTACCATACAGAACAGACAGGATCCCTAACCCCTCATGGTGATGCAGTCTACTACCCTGTTGATGCCATCAGTCTCAGCCTTACTGGCTACCTGTACATGTTCATTCTCTGTGGCGTCATGTGTGTGTACAGTACTGTGAGGGTGATTACCACATAGGCAGGGGTCCTCACCTCAACACTGTCGAGTGTGCGTTATAGTGTTGTTGTCCCCTTGAGTGTGGGCATGTTACTTTGTGTTTCTGTGTATGTCTGTGTGTCCTCATCCTGTAATGTGACAGGGTATTACTGCTACACAGTGAGGCCTCATGCTATCAAGTGGCCTCTAACGTTATCATTGGCCAGACCGCTGTGTAAACCCCCCGCACCATGTCAACATACCTGTGATGTGACCTGGTATGGATGTCACATCTCTAGCCACTGTAGCCTATTAAACAGCCCACATGCTTCTGGATCAGTAGATGTGCGGACATCTGTGGAATGGTAGCCTTTCTAACAGTGAGGTTGAGGCTATGTATAGCATGCTGGTATTGCCATACATGCCTGTGAGTACTCCACATTTACACATGTGAAACTGAAAACACTGCTACTTATTGGCACATGTATGTAGACCTTAAGGGGGGAAGCAGGGCATCATTACCAACATGCTGCTACCATTGTTACCAAGGCATACTGTGAACATATAACAATGCATTATAAACCTTACTACATGGTATGTCTGGTGCATGTCAACAGTACACAACTAATGTCATATACACTTCTCACTATTCTGTTCACCCTGTGCATCAGACCATATGAGCATGTCCCTGCACCAATGGTGTGGATGACAGGGATGTGGCACAGGCATCATCATATGCACAGGGTGATAATGTTTGCCAGGGGGGTAGGCTGCACCAGTGAATGACATCATGTGTGTGGGTAAGGTCCGGTGATCTGATTGAACATGTGTGGTCGATATGGATGTGGGTGTTGCGGTGCCCTACAGATGTTTCTGCTGTGTGCGTGTATGTGTGCACACAGTTCTGCCTTTTGTCAGGCCTACACAGGGGTATTATTGACAGCTCCAGACTGTACAGACCAGGATGTACAGCTCACTGTGTCAAGACATGGCCATGTGACCTGTGCCTGCCAGGGGTTGCACGGGCACTACCAGGCGGAGGTACAGATTGGCTACTTTCCGATTACACTTGTCCACTGGAACCGTGTCCCCGCTGGGAATGTCCAGGGCCACGTCCCCATGGTCTGCTGTGTCCTGGTGTGGACAGCGCAGCACCAGCTGCACTGCTACTGATACTCGCACTATGGGAGCGGGCATATGAGGTGGATCATACATGTTGACCTGCACTAGGTGGTGTAGCTGGCCTACGTCCACATGGCCTACACCTCACTCCTACCTCATGTTCCAGCACAGACAGCTCATGCTCTCGGATTGCCATGCCACGGTCAAGGATTCCAACCATGTCACCCAATCGTCTGTCGAGAACACCAGCAATGTGCTGTTGAGCATTTGCCAGTACCTGGATGTTGTCATTTAGAGTACGGATAGCAGCCCTCTGAAGCCTCTGCCCTTCACTGTTCTGCCATTCAGCACATGCCTGTGCCACCATTACAATCTGGAACATGCGTCTGCATTCATTACACTGACACCATGGTGTGGAGACACACATTCAGTAGCCACCACACATTCCTGTTCAGAGCTAACACACGCTGACTGTCCCTCTATGGCCGCTGGTGATGGGGTATGTGTTGGCATGAGAAATGTGTGTGTGGAAGAGGGGGACATAGCTGGGATGGCAACCATTGGCACAGATTCAGCCCCTGACAACCCTGCCTGTATCTCATGCATATGTTCATCACTGATGGTGTCTGTGGGGACAATAACATCAGATGGACCGCAGCAGGGTAATGCACCTACATCACCTGTGAATGCAAAGAAAGACTCTACATTACAACAGGCACACAGACACACCATGCATGTGATTTGACAGATGGCATGCAGCATGCATGTGATACAGCAGACGGCATGCAGCTCAGACATTAATAGTGGTAGTTAGCATACCTTCCTTGGATTGCACACAACAGCAAGCAGATGTTATATCAGTAGCCATGCAGTTCACACAATCATGGTAGTAAGCATGCATCCCTGTGATACACCATGTGGACCAGCACAGGTTAACAGTACACATGGCTGAAGTGTCCTTGACATGTAATCTGCTGATGTGTGCATTGACATGCATACATGTCTGACACAATGGTGTCCTGACACATGTACAGCGTTGTAATGGGTATCACATTGCAGTGTTGTCTGTATGCCCTACAGATAGAATGCACTTTTTTAGCAAATGTGCATGAGCATTGAAGGGTAGTGTGAGGCATCTACATTGCTATACAGTGTGAAGTACAGACACTGTGCCATTGCATGGCATCATGAGGCATCTATAGTGCTATACAGTGTGTAATACACACACAGTGCATAGCCATAACTGCGTGCATACACATTACATAACTGTGGATTGTGACCCACGTCGCTGAGGTGTATACACACCAAACCATGCTTTGTCATGTGACAGGTCACTGGAAGGCCTACGGATGACACCCCTGCACAACTACTACAAAGTCTTAGCTGCCTGGCAACCATGTCCACACATGGCAGACTTGTCAGTACACCATGTCCCACATGACATTAATGTACCACACACACGAGGTGCACGGCTGACGGTGATGTAATACAGCAGCAAGGGAAATGTACGGTATATGTGGCCTGATGTGGTGTTAATGTCTTTGGAAGCTGTACAGGTGACTATTGTCATGCTATGACACAGTCGTGATGTTCAACACATCTTATATGGTCAAATTAAGTGACACCTCCACTAGCTGTGCACAGGAGTTTAGGATGTCCAGTGTTCAAAATCAACTATATAATCAGTCAACTAAGGCTATAGTTGGACCATGTGTGGACAATGTGCAACAGGGTGTATACACATCAGAACTACTGTGTGGCTACATGTCTCTGGCCATCCTCCATGGCCATGTGTGAACATGTGTTGGCCAAATGTTTGTGATGGCCGTCTATCTCACATGTCTGTTTTGCCCCATATGACATACACCCATAGATGTCAGATATGTCACTGTCTACAGGGCTATGCAGACAACGGGTTGTATGTTTGGTATGTGGGGTATGTACTATGGGATAGTAAGACAATATTGCATCTGGAACACTGCATGTCTGGGACATGTCAGATGGCACATCACAATGTGTGCACTCATTGCAGGGGCATATTACACAATGGTGACTCCTGTGGGCTGCCCATATCCCAGCTCACTGTGTGGTACTGTTTGCGTACCATACATGTGCTGTTCCAATGTATAGTACATATGCCTACACTGAACACCTCCACCATTGTATGCACAGCTGTCCACACATCTAGCAATGACAGGTAGTGTGGTTTCATGTCAGTGTTTCATTTAGTTTGTATATATTGCACATGGGTAGCCAGTGTGAATGATGACAGATGTGACCTGTATATCATGACTGGACCATACATTATGTGTACATGTGTTAACTGGCCACATGACGTAAAGATATATGCATTAATTTGCCTGATACTGATAACTGTCTCATCTGCAACGGACTGATGTCTGTGCGACATGCCAGAAGTACCTGTATAGGGGTGACACAGCAGATTGAACATTATCCATGACTGTATGACAGCCACAGGGTGCACTGTGCATGTTAACACATTCGCCTGTACAATAGCATATAGTATGCACATGTGTGCATACACAGGGTAGCATACTGTAGTATGCGGCATGTATGTAAACATACCTTGCATATGATGTTACATTACATATTGTACAGTGACACATGCAACTAAATGGGATATAATAGTCATATGTGCAGTAGTGACTTACCAGGCAACTCCAGGCTCATTGGTTGGGAGACACCCACCTCAACGATGGCAGCTAGTGTTTGTGGATGCTGTTCTGAGGGTGTCCCCAGGCTGGCCAGTAGCTCATCGATGTGTGTGAGTGGGGGCTGGGTTGGTGGGCCACCACCTGTTCCACCTTGTTCCCTGTCGATTGCATTGGCATGCTGTTTCGCATGTCATATCAGGTCCGTGCAGTGTCTGCACACCTGCTGGTAGGTGCAGTTATGGCCACCCACATCATTAACCCTCCTGCGAAGGTCCTGTCACAGGGCGTCACACTGCTGGGCAAGCTGTGGCACATGGCTGAACAACACCTTGTAGTTCTCATGGAGGTAAGGGATGAGGGCATCATCCTGGCATCTATATGCTGGCAGGCATGAACGAGGCATTTCTGGAAGACATAATGATGGAGACAGGTCACAGTATCACAGAGATACAGCTGCACACATTAAATCTAGTATTAAATCTAGTACATCTGAACAGTTATCTTTGCAAATCGTCATGACACAGACACGACTGCCATGTTTGTGTCACACACATGTAACACCCGTTATGCATTGGATATCATCACCATATATGTGTGTCACCTCATTACATTGTTCATACTCCATGTAAATGTTGTCTTGATGTGGGCATGTCTGTTTGCCTGAAATGGTGTTCTTACCTATCAGCACATGCCTGGATGTGTCCACAGTAATGCTGTTGACCTTGATGCTGTGTATATGTCACATATCAACACATACACTGCTTTAATGCCCATGAGCAGTGACAATGCACACATGCACACGGAAACCTTTACATGCATGTGTTTTGCGATATACATCTACATGGCACTGTACAGCAGTTCAACATCCTGCCACGTATCACCTGTGTTGCACATGTGATAGACATGGGACAATGGCTAGCCGGGCGTCATTCGCAGGGATGGTTATCAACTATGGCATGTACAGGCAAGGTTTTCTAGCTGTATCCAACAGCCATTTTGCCACCGCGAGGTGCATCAGTGCCACATTACTGATCCAGACAGTTAATAATACATCTACCATGCGGTCATTGCACCATGTATGACAGAGATGACACGTGCAGCTTTGATGGACAGGGTTGCATGGTATGGCAGGAGTATGTAACATGTATGGCACAGGGATCTGTCCAGCATGTGGCGATCCTTGTAGTAGGATGGTGGCTGTCCATGACGTATGTCTTTCAGATTAGGATATGTATGTGTAGCATGTCCAACATCACAGTGTAGCACATGTCTTTATGAAAGGTAGCCAGCATGCTGCATAGTGGAGGTGAGGATTGTGAAGGCTGGAATCGCCCATCCACGCATGGCCAATACCCCTTAAAGGTGATATGTGATCCAATATTGGTCACCTGAGTGCTGAGTATGCCTGTGCAATGATCTCCATGCTCATGGATGGCACCCTGTCATGACATGGGTGCCTCGTATGACTACCTAATAGGCCTGGAGATGTCACCAACTCAGGGAGGTGAACTGCACAGCATCATCCCTTACACAGTGTCCATAATGTTGACCGCTGCCTAGGTGGTAGTTAATGGGTACAGGGTTATTCACCTAGCAGTGACAATGCTATTATCAGCTGTCAGATTGTCCACATATGTCACACACCTCACCCACAAAGCCCATTCTGTATGTTGTCTACAACACTGAGACAGCTATTGCTCCTAGGGCATGGACATTCACATTCTTACATACACAGATGCCTCCCATTTGTCTGTGTGGTATGGGCTACACTGAGGGGGGAGTACACAACATTAACCCTGTTTTAGAGTAGCTGCCACTGTTGTGATATGCACATGTCACTCAGACACCTTTTGTAGTGTTGCTTCTGTCAACAGGCCACTGGTAGAACACTCCTGTGCCATATGAAGGTACATCTAGTATACTCAGTGTAGCTGGAACACGGTATGGGTGATGATGTTCTATGACCTGTCACAGGTATGCTATGCAGTGTGAAATCATCCGTACTGTCATCTACTTCTGTACTGCTAACATCTACGTTGATAAAGGTTCATAGACTTGCAGACTATACTCAGCAGGGTAATAGTGCAGTGCCTCCAATTATGACTGTCGTCTCCACTTGTGGGTTGCAGTGGGTTGATATTATCCAACACCCTATCTGTATTGCATATTCATGCTCAGCACTTGTTCAGAACATGTGAGCACTTCATGAGCTACTAATTACTATAGCACCCATTCCAACTCATGTCTTACAAGTACATTGCCTGTCCTTACATTTCCAGCTTGCATACAGTACAACAGCTGTTGTACACATGTAACTCACATATCTTGTGAGACATGGTTGAATATACAGGCATGTCCAAGTGTCACGTACCAGTGCTATTGCCTGTCTATATGATGTATATGGCAAACATGTGGCAATAGAGCAATTGTCTGATGTACACAGTCAATACTCACCTCCCAACATACGACACTACAGCCTGCGGGAGATGCACATATGTGGCCATGCCGGGGGTAATGCTCTCATCATCCCAGACTGGACCTGACATTCATGTGGGGACGATTAACATTTGCAACACACCCCACTCATCACATAGTCTCACTAGATCTCCACCACCACAGGCCACACATAGTATGAGTACAACATTTGTAGAACCTCTCCATACTCTGTGTAGGCACCAGAGGCAGCCCCCATTACCAAACACAACAACAATTACTTATAGCCCACAGACTCATGTGTGCCCATCAACTACAGCCAATAGGGTGTTATAACATACCCAACACACGGCTCATAGGTGACTATGTAGACGGTCACACTGATACATCAGGGATCCCTGCAGTGGCTGTACTGTACAGAGGTGCAGGTAAAACATGGCTCTGCTGTTCACAGACAGGACACTACCCTAGAGAGGTGCTGCCGGTGTAAACACTGTAGTTGGGCTTACACATAGACTTGCCAGACAGCATAGTACCTCACTATGTACCTGTGAAGCTATTACATGTCCTTCGTGCATGGTTAATTGAGTTGCTCTTCAATTTCAATTAGCTATCATGCTGTTACAGTGTCCCGTGACTACAAGCCATATGTATCCTGTTATTGTGTATCGTACATGCCAATTGACAATACCTTTTGTTTGCATGATATAACAGTTGTGCTTTGTAGAATATCTGACATATCTACCTGCAATACTGTACATTACATATATTTTACACATTATCCCATAATGAAAAGCATACTTACACAGCAGGACCACCTTAGGCATGTTATTGTCGTTCTATGCCCATACACATGCCTACTGTGGCGGTATATCAACATATACTATCCCCTGCTATGGCACGTACTTGTTGGACATACCCTACCACTGACGGCGGGTGGTGTGGAATTGTTCTGTTTAAAGCCCTCATGTAACATCCCTTGTGGTGTATATGATGTTTACTTTGTGGCCCACAGCAGGACAGACAATTTCTACAAGCGTTGCTATGCTCAACAAGACATCACTACATAATCCCTTTTCCCACTTTATGCATTGCGTACACTTTTAATTAATACAAAACAGGCTCTATGTACACTAACATACGGAGTGTTCTACATACCTTGTTAGCATTCTGAATCTTCGTAAATATCTCTCTTACACCTTTACTGTTTACAACGGTTCTATGGTATGAGCATACGGTTTGAATGTATGGCAAGTCATCCTTATATACGTCAATACCTGTAACATGTGGTTTCCTGCCCCCAGTTGATGTTCCTGAGTAAATTATTACACGCACATCAGCTGTGCAGCTACTCCATTCGCCAGTTACACGGCAACAGTGGGGTATAATTTAATTCTCCACTTGGGCGTTGCCCTTTTGCCCTACCTTCGGGGAGATGGCCTGTATGTGTTTTGTTGTGAGGAATTGCAACTGATATTTGTAGAGACACGGATATTTTGAATTCATGTCCCCCATGGATTGTGTGTGATGGCTAGAGTATGTGGTTCTACATGTGAGTGTACCTGTCATCTCAACCATCTGATAAGGGACTATTGCAAACAAATCCTGTAACATCGCTGTCTGTTCCATTATACAACAGCTACGATTTCACATGGCGCCTTTACAAATGTGTCTCTCACAAGGTATGTTAATGGTTCTGCAGATGTAATTGAGTGAGTGGATGTTTGTGATGTTATTACAGTCTGTATTGCAATTGTTTCGGGTGTGGGGGAGATGTAGGTGGGTGTACATAGCATATACAGGTTTGTGGGGACTGCATTTCTACATATTCCATATATGTGTGTGGGCTCCTTCCCTAATTGAAGACCTATCACTTAGTAGACTGAACTATGGTTGTTATGGGCTTATACATTGAGCCATTGTTAATTGATTTCTATATAGTATGCAGGTGAGGTTGATACTTCCATACCTACGGAAATACAGCGATATCTAAAGGAATGTTACTAAATGGCAGCTGTCTCGTGTATTTCTGTCACAGATATTTGCACTCATTGCAGTTGTGTTGGTGACTGAGCCTCTTTGGCATGGGTTGCCACCTTTTCAAATGGCTATAGTGGGACATTTGCAGGACACACAAGTGTTTAGAGGCCGACACATACCCTCAGTCAGTACACAGGATAGAACATACTTTTATCCTGAATACATACTTATTCTTGTAGCAGCTACTTATCATGTTTCATGTAACATTTACGTTTTGTAGATGCAGGCATAACTATTTAATGCAACTGTTCCATAATATATGGGACATAATTATGTCCTATAATCTCGGACATTTGCCCTTTTTAATATTTTTTGTCAGGACACAACTGCCCAGTGAGGGGCTGTCCCTCTTAAAGTGGGACAGGTGGTACCGTATGCCTATGGCCAACTATGACCACACCTACCGCACTGCTCTACTTCCGAGTTAGCACTAACAGACACACGATGCAAACATACACACACACATTACAGTCCCACGGAAACGCACACAGCACCCTCAACACATGCATACACAGACTACAGCAATCACAAACACAGTTGAACACAGCACCTACATGGACCGCAACACCGGCAGCGATAACTAACTGTCCCTTAATATCGTGATAATATTACACGTGGTTCCAGTGTTCTGGTACTGTGTTCTTTTGGTCTTTGAGCCTCGTGATTACGTGTGTCGGTATGTGACACATTCCATAGTTGGCAGTATCCTATTTATTTATACCTCCATGGTTGTGTACATGTCATTGACCTCTCTATATATTTGCAGATATAGGTGAATCCGTATATATCAACATATATCTCTCTATCTTCCTTTCTATCTCTATTATATATATATATATATATATATATATATATATATATATATATATATATATATATATATATATATATCTATAAGAGAGAGAGTGAGAGGGAGAATACACCTTTCATTGTGTACATGTCAGTGTATACTGTTTCCTGGACTCCGCACTTTTGTGTTTGAACCTGTCACATTACACACCTGCCATTGGTACATCTTGGGTAGCTTAGTGTTAGGTGATTGGGTACATGATTGCGTGTTCCACTCCTGGCAGTGGTCGTTTTACCCTTCAGAGCAGGCACTATTAGTACAGGGGTGAATAATGCTAGTTTCACATGTTCTTGACATCATTGACCGTGATCTGCATGATATTCAGAGAAGCTTAGCCCTGTTTCATGCATATCCATATGGTCATGTTTAAAAAACACTTACCAGCACTGGGCAATGCTTATTCCCGCTAACATGTGCAAAATGTGATCTGATGACCTGCATCCACCATCCATTATTCATGCCTTCGGGATTACGTCCCTTGCAGGACGTGATACCGGGAACATGCACGACAGTCCGTGCATTTACCACTTGGGCATCTGGGATTTGTACATGTGTTATGGCATTTAGTATGTGGACTGTACTATGGCTGTTACTCCATATTGCAATCAAATGGGTAACTCAGTTAGTTTACATATGGATGGGACCTATTAATGGTATGTCCAAAGATGTTTAGTGGATGTGCCCCAGCATTGGGAATGTATGTCACAGTGAGCCACACGCTATAATTTGCTACACCTTCACACAACCATAGGTGGAGCATGATGGGGTGACAGATACCTGTCATGGGTACACCCCGTGCTTTGCCACTACCTCCATGATTACATTGTATGGAGCCCCTCATTTACACACCAGGGAATCCATGCAGAGTGTGTGGGGAACAGTGATTACACACATGGATCCCACAATTGGCTTTGCTCCACTGAGGGTCAGTTGGTTACTCGATGTGGTGGTGACAGCAGACACTGCTTGCCTCGATTGACGAATGGCCTCTGACAATCAGGCATGTACCTACCGATGTACCTAGGAACCTATACATACAGTACCAACATATGCTGATAGGTGCATGTACTGTTCAGGTGTTGCCATTCCTTGTTCCAATAGCTGTTGTGTGTGCAATGCTTGAGGGATGCCTATGTAGGATTCACACAGTAGGCCACCTATACATTACAATTTACAGGTGTTCATGTGTGTGTGCCATCCATTTTACTGTGTGTGCAGGTGGAGAGGTGTGTCAGTCCATAGGGGCCTACACTGTCAGGGTATGTGCTATACGTTCCCTCTTTGCCAAGGCTTAGGCATATTGGGCATGCCTCTGTCTGCCTACTGGGGCTGGCACAGGTTGTTCATGGTCTGAATCCCTCTGTGCCTGTGATGGCCTTGGCAATTGCAGGTGGGCTGTGAGGGCCTTCACCATTATGTCCCTGATGCAGCTGTTTCTGCAGGATCATATTATGTAGCATGGCACATACTATGAAGATGTGGGCACACGTGCCTGGAGAGTACTGCAAGGCTCCAACAGATATGTCCAAGCAACGGAACCGTGATTTCAGCATCCCAAACACACGCTCTATGATGATTCTGGTTTGTGCGTGTGCCTCATTATGGTGTTCTTGCATGGGTGTGTGTGCATTTCTGATGGGACTCATCATCCACAGCTCCAGTGCATAGCCAGCATCCCCCACAAGGTGGCCATGTGGGATGTCCCCCCTGACAAATACCTGATACAGCTGTGAGGCATGCCAGATGTGGGAGTCATGGTAGCTTCCAGGGCTGCCAGCACGCACATCCATGATAATGCCCTGGGCATTGCACATGACCTGGCAGTTGATGGAGTGGTATCCCTTGCGGTTTATGTAGCGCCTACCATGCTCACCGGGTGGTGACTTGATATGTATGTGCGTACAGTCTATCGCACCCAGTACCTCCGGGTAGTGTGCCACATGGTGGAAGAGACTCATATTGCTGGCCAACTCCTCCTGAGTTCGGGGGAAGTATATATGCTCATTGGCATGTGGTAACATGGCATCCAGGAACTGGTGTAGTACCTTGGATGCTGATGCCTGTGAGATCCCCATTATATCTCCAATTGGCCTTTGAAAGGTACCCGTGGCTAGTATTCGCAAGCTTACACATACCTTCATGTCCACTGGGATGGGTTCCCCTCTGTTGTTTCTGGATCTCAGGCGTGGCCGGCACAGCTCAACTATTTGCTGTAAGATGTCCCTGTCCACCCTGTAATGCTCTACTATCTCCAAATCATGTAGCCGCTGGTAGGTTACCCTTAGTCTGAACACTCTTCTCCTCCTCCGGGGCCTGTGGTCATTGTCAGCATCATCCTCCACAACACCTGCAGTCACTAACACATGGTGATGAATCACAGCTATGGCAGCTCCCAACATGTACATTGTAAAAGTTCCCCGTATGTTTACACCTATTGTGCAGTGTTTGGGAATACACAGGTGTGTGTGTGAGGTGCTTTCACACTTTATACTATTGTGCTGTGAACACTGATGATGTCCTAGGGTGTGTATGTATGATCGTAGCTACAGGGTATCTTATGTGTTTTACCACAGGAACTACTATTGTGGTACCTTTGGTGTTAAATTACATTTGGCTGCCGTGGATTACCTCCTGCCCTTCCCTTTACATTTCTTCACGTTTCACCTCCCATTTTTTGGCATGCATCCAGCAGCCTGCTTTCATTTGTACTTTCCTAAACCTGGCTTATCTTGCGTAATGTGTTCTATGGCCAGTCTACTGCAGGTTTGCTTTGCTCTGCTATGACAGTTCTCTTTTCTTTGCAATTCGACACCTCCCATATCCTGTTTTGCAGGTTTCTGCGAGCAGACTTGTCAGCTGCCGTCGATTGCCCGTTGTGAGGTAATAGGTGTTAATTGCTCAGTTGTACTCCAGTTACCCTACTGCGGCATTTCCTTATTTTCTTCCCCTGACCTTCCTGTTTGAGCTATGGTGCGCGGCACATGCGTCCGCTTACGGGGTTTCGGGCACGTTTTCATCCCCGTACACATGCACTTTTGGGCACCATATGTGCTCTCAGCTAAACAATGCTATACCTACCTCCCCACCCCTGTCCTGCGGCTTTGCTTAGCAACGGCCAGGCCAGATTTGCATTGCTCCAATGTGCTTACAGCTACGGTGGCACACCCCACTGGTGATGTCATATATACCTCTAAACCACTCCTCGGTGTTGTAGCGCTGCGTCCTATGGTACATCCTTAGTTCGGTGGGACGTTTGGGATTCACTATTACCTGCCTCATTTGCATGGCATTGACTACTAATTCCTAGTTACAGCGCTGAACACTGTCACAGACCCTTAGCAACCCTTGCAGCTTGGTTGTGGTGTACCATGCATACCATTGCGTATTATGGTGAAATTATGATTTGTATTGCATTGCGATTTTATGACATTTGTATATATTTTCTTTGTGTTCCCATTTGCGCACACATGCCCTGCGGTTGTACTTTGCGTTACTGTGGACATGACATTAAATGTTTTTTTTTTTAGGTGTTGTGCATCTTTTCTTTGCCATTGGCTGTATATTTAGCCATTGACATATGTTAACTTTGCAATACAAGAGTCTGGTCCGCTTTCATAGCTCCAATGTTCTGTTTGGAAAAATGTAAACCGTGTTTTTTGGTTTACATTTCTGTGGGCTTACGCTACGCCTGCACCACTTCATGAATCGCTATGTACCTTCATTTGCATGGTGCGGCACTGCACATGGGGTGATTAGTATACCTAAGCCGAGGGCTGCGCAGATCTGGCGTACACCGGTAGTGCACGTGGAATTGATCGTACCTGAATCGCTCAGCAGCCATATTTGGCGTTATACCACCTACGCTATGCCTGCACCTGGTGCAAGCTTTATGAATCCCAGGGTCTAGCTGTTAACCAGTTAGTTAATAAAAGAAGGGGTTTTGCTTCTCTTTGGCTCGGGCTAAGTGTTGCATTTACTTAAACCTTATTCCAAAATTTTGGGCTCTGTTTAGTTTAAATAGAAAAAACTGTTACTGTTTTATTGTTAGTCAGTTAGCGTAGTTGCTTTTAGTGTAGTTAACTTTATACTTGCGCCATTTGGTGCAATCGTTGGTCTTTGGCCTTTTTTGACTTAGTATTGGTATTCTGTGTGCTGGTTTTCATGTATTCATAGACTTAGTAGCTGTAGGTGCCTTTTGCGCTCTGTTAGACTGTGTGTTGTTAGTAGGCTAGACTAGTTTTGGTGGTTTCCTGCTTGTTAATTTGTTAGCATTGTTGGATTTACTATCATTGTTAACAGAACTATGTTCTGTTATTTCTTGTCATAAGTCTGAGTTTTTGTGGATTCCCGCTTGTTTTACTGATATTACTGTTTGAGTGTGTGATATTCTATCCTTACTGTAACTTTCTAGGTCTGTTTTAGTTGGAAGACCTAATTTCTTCGTTTCCTTTCCTGCCTGGGCTAGGCCCGTTTAAGTTAGAGGACCTAGTCCTCCTTCTCCTTCTTCTCTGTGTGCGTGTGCCCATTCTGTGAGAATGTCCAAAGAGAGTAAGGATCATAAGCCATCTGGCTTTAAAAAATGTATTAAGTGCTCTCAAAAAATGTCCATAATGGATGGTCACGGTAACTGCGTTTACTGTTTGGGGACCATCCATTTACAGGAGACCTGTTTATTTTGCCATGCTTTTAGTCCTAGGGTGTTACAATAGAGGAAAAACAAGCTCATCCTAAAAGGTCTTCTTAAACCTTCCTTTGAGGAAGATCTGTCTAGCTCTTCATCCTCTTCCAAATCTACTAAGGGAAAGTCTAAATCTTCCAAGAGGCCCTCCCCAGCTCCGGCTGGTGTCTCAGAGCTACCTCTTAAAATCACCAAATCAGACAAATCAACTTTCTCTTTGGCTTCACAGACTTCAGTGCCGACTGAGAGCAGTATGGTGATTACAGGGTTGGTTCCAAGTATTTAGGAGCTGACCACTGAGACCATTTCACAGAGCCAGTCTATGGATCTTCTACCAGTCTCCACTATTTTGAAATCTCTGATACCTCAGAGATCCCACTCTCCTACTCTGTCATCCAGGTCTTCCAGGAGTTTATTGGAGGAAGATGTGAAGAGGGTAGTGCTGAGACTGTTGAAGTCATCTGCTTTGCCTAAATTGCTGTTTGCCCTGACCCAGTCGGTTCCGGAACCACTTGAGTCCGTTCAGCCCTCTGCGATCATTCCTCCTTTGAGCCATGCTGGTCTTTCGGAGCCGGAGTGTTTAGTACCACTGGTGGAACCTTCAGTTCTGGCTCCCCCTGTGGCTGCTTCAGAGACGAGTTCTGCTCTGATACTTTCGGTGCCATCCGTAGTGTTTAGGAATCGAAGCTCCTCGGTCGGCCCCAACAGGGATGCTTGGAACCGAACCTCTTCGGTTCCATGTCTTCCTCTTTGTGCATCGGCTAGGGTGAGTTCAGCCCTATGTCTGTCTCAGAGCCAATGGCTCTGGAGCTGATGGCATCCTCAGTCTCCTTGGAGCCTGGGAAGTCTTCAGAGCTGGAGAGGTTGATGTTCAAGATGATGAGTGTGCTGTCCCAATCTTCAGCTTCGACCAGAGGTACCGACACTCTTCCCCCTAAAGCACCTACTTCTGCCTCAGCTCCTACTCCCCTCCATGGACAGCAGAGACCCTCAGCCTCAGGAGCCACCGGCCAGTGGCCCCCACTCTTCCGAGATCGCCCCGGAATGTCCTTCTGAGGAGCCCCCTTGGAAGAGAACATGTAAGAGGAAGCATGTAGACTCCCAGGATGAGTCTCTGACCTCTGACACTGACCTCGAGGAGTCGGAAGGGTCATCCTCTGATGATGTCTCCTTTGTAGACATCCTGGAAATCTTTAGGCAGAGGTGCAGCTGGCCCATTTTCACCCCTTCTGATGAGAAGCCTGTGTACCTGAAGGTTTTCGGATCTCAACCTTCAGCTTCTTGGGTGTCTCCACCTTTCGACAAACTGATGGATCTAGTTAGTCAGAAGGTGTGGGATAGTCCTGATGCTGTGAAGCCAGTCCCCAGGAGACCAAATAAGTTTATTTCTGCCCCTCCTGAGAATGATTTTTTGTCTAAGGGTGTTCCCATAGATGCCATGATGGTGGTAGCAGCCAATAAGAAGGAGCTAGCTGAGACTTCTTCTTCTGTTCATTCGCCAAATAAGAAGTTTTGAATGATGGACAGATATGGGAAGCGTATCTTTAGTTCAGCGGCATTTGCCCTTAGATTGCTGAACTATCTTACTTCATGAGGCTTCAGAGAGCTCTTCTTGAAGAGTTAGAAGATGCTCTACAAGGTACATGTACTGAGGGAGTCCCTGATAAGGTTTCTGCCCAGTTGCCCACCTTGAACTCTGTTGTCAACTCTTCCATGTGGCTTATTTTGTATGCAGCTGATGGAGCGAGTAGAGCATTGGGTTCAGGAATTTCCCTAAGGCGTCATTCCTGGATGCGTTTGTGTAACTTTGCGGAACCGTTCAAGTTTACCTTTACCAATGCCCCCTTCAATGGTTCCTCATTGTTTGGATCCAAGGTAAAGGACACTCTCACCTGGTGCGAGCAAGAAGGAAAAACACTCTCTGCTGTGGGAGTACATTTTACTGTTCCCTCTAGACCATAACTTAAGGGTCAGAGGGGAGGTAAAATGTGGTTCAAGAAGTCCCAGAGGTTTTTCCATGATGCACAGGGTGGCTCCTCTTTCAGAGGCAGAGGAGGAAATGGGAGACATTGTCCTAGAGGCAGGGGCATTCTGCAAAACCAGGGAGGTCACGATTCCTTTTGGGGCCGGCCTTACCAGCGCTCCTGATGTGGGGCCCTACTGTGCTTCTCTGGGGCCTGTTGGGGGTCGCATTTCTTTGTATCCAAAAGCCTGGCTAGGTATCACTCAAGACAAGTGGGTACAAAGAATTATTACCAGAGGTTATGTCATACCCTTTTCTCTTCCACCTTTTGTTCCCAAGAGGATCCCGGATGTTCCACCCAATGACAGGGATCAGGCAACTGTGGAGGTCAACAAGTTGCTGTCAAAACAAGTCATCAAAACTGTCCCAGCAGACCAAATAGGATCCGGACTTTACTCCAGATTATTTTTAGTGCCAAAACGTACAGGGGACTGGAGGCCCATTCTGGGCCTCAGCAGATTGAACACATCAGTAGGACAAGTTCCGGATGGTGACAGTGCAGTCTATACTTCTTTGTTAGGGAAAGACAATTGGATGTGCTCAATAGATCTCCAAGATGCCTACTACCACATAAAATGGACAGGGCGTCGAGGAGTCATCTACACCTCCAGCTGGAAGCCAGTCATTACCAGTTTTGTGCTTTGCCCTTTGCTCTCACCACAGCCCCCAGGGTATTCATCAAATGTATGGCAGTAGTGGCAGCTCCCTTGAGATGTCGAGGATTCCAGGTGTTTTCATATCTGGACGACTGGCTCTTGACTGCCCCCACCAAGCATCTACTTCTTCAGACCAGGGACGCTACTGTTCAGTTTTGTGCCCAGCTGGGAATTTCTATAAATTGGGAAAATCTGCCTTATTGCCCTCTCAATCTGTGATTTTTATAGGTGCAGAGATAAACACAGTAGACATGTTGTCTCATCTTCCTGCTGAAAGGGCACAGCACCTGGTTCTTCAAATTCAATGTCTTCTCCCCTTACGAAAGGTCAAAGCCAAGACTATTCTGATGCTTCTAGGGACCATGGCTTCCACCATTTTACTAGTGCCACTAGCCAGGCTACACATGAGAATTCTTCAGTGGCTCCTGTCGTCCCAGTGGTCTTTTCAGCACCTCCCATTATCTCATCACATTCTGATGACAGAATCTTGCAAGAAGGACCTCCTTTGGTGGACATTACCCAATCAGTTAACCACGAGTACCTCCTTTGTTCCTCACCAACCCATTGTTACCGTGACCATGGATGCCTCACAGATAGGGTGGGGGGTATTATCTTGGCAGGACTGTCCAAGGCACATGGCAAGATCACAAGGCTCACCTGCATATCAACGTTCTAGAGATGAGGGCGGTGCTCCTGGCATTGCAAGCACTCCACGACCTTCTACCTCTGGGGACTATTGCAATACAATCAGACAACATGTCGGTAGTGTGATATATCAACAAACAGGGTGGAACCAGATCTTACCCACTCTGTTGAGAGGCCATGCAAGTTTAGAAATGGGTGATAACTTCCCAATGTTTTCTGGTGGCAACACATATTCCAGGGATAACCAACGTGATAGCCTCTCATTCCCAAGGTTATTCAGAAAGCAATATGTCTGGGAAGCAAACATCCTCATTGCTCCTTACTGGCCTTGTCAGGTTTGATTCCCCTTCCTCAGGTCTCTTCTCCTGGATGATCCTTGGATACTGGACTCTGCTCCAGACCTGTTAATTCACATGTCAAGTTCGTTCCATCCCTCCTTACACACCCTCAATTTAACAGCATGGCTGCTCCAGTTCCATCCCTGGTCAGGCTTCACGACTTCTCACCCTCCATGACTCACATCCTTACGTCTTCTTATAAACTTTCCACTAGGAGACTATATTCCAGTAAATAGAGAAGATTCTCTATCAGGCAGAGAAAATGAATGTTGACCCTTACACTGCCTCCATTCCAGTGGTTTTGGAATTCCTGTCTGAGCTTTTTCACCAGGGCTCTGTGGATGCCACTATCAGAGTTCAGTGGCAGTGATTTCAAACTTTCATCTAGATTTTCAATATTCTAATCTGATGTCACCTAAGCTGTGCAAGACCTTCCTTAAAGGTGCCACTTTGTTAAGACCCCCCTATCAAGAACCTGTGGCCTCATGGGGTTTAAATTTTGTGTTATCGAAATTGACTTCTCTGCCCTTTGAGCCTTCTCGTTCATCTTCTTTGAAATTCTTGTCTTGGACGACTTTGTTTCTGGTGGCTATCACATCGGTCAGATGGGTGTCAGAGTTGCAAGCATTGTCTGTAAAACCCCGCTATCTAATTTTTCACAAGGACAGGGTGTCCCTTCGTACTAATCCCTCCTTTGTCCCCAAGGTCTTTTCCCATGCTATTTTGAATCAATCCATAGAGCTTCTGGTGTTCTTTCCAAATCATTCCAACGCAGCTGAATACAGGTTTCACCAGCTAGATGTTCATAGACAATTACGTTTTTATTTGCACCAGACTAAGGAAATCAGGAAATCTGATCAATTATTATTTTCCTTCTCTGAATCCAGGTCAGGCTTGCCAGTTTTCAAAGTGACACTTTCTAATTGGATTTCTAGCTGTATAGCTTATGTTTACAATTCTGAGGGTAGACCTTTACCCTTTAAAATCAAGGCTCATTCTACCAAATCTCAGTCTACCTCTGCAGCCTTTCAAGCCAGGGTCCCACTTGATAACATTTGTGCAGCAGCTATGTGGGCTACCCCTCACACTTTTATTACTCATTACAAATTGGATTTAACCTCCAGGGGTAGAGCATCATTTGGTTCCACGGTACTCCGAGTATTTTTCCTTGAGCCACCCAGGAATAAGGGGCTAGGGACGCTGACCCATATGTAAGAATGAAGGTGAGATAGGACTACAGGACATAAAGAAGTTATGTACTTACCATAACGTTCCATGTTTGTAGTCCATCTCACCCTTCATTCTTACCAACCCATCCACCTACCCCCAGCCTGGAAGTACCTGGAGACAGAAATATATTATTATCCTTTTTTATGGAGACCTTTTAGTATTGGCTTCTTTAGTATATTTGTTATTATCTCTCCTAGTTAGCAGCAAGCACAATCTGGGGATTGTACTGGTGTACCATGGGATACCTATCTAGCCACGAGTCAACTAGAAGACTTCCAGCTTGGAAATAGGCCAAGTCAGAGCCAAGGATTGGCTCCGATCCCATAGGTAAGAATGAAGGGTGAGATGGACTACAAACATGGAACGTTATGGCGAGTACATAACTTCTTTTTATAGCATGTCCCCCCATGGATCCTCTCTTTCAAGGTAGTCACATGTCAAAATATTTTTGAAAGGGGTTTTACATAAGAGGCCTCCAAGTAAACTGGTGACCCCTGTTTGGGATCTTAATTTCGTGTTACAGAAACTAACACTTGCTCAATTTGAACCAGCAAATCTGGCTGACTTGAGGTTCTTAACATGAAAAAAAGCAGTTTTATTGATTGCTCTGACCTCTGCAAGAAGTATAGCTGAGTAGCATGCTCCTCTGGTGAGTCAATCCTACCTCATTTTCCACAAGGACGGGGTTTCTTTGAGAGCTAATCCTAAAATGGTATCCAAGTTTACTTTATGTTAAACTATCCATCATCCCGTTTTCTTTTCTGAACCTAAAAATGAGAGGGAAAGGATTGTCTATATCTTGGATGTCCACAGACAACTCTGGTACTAAATCTGTCCGATCATCAAATCAATTGTTCATTTCTTGTGAAGGTAAGAAGAAGAAGAAGAAAAAAATAGTGTCAAAAAAGAGTATTTCCAAATTGTTGTCTATGGCTATTACTTTTTGTTAAACATGACAAGTTTATTCCAGGCAGGGTCAAGGTCCACTCTACAAGGACCTTGACTTCTTCTTTGGCTTTTTGGAAAGGGTTGGATTCTAGAAGTATTCTAGAAGCTGGTAGTTGGTCCTCTGTAAATACCTTTACAAAGCACTATAAGCTGGATTCCATCTCTAGGACTAGATCAGTCTTTGCTAGAACCATTCTGCAGGGGCTCCTGGAACCTTCTTCTTCCACCTCCCAAATACAGTTATTTATGGTAATCTACCCATATAGATAAGGCTACTGCAGCAGTGATCAGTATGAAAAACATAGTACAGTTGTCTTAAGTTTAACTTACCACAATAGTAGATGTTTGAATGATTACTGCTGCAGTAGCCACTCCATCTATCCCTCTGTTTTTTGTGTGTTTTTATGCCAGGGCACAGACATTTATATTTTGCTATTCCTAGCCTTGTCGTTTCAGGACTCAGCCTCCCTCTGTCTGCTGGTAGGAAAGCTCTGAAGGGCTCCGTGCCCAAAGTTGTCTTTTACTCAGCTTAGCTCAAGCTGTTTGACAGGCTGGGTGCATGAAAGGTGCCCTGAAGCTTTGGAAGCTGGCCAGCTGCTGAACTATGTTGATCATAGTTGAATATATAGGTATTGTAAATGGTTTACAGTGGAAAGTTTTCTGTATTTGTATAACACACACACACACGCACACACACACACACAAACATACACGTGTGTGTACCATCATGGATTTCAGTTTTCATTTAGTGTATTCACTTCGGATAATACTTTAAACTTCTTAATATATTTTATATTGTGGTAACTTGTTTTGGTTTTATCATAATGCTGGAACATGCATTATAATATAAAATATAGCTTTCTTCTAAAAAAAAAAAAACTAAGCCACCTGTAATTAAAGTACTGAGTATTGCAAAGTGGCTGCAATTACTGGAGGTGGAATCTTTAGAAAAGGGAAAAAGCAAATTACACAAAAATAAGTGGAATTTTTTGGGAACAACACATGCAAACTAATGCTCAGGACAAGTATTGTGCTTTAAGGAAGAGCAGCAGTTGAGTAAATTATGTGAAGTTGGAGTGAGTGATAATTGTTAAAAAAACAAACATTTATGTATTCCTCATTACAATAGTAATGAAATGTATTATCACAGTTTTTCCTTTCAGTTAATGTACATTTACCTATGTCCTTCTTTAAAAGGTGATTTGATAAAGATTTTCAAAAAAAGGTGAACCTGAAAGTAAAACTTTGGAAGCTATCCCTGAAGCCAGGAAGGGATATGCGGTATTGTCTTGCATTTTGAAGAAACTCTTATGGAGTTAGATTAAATACTTGCTTGTCTGGATAAAGAGGATGAAGCTGCATTAAGTACTGTTTATTCTGGTCCGCTATACTCACTGAGTGTAGAACAAAACCGTACTCACGCAACTTCATTTTCCTTATCCGTTCGAGTAAGTATTTCATCTAACTCCACAAGACTTTCTCCTAATGTGGAATATATATAAGGGAAGATTCCACTTAGCAAAACATTCAGAATGTTAAATGTTGCACGTTATGCCAGAACAAGCATTCGAATAGTCAGATGATAGCAGTGTGCTGTCATTGCTATCTACAACATTGGGGTAGTGTAGGGATTGGGAATTTCCTGTTTCCCCCATTGTGTGATCTTTAAGTCGGTAAATATGAGTAGCAAGGTATTTGGGGGTTGCTCTCTCTGCAAAAAAATTCCTTCTTTTTTTTAATTTCTCTTTTTTTTTTTTTTTTATTTCTTGATCTGAGTTTTGATCTTTATAGACTATTTTTACGTTCAAGATTTTGAGTGTATGAATATATGGATATTAGTGTCATATATATATATATATATATATATATATATATATATATATATATATATATATATATATATATATATATATATATATATATATATATATATACACACACATTCACACTCACATATTTATATATATATATATATATATATATATATATATATATATATATAAATATATATATATATATATCAGTGTGTTAAATATATGGAACATCAAATGTTGTGCCTGTCAACTTAAGCGATCTCTTAATTTTGAAAAAATGATCTCTTTTTCAGACATTATATTAAAGCTAGGAGTGGGAATCCACCCTTTTCCTTCTGTTGTGCGATCACAGAGTTGGAAGATCTTAAGAACTGGTGTAGTAAGTTGCAAGGAATGTGAGGGCTACAGAATTTTCCCACCTCATAGAACAGGTTTTCATTTTTTATGTTTTTTTTTTTTTTTCATTTATCTGGGTTTCAATTTTTTGAGATCAGCATTTTGAAGTTTGAACATCTGATTGTCCAATTAAAGGACATAGACCATGTGAAGATATGTGAAGGCTGGCAGCCTAGCCAGATAGAATTTTGTAGATAATTCTGTCATTTGTAAATATTAATGTAAGCTACAGACTTGTTCTCTTAAATGTGAAAAGACTGTATTGGATGTTGAACTAAAAAAATGTAACAACAGTGTACTCTGCTGTAAGAAAGCTGATAAGTCAAGCATTGTGAAATTCTTTGATCTAAAACTTGGAGCCGAGATGTCTAGAAGAAGGAATTCTGACTATTGTTTTGAGACCAGAGTTAATTGCTATAATTTGCATGTATAATTTCTTTTATTGCTCTGGCTTCCTGACCAGCTGCAAGATCAGAAGGGCTATTAACTTCTGAGTTTCTGTTCGCCTGGGAACCAGAAAGAAATGATGTAATCTGAAATAAATTAGTTGTATTGTGTTATCAATTTAACGACAGAAAGAATTGACATTTAGCATTTGCCGTGAGAACATCCATCACCAGCTCTGTCTTGCTCTGTATGTAAGTTTACTTTAGAACTGTGTTTTCTCTTAGATATAGCTAAAAACTAGGAAGATTAGATTAGCTTTTTTCTGTATTGATGTCAGAACTTTTCACTGTATTATTTTAAGTATTTCTCTGTGATCTCTGAACTCTTGACCAGCACTGTGTAGTAAGAAGTATTGTCTTATGTTTTTATTATTTATTATTAAATATTATTAAACCTTTCAACTGTGGCTGTTTTGTGTAGAGATAAGTTCTAAGATTACATTGCATATATTTAGTGATATTGTACAGAGCCACTCTAATAGCCTCGCTGTTAAGTCACACTTACCATTTGGATAATAATATTGCACAGTATAATTGGACACTTTCATAAGGGCCTTTTAGTAGCTGATAAATATTAGTAGGTGGTGGCAAGTGTTATTACCTACCATATAGTCTGGCTAAAAAGGGCACAGCTGGAGAATCTGTGCCAGCCTTCCCCAGGAGTGTCTGTCTGGTTGTATACAACTTTTATCTCAAAAGTGTGTGTGTGTGTGTGTGTGTGTGTGTGTGTGTGTGTGTGTGTGTGTGTGTGTGTGTGTGTGTGTGTGTCAGATACTTGGGCAGGGACACGAAGCACTGGTTGGACAGAAGGGGGTGCTGGAGGTTTTAGCTTGCCCACTAGGTTGAGATCGGGACCCTATAGCTGTGCCAGTGGGGAGTCTTATTGGGGACCTGGAGAAAAAGGGAGAAACCAAAACCAGACTGACTGTGATCTCTGTGTGCTCTTATGGGAAATTGTACTTTACTGTGTGTGTATTTATTATCCTTTCCCTATATGGACAATCATCACTGGTGTTAGTGGTGAGGACTGAGGCTCTTTGATTGCTGGGCCATTGCATGGGTGTCACATATTAATTGTTTGGCAGTGGTGGGATTTCCGCACCACATATTAATTGGTTGGCAAATACTAATTGGCTTGTAGTGGTGTGTGTACTGTAGCCTGTGTACAGTGATCTCTGAAGGTGTTTTTGTATTCTAAATCAGCCATGGAGGAAATACTCAGAGTTCAGATTACAATTGTTTTATTTCTTTTGTTAGCTTAGTTAGTCAGGGAGAGCAGGCAAGCATGTCAGCAGAGAAGTATGGAAAGCTGACAAGGAACCAGCTCCCTGAGATGTGCCAGGCTAGGGAACTGGTGCATGGAAACCTGACTAAGGCAGACATGATTTCAGCTTTGGTCACAGCTGCATCAGAAAACAGAAACCAAGAGGATGATCAGACTGGTAGTGGAGATGTACCACACCAGAGAATGGACAGCTCAACCTTTCTATAGAGGACTTAAAAATCAATCTGGAGCTAAAGAAACTTGAGTTGGATCCTAAGCATGTCGAAATAGAAGCAGCAGATAGACTGAGGTGTCTAGAGAGTGAGGGCAATGAGAAACTATGATGTTTGCAGGCTGAGGAGAATGAAAAACTGCTAGGCCTGGAAGCTGAGGAAAAGGAAAGGCAGAGGCATCATGAAAAGGAGATGCTGACTGTTTGCAAGAGTCATGGAGGTAATGGGGAAGGGAGTAACCAGATCACAGAAGCACAAAATGTCAGTAAATTTCTTCCAAAGTTTACAGAGGGGGATCATTTTGATAGTTTCATTCATATGTTTGAGAGGGTATATAAACAGTATAATGTTGACCAAGGGCTCTGGGTACAATTCCTGACCCCCCTTACCCCATGGTAAAGCTGTAACTGTGTTGCCTAAACTTGATGATTGTGAATATTTTGATTATACTGCTGTTAAGAATTGCTTGTTAGAATGTTTTAAGCCAACACCTGAAACTTGTAGGAAAAAGTGTCCTGAGGATAGATGCAAGGCAGATGAAAGTGTGTATGAATATGTTGTTGAGCTGAATACTTATTTTCATAGGTGGGTGACTGGATGTCAGGTCACCACTTTTGAAGGGCTGGCAGACTTTTTGGTGAGGGAACAAGCCTTAGCACTTTGCCTGAGGCCATGAGGATCTGGTTAGCTGATAGACAATGTGCTACTTCAGATGATTTGGGGAAGATGGGAGATCTATACCTAGCAAGCAGGGCATACTTGCACAGGAAAGGGGCCCTCAGTACTGCTCATGGGTCTAAAGGAACTCATGGTGGGCAGCCCAGACTGCCCCAACAGAATCTGCCAGTAGCAGGGGAAGCCACTAGTCCAGGTACAAGTCCAGAACCTAGGGTTAAATGTTCTGAATGCAACCAGTGGGGCCATGTGGCATACAGATGTCAACAGAGGCAAGGTGGGGAACAAAGGGTGAGAGATCCAGTAAGTTGGAAAGACAAAATGCCAATAGTAGGTTCTCTTGAGACAACAAGGGTACCAAACTACCATTGTGCAGATGTCCTGATAGGGAAGGATTTGGATGAGGCAGTACCATGTGCTTATGCAGTTGCACACAGTCAGGCTAGGAGACAACCATGTGGGTCTGGTAGCCTGGGGGAGACCCAGACAGACTACATACTTGCAGCCAGGACTGGTGAGGTGGTTACTTTCAGGGAGGGAGCTACTCTGTAGCAGGGAGACTGAATGTGAGCCACGGCTGCTTGTGGGTACTGATCTTCCCTTGGACAGAGTGACTGCAAAGGTAGAGGCGAGTAGTAGTACCCAGGCTGACAGGTGAAGCAACACTGTCAGAGGATGCCAGACTTCCTGTGGAAGGGGAGCTGGGAAGGGATACAAAAAAGAGATTTGAGACAGGCTCAGCTCTCAGACCCTAAAATACTAGGCCTGAGGCAGGTAGCTAGTAAGCCACCTGATTCTCAAAGGAAAGGGGATTCTGTAAACTGGGACAAAGGGTTACTGTATAGGGAGTGGACTACTGAGGGAGGGCTAGAAGGTGAGAATATAGCAATTGGTAGTGCCTAGAGCCTACTGTCTGGCACTTCTAGCCATAGCCCATGATATTCCCTTTGCAGGTCATATGGGCATAAAACATACAACGAGAAGTATTATGCAGAACGTCTATTGGCCTGGAATTTCCAGAGATGTAACAGGACACTGCAGGACCTGTGAGCAGTGCCAAAAGGTAGGCATGGCAGGAAAGAAGGTGAGAGCACCTTAGATGCCTTTACCTGTGATTGAGGAGCCATTTCAGAGGATAGCTATGGATATTGTTTGGCCTCTGACTACCCCAGGTTCCACAGGGAAAAAGTATATCCTAGTGGTAGTGGATTATGCTACACAATACCCTGAGGCAGTGGCTCTGTCCTCCACTGAGGCAGAAAAGGTGGCAAATGCTTTGATAGATATTTTCAGCAGGGTAGGTTTCCCAAAAGAAATACTGACTGACAGAGGTGCCAATTTCATGTCAGACCTGCTGGCTTGTCTGTGGAAATACTGTGGGGTGAAGCATTTGAAGACCAGCCCCCTACCATCCCCAGACTAATGGTCTTGTTGAGAGGTTAAACTCTACAATCAATTCTATGCTATGGGTATTTGCAGACCAGTTTAAGAGGGAGAGGAACAAATATTTGCCCCATCTATAGGTTCCTCAGGAATTCACAGGTTTTTCACCCTTTGAGTTGCTGTATGGGCATAGGGTGAGGGGACCCCTAGATTTAATTCAAGATGAGTGGGAAGGTGAGTGTGAATCTCATAAGGAGTCTGTTGTAGCTCATGTCCTAAACCTCAGGACAAGGCTCAGGGAACTCCATGGGTTTGGCCCAGGAAAATCTGGCAGAAGCCCAGCAGCAGAAAAAGGTCTGGTATGACAGGAATGCTTGAGCTACAGAGTATGCTGTAGGGCAGCAGGTAATAGTTCTCATTCCTCTCAGACACAACAAGCTGCAAGCAGCTTAAGAGGGACCCTACAAGGTGGTAAGAAAGCTAAGTGATGTTAACTACCTGGTGGAACTGCTAGGCAGGAAGCAGCGGCACAAATTGTGCCATGTTAACATGATGAAACTTTACCATGATAGGGAGGCCCTTGTGCTGAACATTTGCAGTAGCTTGCAGGAGGAGTCTGGGGGAGATATGATGACTGATCTCTTCAGTGAGGCTCGGACAGACTCCTCAGTGGAAGGGGTAGCAATGTCCCAGCAGCTATCTCCTACCCAAGTTTGAGAAATCCGAGCAGTGTTACAGGAGTTTGAGGACATGTTCACTGGGAAACCAGAGTGCACCCACCTGGTGCAGCACAAGGTGGATAGAGGACCCCAAAGGCCCATTAGGCAGGCTCTTATAGGGTGCCTGATAGAGTCAAACAGACTCTGAAGGAGGAAATACAGGAAATGTTAGAACTAGGGGTAATTCAAGAATCCAACATTCCTGGGCCTCCCCAGTGGTGCTGGTGCCAAAGAAGGATGTCAGCACCAGGTTCTATGTGGACTTCAGGAAATTAAATAGTCACAGAGTCAGATGCCTACCCCATGCCTAGGACAGATGAGGCCCTAGAGCAGCTAGGTGGGGCTAAGTATCTTACAACTATTGATCTTACCAAAGGTTACTGGCAGGTGCCCTTGACTCCCAGTGCTAGAGAGAGGCCAGCCTTTGTGACTCCTTTTGGCTTGTAAGAGTTCACAAAGATGCCCTTTGGGATGAAAAAATGCACCATTAACTTTCCAGAGGCTGGTAGATCATATCCTAGCAGGAGCAGGAGGGTTTGCCCTTGCTTACCTAGATGATATTGCTATCTACAGCCATTCCTGGCAAAAACACCTTCAACATGTCAGGGAGGTGCTGGGCAGACTACAGAGGACAGGGTTGACAATTAAGCCCAGCAAATGTGAGGTGGGTATGACAGAGGTCTCCTACCTAAGACATAGGGTGGGGAGTGGTAAGATCAGGCCAGCACCTGTCAAAGTAGAAGCCATTCAGGTATGGCTTGCACCTGTTACCAAAAAGCAGGTGAGGACATTCTTAGGGACAGCAGGTACTACAGAAAGTTCATCTCCAGTTATAGTACCATAGTTGCTCCTCTCACAGACCTGACAAGGACAAACAGGCCAGATAAGGTAGTGTGGACCCCAGCATGTGAGCAGGCATTCCAGAAGCTTAAAGAAGATTTCAGAGGACCCCCCTGTGTTAGCCAGTCCAGATTACAGCAAAAAAATTGTTGTGCAGGTGGATGCTTTGAACCATGCGGTGGGGGCTGTACTTGGCCAGATTTCTTCCGAGGGAGAAGAGCATCCAGTGGTTTATCTCAGTTGTAGGCTCCACTGCAGAAACTTCAGCCTTATCTGTATGGAAGAAAATTCACTGTAGTTACAGATCACAATCTCCTGACATGGTTAAACAGAGCCATCCAGCAAAATGCCAAGTTGCTAAGATGGAGCCTAGGGTTGCAAGCATATGATGTCAGTGCAGCACTGCAGTGGGATTAGCAATGCGAATGCAGATGGGCTCTCAAGACAGGGAATGGGGTAAGGTATACGCACACAGACCTAACCCTCTCAAGCAATATTTCTCAAAGATCACTTGAAAAACTAGCTTAAGTTCTCTTGGGGGGGGGGTGTGAAAATAGGTGAAGGCTGCCATCCTAGCCAGATAGAATTTTGTAGATAATTCTGTCATTTGTAAATATTAATGTAAGCCACAGGCTTGTTCTCTTAAATGTGAAAAGACTGTACTGGATGTTAAACTTGGAAAAAATGTAACAGTCCAGTCTGCTGTAAGAAAGCTGATAAGTCAAGCATTGTGAAATTCTTTGATCTAAAACTTGAAGCCGAGATGTCTAGAAGAAGGAATTCTGGCAATTGTTTTGAGACCAGGGTTAATTGCTAGAATTTGGATGTATAATTTCTTTGCTTCCTGACCAGCTGCAAGATCAAAAGGGCTATTAACCTCTGAATTTCTGTTAGCCTGGGGACCAGAAAGAAATTTCCCCGGATTAACGAATCCTCCGTGTAAGACTTAATAAGTCTTACACGAAGGCTGCAGTTGAATGGTATGATGTCAGCGTGCCATGAATATTCATGAGGGCACGCTGACTCAACCGTAAGTCTTACGCGGACCGTGTAGGAAAGCAGGGGGAGTGTCCGACTGCTGAGCAGTCTAAATGTCCACGCCCCTGCAAGGGTTCGAAAAGTAAAATGAAAACACACAAGAGCGAGTCCGCTCAAATGTCCTTGCACCCAACACCACACTCTCTGACACTGTAAACCCCCATCACAGTTATAAAAAGTAAAACATTAATTTTATTTTTTTTTAATTCCCAAAATAGCTGCCCGTATTTGCGTGTGTGTGCGCGGCTGTGCCCATTGCTTAGCTGCAGTTAGCAATTCAGACATGGAAGAGCATAAGAAAGAATGCTTATGCAAATCACACCAAATAGCAATAGCGTAATGGTAGACCGTTCACACAAAGAGGAGGCATTCACGGTTCGAGTTCCACCACTCCCCTTCTTATTTAAGTTTTAAATCAGTATATGAAACAATACCTGACATATATGATTAAAATATTAGTAAAAAGCAGTGAAATGGCTTATGTATCAGTGAAGAAAATATATATTTTTAAAGGATCCTGATATATAATTGCCCGCAGTTAAGCAGCGCTTTACCCAGAGCAATAGAGTTGCCCAGAGTTAAATAGCACTTTACCCAGCACAATAGAGTTGCCCAGAGTTAAATAGCGCTTTACCCAGTGCAATAGAGTTGCCCATAGTTAAATAGTGCTTTAACCAGCACAATCTGTTTGCGTGGATGTGCGCGCCATGCCAACCAGGGCACCGTAGGGCAATGAGGAGAAAAGTAGAGCAAAGTTGCTTAAACACAGCCACATCCTCTAGCCTGCCTGGACAGTATTAAAATAAAATGAATGACAAGGTTCGAACCCAGGACTCTGTGCACCATAAGTACTGAACCACTAAGCCATGACAGCTTAGGGGAAACAGCCACTGTTAACATACATATACTTAGAAATGGTAGATTAACCATTACTAAGCAGGTCTGCAGTCAGCCAAGAATTTTCAAAAATGGCCAATCACAAAAAAGTGCAGGAAATGTGGCATATATAAGCCCCATAGGTGGGAATACTCGCCATAACTGATTGTAGCTCACATCTGCAGTTAGAATGGCTGCTGCTGGAGAGGGTACATGCTTGCAAGTGCAACGTTGGGGCATCGAGGAGTCGAAATACATGGTTTGGCTCCTTGTCCACCGTCATGAGTCAAGACTCCTGCAGGGCCAGTTCCAAGGGACGGAGTACAAGGCAGAGGCTTGGAACTGGTTAGCTCATGACCTCACCAGTGCTACAGGCATTCCTCGGACTGCTGAGCAGGTCCGTCACTACCATGCAGACCTGAAGAGATGGAAGCAGGACCGCCTGAACCAATGGATACAGGAGGCCCGTGGGATGCAAGATGCCCCACAACTGAGTGGGTAGCCATGGAATGCAGTATGTATGACTTGATAATTGATTCTGTAAAATGGATAGGTATGTCTCAATATCCCTTCATTGCAAATCAGCAAGCCTATGCAGATAGGCTGCTAAGGCTGCGCCACCAGGCAGGTTAGTGATTATTCTGCATGTATTGTTATATAAACTAGGGGAGAGAGCATGAAAGAAAGTGTTGTAGTCCAATAATACAGCCATAAAATGCCCTGAATAAGTCCTCTGCATGTACTGTCATATAAAAAAGTCAGAGAGCCAGAAAAAGAGTGTAGTAACCCATTAAGAAAGGTAAAATATGTCCGGAATAATATCTCTGCAGGTACTGTCATATAAAATAAGTGAGCGAGCCTGAAAAAGAGTGTTCTAACCTATTAATAAAGGTATAATATGTCTTGAATATGTCTTCCATATGCACTGTTATACCAAATAAAGGAGCGAGCCTGTGGAAAAGTGTGTAATGTAATTAATAAAGGTATAAAACCTGTAGTGTGACTGTGTCACTTACTTTGAAATGTTGTTGTACCCTTGCATTATACAAATAGTACTGTTTTAATAAGTGCTGGCAACCCAGAGTTGTGCAGTCCCATCTAAAGTGGGTGATGGAAGTGCTAGTAGCTGTGAAGCATATATACAGTCCTCAACAGTCAGTTACTGGCTGGCATGTATAAGTAAATCTGGCACACAAGTAGCTTGTTAATTTGTTCCCCAGAAATGTGAGTGTGCTACAAGAAATGCAGGGTTCTGTACAAATTGAATTGAAAATGTCATGTGAACACATCCAGATATGTAGATAAAGAAATATAAATGAAATCAAGAAATATGTAGCAGTAACATCTGCACCATGGACAGTTAGTATGTCAGATATAGGTCAGGTATATATTGAACTAGCCAAACCCATTATACAACCTAATGCATGTTGGCAAGTGTAATAATACATGTAGGGGATATACACTTGCAGTCATTAGTAATGTAGTGTAGACTAAAAGTACTTATAAGATGTTAATTGAGGTTTCTTATTCTACACCCCACTGTATGTGCATAAACCATGCAATTCCACACCTCAATGGATATGTGTAATCTCAAATGTTTGTTGGGACATATGTCCTATTGTTCTATAAATATTTGCATTCACTTTGATGCATGTGCCATGTTCAAACACCACAATCATGGTGGCCTGTTGCTACCAATCATCCCTGCATGCTGTTGGAATATCCACTGTCGTTCAGTATATGCATGTGTTATGCTTGCTGTTCAACTGTTGGAACCTTGGTGTGTTGGGTTAATAGGGAATATTACTGCATGCTGTTACAACTAATCTTGAATGCTGTTGTTTATGTTGCAAGTAAACACACCTAATCACAGAACGTATGGGAAGGCCGGTCCCAGCGGACCCACCTGTCCCTCCTCAGCTGGCGAGTGTACCTGCCACCAGCAGGTCTGGTGCCCAGCCCGGGCTCCCCTCCTCCATTGGTCCTGTGCCACCTTCGGGTGGAAGAGCTGCAGGGGATTGGGCTTGTCCCCCATGCAAAAGGGCCACCTGTCACCCTTCGAAGGGTCCGGGCTGTGGTGCATAGGGAGATCCAGCGTTCAGTCACTGATCCCCTATGCCAGCTCGAGGCAAGAGTGGCATGTCTCATGGGTGAGCCTGCCCATCCTACACAGCCCCCAGTACAGCCACCCTTGGGGCTGCGAAGGTGCAGTGGTGACTGCCCATGGGTGGGGATCTCAGTTCCACTGTTACCATCTGTGGGCTCATGGGCTTGCGATTTCCAAACATCTGTCCTCATCAATTGTGTTCGCCCACCCCATGTGTCATACACTGCCCCTGTATGCATCTTGTCTTGTCTGTTAACCTCCCCAACCTATCTCCCCAAACATACCTACTTCCTCTACCTCACTTTCCACTCTCACCTGAAAAAAAAAGGGCAATCTGTACCCACAAAAAAATTACGCCCCATACATAGCTGCCTATTTTGCACACATGTCCGCTGGACATGTAAACTGATAATTATAATTCTCAGTACAACAGACTTGTTGTCCTCATTCCTCTCCAAGGGGTGGAAGGTTTCAAATATCACTCCAAATTTATTGCATATACACAGCTGTTGCTGGTAAAGAAATGGGCAGCTATGGACCTTCCCTACACCCGTCCTGCACATCCCGAGCTTGTTTACCTACTGTCTGTCCCTCTTTGTACCCCCTTTTTCACCATTTTCCTATATCCCCATTTTCTTTTCTTTAAAAGAAATTAGCACGGGGTTAGCAGGAGTAAGCACTTTTAAGCAGTAGTAAGCGGGTTTAAGTGAGTGTGCGCATGTGTGTACTTAGCTAAGCATCACGCAAACCTACTTACAACTGCTTAAAAGTGCCTTAGTCACTCTATGACAGGACCAATGTTCTGCTCAGCAGCAAAACAAAAAACCTCTGTTAGTCTTGAACCCCAGACCATTGACACAATAGACTGCATGACTTACCACTAAGCCACAGCAGATATACAAATAACTTGGTGCTGAAATAAATATAGCATGCATTACAATGAGGGAATGTAAATGGAAATTAGGAATGGCATAACACAAATCCTGTTCTGTTGGCCTTTACCAGCAGTTGTTGTGGAATTGCATGACATGACTGTGAAAAGAGAACCAGCCATTCTAGCAGGGAATAGTGTTGCAGTAGCACCTTACAAACACCACACAGTATGGCAAAGTTGAATAGGGCAGAGGCCAGACTCCCAAACTGTGACTGCTTTACAGGGATGTCCCTGATTTGTAAACAAATATTAGCTGTGCCCCTCTGAATTACTCTGAAAAGTACTAACATTAGGCAGAAAAGTGGGGAATCGCACTTTGTCAATAGGTGAGAGTAGACACTGCTTGCACGTCAGAAAAGGTGTGTTAATACATATGCTCCGATTCCCAAGAAATTCCCAAATGCAATATGTCTGTAATATATTGCAGGTGTATCTCACTTATATGTACCTTTCACTGAGGCCATTCAAATATATACCCGAAAGTATCTGAGGCCTGGCAGAGGCAGAAACACACAGGCATATCAGCATTCCTGCTGTTACACACTCTGCAAATAGCTTTGGAAGGAGTTCCACAAGCATGCCCTTATGTAGGAGTACAACACAGAAATATCACAAGATGTAGCCATGTACTGCTAGCAACCAACTGTGACAATGCCATTGTGCCAGTGCTGAAAAGACTAATGTGGTGCACAGACAAAGAATAATAGGCTAACCTATAGCTACCATCTGGATATGTCCACAGGTGGGAGCTACACAGACAGACTACTTACCTTGATAGACTAACAGGTACACAGCAACCCTGTATGTTCAGCAAGATAAACCTCACATGATAATAAAAAAATGCTCTTTGCAGTTCTGCACCCCTACCCAAAGGTACGACATATCTGTGTATTCAGGCAAAAACAAGGGTGTAGGTAGGCATACTCAGTGCTGAAATATGTCCAGTTCTCTTGAGCAGGCTGTGCTAATGTCAACACAAACAAACCACAAACTGTTCAGAAGTGAGTAACTTAATAATTACAGTATAGCAGTACACAAACAGTGCATATGCCACAGGAATACATAGCAATAACCACATTTGGATGGCAGTTGATTGTCTAATTCAGAAACAAAGTACATATATCCTGTGTCAGCATTTGGAGGGGTGAGTACATGTCTACACTGAGAAGTGTGTACTGGAAGCAGCAACATTTAGGTTTGAGTACAACATGCATATCACTGGCTACAACCCTAGCTTCAGATAAGAGACATATACCAACCTTCTGACTGACACAACGGTGTCCAGAGCAAACAAGCATGGGCCCCACCTTGGAAAGCTGAAAGGGCTACACCTACCTAACCTAGCATTTTATAGCAGTGGGCTGCAATCACAGTGAGTACTGCAATCACCACACAGCAGGCTGCATGGAATTATTGAATGGTGGGCAGCAATTGGTGCAGAGGCTGTCACATGCACATGTGCAGATACCTAGAAAAGCAGGCTGTACCTGTTGTCCACACATGCAATAATATCGTTGCAGGAACAGGGAGACAGAGAGCGAGAGAGAAACAGAGACACAGACAGACACACAGAGAAAAGAGACAGAAACAGACAGAGAAATCCCAAAACAAACAACCAAAATTAAAAAAAAAACAACAAAACAGTAACAACAGACGGAGCAGGGAAAACAAAGGTAAGGTATGTAACTCATATGTATGTGCCGGCATGTAGTAGATGTTCCTGAAGAGTACTCTACACACTGCAAATCATCCATATGTGGCAGCAGTATGTATCTATCTGTATCTGCACATGTGCATAGGGCAAGGGACATACTGCAACTGTTAGTGAAGGGTGGACACATATATGTCGTTGAAGGTTGTTATGTGCATATATCTATGTAGGTCATAGTGTGAGGCATAGAAAACAGCATGCAGTGCTGATATATGTCATGTGGTGGTTAAACGCTGTGGGACTGATTTGTCAGATCTGCTGTGTTACAGCCAGTGAGGCCTGCTAAAACTACATGGGCTGAGGACACCAAAATGCATTCTGCACAACAATGTGCAATATAATCACATAACTGTACATCCCACAACTGTCACATAAGTGATATCCCCACAATGAAAGGTGGACTGTACATGAGCCTATATGTACAGCAATGGATGTGTGCATGTATGTATGTATATATATATATATATATATATATATATATATATATATATATATATATATATATATATATATATATATATATATATATATATATATATATATATGAGAGAGAGAGACATGGGGTCACATGCACTGCAACAGGTGTGTGGTGACCAAGGCATGGACTGTAGACAAGTGCTGATACTGCAGTGCCATTCCTCCTTTCCAAAACACTGTACCCATTAACTACCACATAGGTAGAAATCTACCTAACACTGAAGGTGTGATAAGGGAACATGGGACACAGGTGGACAGTAGCCTCCCCTTTGATAAAGACAGTGCCACACTAGACTTGTAATCTGTCTATGTGGTATGTGTCATGACAACAGGTGTGTCATGTAGGGATATATAGGTCAGTGTTCCCCTCTACTCACCACAATGTCCCGTGTGGTACGTACCTCACATGACAACTACAGCAAGTGGAAAGGCCACAGACATACCTCACAAAGGGTAATACTGGCCTCAAACAGATGCCCTATGCAGACTGACTCACAAAACCACAGCTAGACTGTATTGCATACCGCCCACACAGAGATGACCTCTGCCGGACATACAGAGGTATGTCAGACCCATACCTGTGTGACAACCACCATGGCAACATATCACAATCCCTCCGGGCTACATGCTCTAGGGCCCTAAACCTCAACAGCTCACTAAACAGCACATGCTGGAGGGATAGGTTCCTATCTCAGAGATATGCCATACTCTGGAATAGACCACTTAGCAATAGCAAACTAGGCTCCTCATTAGCAGTTGTCATAAATACCCCTGATGATTGTTTGGGAGATTGGTAATACACCCCAGGAATACCCTCTGTGGTTCTGGTTGACGGGGGCAATTGAAATCAAAGTACATGTGTGGCAAAGGCCAGGGTAGCATATGGCTAGGCTGCTGTAAGCCCTAGGGCCAATAGCATCTCACCTACCTATGACACTATGCACTCACACATGTACTCAATGCAATACCTGCTATGTGAGGTTGAATAAGTGTAACGCTGAATGTGTGTAAGGTCTGTAAAGGTGTGATAGCATAGTGTGAAGTTGTGTCTGACATGGTAGTGTCTATCCTAGCTGTGAGGCCAGCAAAAGATGTGTATGTTATTGTTAGGCAGATATAGTACTATGGCATATGATGTGACGTAATTCCTTGTTGACGATTGTGGTGTCCCATTGTAGGCAAAAGCAATACATGTATGCTTAGTGAGTGGTTCTGCTGGTGAATCCAACTCCCATATGAACTGTAGTACTACCTGATGTGTAGGCCTAAACAGCACAGTATGGTGTGTGTTCACATTGCCTGGAAACACTGTCTTGTGTGTTTCCTGTAGTCTGCACAGAGGACATAACTCAGGCATAAGGGTTTGTAAGTAGTGGCACACAGTACTGTATGGTACACAGGTAAAGCTCATCTGTGTTGGCATACAGCGGTGTGTTGCATGTTTGTCTGATGTGTGTGTAATTATGCCTGTACCATGGCCGCAATCATATGTGTGTTACAGGGTATACGTGTGTATCTAACAACATATATACTCTGTTACAGCAGTATGCCACCTATATTAACAACTGTGCACATATGTTAGGCAGGGCTATGGCATCAACGACTAGGGTGGTTTACTGGTACTACTGTAACTGTACTCTACATTCATTGCAATGGATGACATCTTTGTTCGTGCATTAGCGTGATATATACCCCTGTGGTGAGGTTGTGCATTGTGTCACAAACAGTGTGCCGGGTACTGTTGTATAGTGGTTTGATATATAGAGTGTGCCAGGCACTGTTAGTCAGTTGTGGCCTGAGAACCAATATGTGGTATTGAATGTGTGTATCCTCTGACAGACAAACAGATGGTATACATGGCAGTGAAGTGATATCTGTGGTTAAGGGTGTAAAGTGTGCCACAGGACTCGCTCACACATATTGTTCATTTCTCTTTCAGCCTGATGGCCCACCAATGTAACCCTTCTTACACAGCAGAGGAGGAAGAGGTGATCCAGCAAAGCCTGGTGCAGCACTACACATTGTTGTTTTCCAGAAGCAGCCAGTACCAGCATGAGCAGACTGCACTGCGGCAAGATCTTGTTCATCTGGTAAATGACATAGGCATGCATAACTGGACATATGAGCAGGTACGCCATCACTGCAGTGATTTAATTAGACATATCCGGCGGCGTGTGTCTGATATCCATAGACAACAGCTTGCCACAGGTGGTGGGGTGGCCATTCATCCCCCCCTCTCCAGACTGGAGGAGCTGCTCCTAAGCATGGTGGCTCCTGGACAACAACAGCAACTCCCACAGACGTGTCGTCATGGAGGCCGGAGCCACCCAGCATGTTCATATGTAGCATGCAGGTAACATGCCCTATCTGTAGACTACAGTTACCTGTATTTTTAGATTATGTCTACGCGAGATGTGTACTGTGTGTTTAGCAGTTGTGCTGCCTAGTGTTGTGCAGTACTGATATTTGGAATATTATCTGTACACCTGTGACTGTCGACTGTTGTTCTACTGTAGTTTAGCAAACCCACAGTAGCAATGCCACAGTTGTGGCCACTGACAAACTCTCTCATATTCTCGTAGGCCCCTCTGGTGTGACAGCAGGGCAGATGATCCATGCTGGTGAGTGTGGTATAACTGCAATGTTGGTAATGAAATGTGCATGTCATAGGTGAGGTGTAGGCCATGTGCACGTAACACACCTACGCATAATGCATGCTGTGCATGTTTGCTGTAAGACATTGCACAGCTCAGGAATGTCAGTAGCTGCCTCAATGACATCCAATACACAGAGCATCAGACACAGTTGTGGCAACACCGTACTACACATTGGATAGGCATAGTTGCTACAGCTGTACACAACATAACACGTTTATCATATGCAGTACACCTCAACATGCTACATATGGCGTTACCGCACACCTGCTGTAAGGTCACACTTCAGTATCCCACATGTCATCCACACACACATGATAAACCTCAGGGGTAGAGGCCTATCATGGGGCTGTGCAACACTCTTCAACACATAACACAGTCATGTTAGGCAATGCTCCATATTGGGCACCCACACACCCATGTACAAAGTGGCTGTGTAATTGTGAACGCAGCCACGGCACTACAGTTCAGGTACAGCATGCTAGGCAGTGGTCTGTCACACATTAGTAGCTGTGAGTGACCACATGATGCATGATGATGATGGCTCATGGTACTACACCCCATCCAGTTACAGTGACCACAGTACTACACATAGCAGTCATTGCTTTGCACCTCAATGTTGTGTGTGTGCAAACATATGCACCTATACACAATATGCATAGCATTTTGTGTATGTGCTTACATATGCCATTATACACAATATGCATAGCAGTCGCCATCTGTACAAAGTGACACATATATGTCCTGGAATGCTATTTGGTGTATAGGTCACATGACACACATTGGGTTTGTGTGGTGTTTAATGTTGCAGTCGTGTAGCATGCCATGTCATGGCTGGCACCGACATATCTGCAATATGTCCCACACTCACCTTAACCACTGTACAATGGGCATGTCGAGCATTTGGATTCCTTCACATCTACATGCACCACTCATCCCGTATGTGTACACAGCATGCATGTGTTACACCTGTGCCCAGTATTATCTGCTATGGACACAGACACTGTAATCAGACATGGAAATCTATGTGTCACACAGATAACACATGCAGTCATGGTATGTATACCTGTGAGTGATGGTGCGCAGGACATTGTAGAGCTGATAATACTTGCACAGCAATGTTATGTCCATGTATACATTGTGTTCCAGGGTGTAGCCAATCACTGAACAACTACACACATGCATCAAAGCCATGTATACGGTCATTAAATAGGGTCATCTACACTCACACTGCATGGTCTTGAGCAACACATATTCTGCATGCTGACACATGTTAGGTGACTGTTTGCCTTGTGATGCTGTCACCCACCTTCACCCACTATTGAGTATGTGTTGGATTGCTGGTGTGTGTGTGTATCTGCTGTAGTGAGGAGTGTATTTGTGTGCATGTGTTCATGTGTGTATGTGTTCATGTGTGCATGTGTGCATGTCTGCATGTGTGCTAACATCATGTATAGATTGTAAAGTGTGTTTCCTGTCTTCCTCTCACAGGTGCTGAGTTTGGGGTGGCTGAATGCAGCAGGGAACCTGAAGTCACTGCCACAAATAGTGGAGATGATGAGACATGTATTGTGGCACAGGCAGGTTTGACAGAGTCTGTCGCTGTCCGCCAATCGACAGTACACAGCTTTCAATCCCATCTATGCGCACACTCATACCATCACCAATGGCCTTAGCAGAGGGACAACATACAGTTGGCCTTGACCAGGATACTGTGGTACCCATGGCACTTGTATCCCCTCACAGCAGCCATACCCAGATTCCTGGAACAGTACCACATGGGCGGATGTCCAGGGGTTCTTGGGTTAGCACCGCTGGTCATATTGCCCCTGGCAGACGTGCCCTCACAGGTCTTACAACCACGAGTATGTTCTGGGCTGTAATGCAGGCACAGGCACATACGGAACGGTACACCAGACAGGGACTAAGGGCACAGAGGGCCCATTACACCGCTATCAATGACAGCATCCGTGACCTTGCCGGTTCCATCTGGAATTACACCAAGGTCATTGATAGACATTGGGGGGAGACATTAGATGCCCTCCACAATATGTTTTCCATGAGCCAGGACCATGCGGGATGGGTGAGACGTAGACGCGGATGCATGCCAGCAGCATCAACAGCTGGCAGTAGTCACGGATGGCCCACAGATCACAGCCACTCCATAGTGGCAGTACCAACCCCAGCAATGCTGGGGCTGGCCTGTCGATGGACCGTCCTAGTAGACAACGTGCACGTGGCTCTGGCCAGTCTCAGCAGGGACATGGGTCCACTCTACATACCTCTGCCTCTGATGATAGTACCCAGTCAGGGTTGGTACCCGATACTGTCCGTAGCACCCCTGCCAGGCACAGGTACTGTGTCCATGGCCAGAGACAGTAATCTGTACAGCCTGGCAGGTACAGTCTGTGGCTGTCCCACAACCTCCCGTATATGGCAGCCACATGGTGGAGCTGTGGGCATGCAGACACGCACACATTAACCAAACAACTAGGGCTCTCACATACACACACACATTACATCAACATTGGTCCATGCTATACTGTTGTCCCTCACACTCACACAGACATGTCGATTGGATGGGTCAATGTCCGGCTCTGGCAAACCAACAACACACCCTGTGCATATGATGACACCTGTGCCACCTCCTGTCATCTGTAACATTGATGCAGGAACAGGCTAACATGGTGCTGATGCACAGGGTGACATTATAACAGTGTAGCAATATTAGCAAGTTGTCAACAGGAAAGTGTAATTATATCCTTGTAGGAATAGCTGAGCAGGCATAATGCATCAAAGCACTGATTGTCAATGTAGCATTTTTTACACCAGTGTTAGGTCTGAGTATGTATTGTCCGGCCATGTGCCACTTGGCTGAAGTGTATAGTGTTGCCAGCATGTGTTAGTGAGTGGGCAGTACGTGTGTAATGTGTGCAGTACAGATTAGCAGGTGTACATCTGTGAACATGGTGGGTGCACACTGTCTGCATGTACGTGCATAGTAGACACATGGGACATGTGACATACCCTGTTTTACACATTGTTAACATCTCGTAGTATCTCTCGATGGCCAGTATGCATTCTACTACAGATATGAATTAACATAGGTACACATGTGTATATGACATGGGTTGACACTATGCTGTGGGTGATGCTGTTAATATCTGTCAATGTTTTGCATTCTGGTAGTATACACAACCTCAACAGCATGACTATAACCAATCATTAGATGATGTCCTGACAACTGACACACAGTTGTAGGGAACTCAGTAACAGTGGGATCCTTCCGGTACTATACTATAACAGTAACCAGTGGTATTGACCGCCACCCATTCCTGGGACCACACCTGTTTGGCATATAGACCTCTTAGTTACATGCAAACACACTAGGGATATGTCCATCCACATCTGGAAATGCATGCATTGGCCTACAATGCATTCTCTGGATGGGACACATATCCTACACAATGGTATCATACAGACAGATACCTGTTGTCCGACACATGCTGTATTGCACTAAGCCGACTATGGCATAGTCATCCACATTTACTATACATACTATCCTGACAGTACCACATAGTTGGTAGCCCCCAACATGTATGTTGGGTACCAATGTGTACCTACAGCCACGTGTTATGTCATCTGTCCCTTGGTATCCACATATCCAGAGGTGTTGTGGAGTCCCTCGGTGTATCACATAAGACATTAGGGGCCTGAATGCATATCCACAAGGCTGTACACCTATAATGACTGTCCATTATTGGCAGTCGTTGTTGTGTATGAACATGTCTGACATATACCCCAGGCATGTACCCTCACTCACACTACTCTATAGTAACTGTCATGGGTGTGTGTGGCACAGATGACCTTGGCCACAGGTCAATACAGTGGCTGGCCTTGTCACATACATACATATGTGACCTACGATCTAAGAAGCAGCGGCACAATCTGTCAAAGGAAACAAATGTATTCATGTAGTATGCAGGCTTCACACCTATGTACTAATTGAGGTCACATGTACATATATTTATTTGCCAAACAGATACCTGATGTGTGCAATGCACATACTGTTTTAATCCTGATATGTCATAGCATAGTAAAAGCAAAACCCAGACCAACAGTGTCACACACAGACACTTAGCAATTGCAGGTTTCAAACCCCTACCTAACTATGTTATGATACTAGAGAGACATGCATTAACACAGTGCGCTATATGCTTTCCTGGGTGATTTGTTTTCTCCTGCTATAGTTGTAGGATGCTGACATCATCAGACATTCCAAAGGGGAATGTACCTCTTTTAATGTGTTTTCCCAGTTTCCAAAAAGTGCACTCCTCTCAAAGGAAATCACACACATACACACACACCCCCACACACACACACAGTCAGCAATTGCAGGATTACAAACCCCTACCTAACTATGTTATTATTCTAGAGAGACATGCATTAACACGGTGCACTTTATGCTTTACTGGGTGATTTGTTTTCTCCTGCTATATTTGTAGGATACTGACATCATCAGACTTTCCAAAGAGGAATGTACCTCTTGTAATGTGTTTTCCCAGTCTCCAAAAATGAAACTTCTTTCAAAGGAAATCACACACATACACAGTCAGCAATTGCAGGATTCAAACCCCTACCTAACTATGTTATGATTCTAGAGAGATATCCATTAACACGGCGTGCTATATGGTTTACTGGGTGATTTGTTTTCTCCTGCTATATTTGTAGAATACTGACATCATCAGACTTTCCAAAGAGGAATGTACCTCTTGTAATGTGTTTTCCCAGTCTCCAAAAAGGGCACTTCTCTCAAAGGAAATCACACACATACACCCCCCACACACGTACAGTTAGCAATTACAGGATTCAAACCCCTATCTAACTATGTTATGATACTACAGAGATACGCATTAACATGGCACGCTATATGCCTTACTGGGTGGTTTCTTTTCTCCTACTATATTTGTAGGATGCTGACATCATCAGACTGGACATGGTAATGTGTGTACACTTTGTTTTATGCAATCCCAGGAATGAGCCATGTGGGTCGGCAGGCATCAACAGCTTGAACAGGACCACATAATTCTTAGCTTGTGTTATCTATCTGTGGCCAAATTGACATTCCTTCATATGTCAACACATATTTATGCAAAGATTGTTGGTTTTGTAGATACGACATGTGTCTGGGATGTTGATAAAGGGCTATTCAAAGTCTATGTGAGACATGTGTAGCTCCGTTCAGTGATGTATGTCCTGGGTGGCTGCCTTGCAAACAGTCTAGCATGTTTGGGAACCATGATCTGCACATGAACATACCACAGTTGGTAGGGTTGTGTGTTTGTCAGCTTCAAATACCTCTGTTTATGACTTCAACCATGATGGACTCCATGGCCTTGCAAATCAGATTTCATAGGCTTACTGGACTATACTTCCCATGGTGTGTTGTGCACCAACACTTGTGGGGAGAGCCATATGTTGCTGTAACACATTCAATGGTTCCAGATCCTGTGGAGAGGGTGAGGCTCAACAGACTGTTCAGGTGCAGGGTCTGTTTGTTCTGTAGTTCATTCATGACACATATAGGGAAACAATGTAATCCAATTGCTGCCATGCTTTTGGCTTTGGGGGGAGCTGTTCACCCATTCTACATGTGATATCCCCAGGTATGATGATAGGGACTTTCGTCAGTGAGAGGTAGGTATGTATATATGGGCCTGTCTGACAGGATGTCGGCATTGTCAGTCAGGTACAGTTGGCCCTGACTCAGGACATATATGAGTGTACATTGCTATTTAAGACATAGCTGAAGGAGGTGTCATAATTCCATCTGGACTCCTTCGCAGCTACTCTTTACAAAAAACCGACAAACCTGAACACTAATCCCTGTTATACTCTTTTACACACTTAACACCCTACTGATCCTTTGTGATCAGTCTACAGAGTATGTCATCATAATATCCTGGCATGTCCAGGGGTCTGTTTCGTGTGTACTCTCCAATCCAGCTGGTGAATATTGTGATTTTGACACAATGTCACAACTGCCTCATGTACACAGACAACCCTCTCCTCCTCCCATCAAACTCAGATATATGTGAGAGATGCAACTATATAGACATACAGGAGGCTGAGCTCTCTCGACCCATGACTGGCACAGTCTATCAGGTGGTGAAGGTAACCACACACACCACATATCAGTCTCACATAAACCTATATGGACAGCAATCCAACCACATTATCACACATAAACATACTCGGAGGCTCTAAATAAACTCTGCCTAAGCAGCAGAGAACTCCAGAGCAGACACACAAACAACTGCTACCCCACTACAATACCCACATATCACATAGTTCACAATGTCAGTGTGCCACACAGTAACTGCCCTTCAGGCTAAGCAACGCACCTAATACACTTGTAATAGGTGACACTTATTGTCAGACACACTGACGTCCCACTCACCAGGCCGAACAAGGGGATGGTCACTTTGAGCTGTCTGTCGGGTGCCAGGATCCGCCACATAACACATGCACTAAGGTCACTCCAAAACAAGTACAGAAATGGCTCCATCATTGTCCATGCTGGTGCATAAAACCACAGATGTTCCTCCCTGGACCACATGACATGATACATAGAGGAACTCTCTGATCATGTAGGCCAGGCCAGTATGACCCTGGCCTTGTGTAGCATCTTACACTCACCAAGTATGATGTCACAGTATACAGACAAACTTATCACGTTTAACAGTTGGCTAACATATTGGTGTCATTCAAAGGGGATCCAGTGTCTGTCAGCCTGGGGTGACATGCTCAACATGCCACGTAGCTTCGCTATGGACAGCTTGCACCGGTCACCTTTGGACTTTCGAATACTGGCTAAGGCTCTTGCTATCACCATAGTACCTTTTTTAAGCGGGGCTCAAAAGACAAATCCACCTCCATAGGCATTACAGAGTAAATGAAACTAAGGGTAATGCTGCTCAACACCAGATGTGTTACCCTCAAATTGTGCCCACTCAAGACTCTCCTCAGTATGGAGAATAGCGATATCTGTGCACTAACAAATGCCTGGTTCAGGCTCACAAATGCACACCAGCACTACCAGGTTATGTTTCATACCATGTTTTCTGACCACAAGACTCAGAACGGACAACACAAATAGGGGGAGTATCCATATACATCACAGATACACACATCTCCAGGTTAGTAGCACTGCACGAAGCATCGCAGACCATACATATGCAACTAACATTGTGCAAAATTGCCTATCAGTTTGTTGGCTGCTACAGACCACCCTCCCAAACTCAGGAACCACACTCGGCTTTCCTGGGAACACTGGAGAATATGAAGGTCTCCCCAAATACCATTATATTGGGTGACTTCAAATACCCCAACATTGACTGGGGATACTACTCAAGCCCCAACACCCTCGCCCAACAGTTGCTACTATTTGTAAACTCGTATGCTATGGCACAACCGGTCACAACACCTACAAGAGGGGAAAACATATTGGACCTGATCATCACCACCATGGGGACTCTATGTTCCACACCAGCAATATACCCCTCATTGGTAAGGACAGAACATACATTTATCTCACTGGACATCCATATCCCGTCCCCACACCCATCCTGGGTAATCTTGGTGAACTTCTCATAAGCAAACGTCTCACTTATCCAAAGCAAGGTGGTATCCTTCAGAGACCCTGGGACAGTGGTAAATATGGCTCAGACTGCTGAATCCTTTACATACACATTCTATGGACACCTAGTGGACTGCATGGATTGTGCTATCCCAAATAACGACAAGACTCACTCCTCCAATGGCAGGGGACCTTTCTGGTAGACCCCGGCCATTAATAAGCTATACAATGAAAGGAGGAAGCTACTACATGATAAAGCACAATCCCAGACAGGGAAGGCATCTGTGATCTGTACTAGCAGACAGCTACGATCACTCATGAATTTATCTACGGCCCGCTTCTAATGGACAATTGCATCCGACACATCGGACAATCACAAGGCCTTCTTCAGTTATGTCAGGAACCTGGGTGGACATTCACTGATATGCTGTGAGTTACTGCATACTGACTAAACATACCCTGAACCCACTGACATTTCCAACATCCTGGCAAACAGATTCAGTGCAGATGTCTCCCCCCATCCCCCCTAAGGAGCAAATATCCATCCCAACAGAGTGTAACCTCCCTGACATCACAAATAAACAGGTGAGTGCTGCCCTCCCCAAAGCGGACAACACCGCTTCAATGGGACCAGACGGTGTCCCGGCCTGCGTCTTACACGAGCTTCATGACGGACGTAACCCTCACATTAAGTCACAGTTCAATATCAGAGTTACTACAGGATATGTACCCAAGGAACATATGTACAGCGACAGTGGTCCCATTCCACAGAGTTGGTGCCACAATGGACCACAGACAATATTGCCCTATAAGCCTAACTAGCCTGTTCTGCAAAGCTATGGAGCGTATTGTCATGGGACTCATACAGATAGACATCGGGAACCTACAGACACCGTGTCCTACACATTTCAGCATTGTTGTGGGCAGATCTTGCCTCTTGAACCTGTTCGTATTCTTTAAACAGTTACCAGGTCTATCGACGTAGGGACGGTTGTCCACAGAGCCTACCTGGACCTTGCAAAACCCTTCAACACAATACCCCACTCGGCCATTATGCATAGGCTCACCAGCGTCGATATCGACACATATCTCACACGATGGATTGCTACCTGGATCAGGGATAGCACCTACATAGTCAGTATTGCAGGTGCCATGTCTGATTACACACCACAAGGCGCAGTCCTGGGACCTCTCTTGTTCAGTATATATTTGCCTGACGTACAGGCTAACACAGGAGGAATATGGCTGACCATGTTCGCAGATGACTGCAAACTGGGTGCCATAATCAACTCTTCAACTGGCACATGCATACTCAAACAGTGTCTCACAGAGATGGATGACTGGTGCCTGAGCCATGGCCTACAGCTAAATGCCATTAGTTGCATAGTCATCCCCTTTGGGAATAACAACATGCCCACACATTACCACATGGGTAGTAATCCATTACATACAGTAGGAGTTGTTATGGGGTTGGGGACATGTCTTGTTTGTACTGTCGCCTTTGAAAATCACGTTGCCAAAGTGGTTATACAGACCTTCTTTACAGCCCACCTTATCCCATATGGTTTCACATCTAGATCAAGTGAGGTCATTGTGCCCCTATACTCATCACGACCATGTTTGGTTACAGTGCCACATTTGGGATGTACCTTAAGTGACACCTGCAGCAACTGTAATGGCCACAAAAGTTCCTCAACAAGCAGATCTAGGGACTCGCACGGATGCCCTGCACAGTTCAGATACAGTAACTCCAGCTCTACTCAGTCGCTTACTGCCTACTCAGATATGATGTGTGCCTGTTGTTTACAGAAATACCCAACCCAGAATTAATGGACATGCTCCACCTCAGGATATCCAACTCCCTTGGAGCTACACACTCCAGGGACATATACCTCAGCACTGATGTTAATAGGACATGCTGGAGGGAAAGAATCTTATCCCAGAGGCTCCACTCACTCCGGATTGTAATCCCGGTTTCGCATAGGCAGAGCTACCCACTGACCACCTATAGGAGACATCTTGACAACTGGATGGGTGATCGTATGTTTACCCCTGGGATATCTTCGGGGTCCCTGCTAGACAGAGGCACACTAGACTAAACGTACATGGGTTATCTTGTGTGACCTACTATTCACAGGCACAGTGTAGTAATCTGACAGGGTTGCAAAAGCCAAACACACTCTGGCTAGGCTTGTACATGCCCTAGGGCAGACAGCCTAGTATCGACCTCTGAACCTATGTTAATGTTCGGAATGCACAATGTTTATTGCTGATACTGTTTGCAGGTTTTTATCATCTTTGCTTTCCCAGTTTCTATGAACAACTTGGGTATCTGCAGAACATATTTGATTATGACAGGGTTCCACTATATTATATATGTGTCTTATTGTCATATAACTGTGTGCACAGGGCAGATTGCTGGATAGTGAGAGGTTCCTGGGTTAACACATGCAACTTCCAGATATGTGTGGCCCACTGCTGTACTCAGACATGGCCTAAGTGTGTGAGCATGCCCAGTTCAGGCTTTCCATGTTTTGTTGCCTGACATTTGTCTCATTTATTCAAGTGTGTGAGCATGCCCAGTGTGACCTTTCAGTATGTTGCAATCTGAAGTCCACTACATTTGTGGATGTGTGTGAACATGACCGATATTAACATTTATACTGTGTGTGTTGGAAGTCAAGTTCTGTTCTTATTGCAGGACTCGCCTTTGTGTCATAACTCGACAGGGATTATGCTGTGCCTGCAGGGTTTCCATGAGATACTTTGCATAGACTTGTCAACATTTCTTCATACAGGCTGACCACTGCAATGCTGTCATGGTTTATTGGTTCAGTACTATGACTATAGTGCAGAGTATCCTGGGTTCGAGGCACATCACTGCTTTATATTTTCATACTGAGCAGGCCAGACTGCTTAAGGGCCAATAGAGCAAATATGAGCATGTTGGCTTTTGTTCAGCTATGCCCTAGTTAGACCAAGTTTGTCTGACATTTCTCAATATTAACCAACATTGCTGGACGTTGCCCAATATTACTCAACATTGACCACAGTTGTGCTAGTTGGTGTGTGCAATTTTGTTTACATATACTACATGGTGAAAAATGCACTGCTTTATATTGCTTAACACATGGCAATCATGCCTCAGGTGGTGCTGCAGGGCTGCCTATGTCGGATGCACATACTACACTCCCTATACATGTTTGAAAGCAGGTAGTGTCAACTTAGGCATCCCTTTTACTGTATGTGCTAGTCAGAGAGAGGTATCATTTCCAGAGTTCCTACTGAGCCATTGTATGTGCTATGCATTGCCTCTTTGCCAAGGCCAAAGCATACTGGGCATGCCTCCTTCTGTCTACTGGGGCAGGCTCAGGATGTTCCTCCTCTGAGTCATGCTCTGCCTGTGATGGCCTTGGCAATGGTGGGGGGCTGTTTGGCCCAGGCCTATGCTGGTCCTGCTGTAGCTGTTTTTGCAGGATCATATTATGTAGCATAGCACATACCATGACAATTTTGGTACAATGTAGTTGATGAGTACTGCAAGGCTCCACCAGATGTTTCCAGCACCGGAACCGTGACTTGAGCAGCCCAAACACACGCTCGATTACGTTTCATGTTTGCGCATGTGCCTCATTATGGCGTTCCTGTTCAGGTGTGTGTGTGCGTTTCTGATGGGTGGCATCAGCCATAGCTCCAGTGCATAGCCAGCATCCCCCACTAGGTGACCATGTGGGATGTCCCCATTGGCAAATGTCTGGTACAGCTGCATCAGATGCCAGATATGGGAATCATGGTAGCTACCAGGGCAGCCAGCACACACATTCAGCATTATGCCCTGGGCATCACACATGACCTGGCAGTTGATGGAGGGGAAGCCCTTGCGGTTGAAGTAGACCCTACCCCCCTCACCGGCTGGTGCTTTGATGCATATGTGCGTGCAGTCTATTGCACCCACTACCTCAGGGTATTCCACTATTTGCTGGAAGTGACGCATATTGCTGGCCAATACCTCATGGGAATTGGGGAAATATACATGATCACCAACATGTGCTGACATGGCATCCAGGAACTGGTGCAGTACCCTGGATGCTGTTGCCTGTGATATCCCCATCATATCACCAGTTGGTCTCTGGAAGGTACCTGTTGCTAATATTCTTAGGCCAACACATACCTTAGTTTCCACTGGGATGGGTTCCCCTCTGTTGGTTCTGTGTGTGAGGCATGGCCTGCACAGCTCAACAATTTGCTGCAAGAGGTCTCTGTCCACTCTATAGTGCTCCACTATCTCCAGCTCATGTAGCCCCTGGTAGGTTACCCTGGGCCTGTACACTCTTCTCCGTCTCCTCACTGTGGGTTGTCCAGCAGCATTCGCATTGTCACCACCCTCAGCGTGTTGCATATGTCGCCTTATAACAGCAATGGCAGCCTCTAACATTTCTTTGTCTCAGTAAAGCTTTTTCAGTTTTCACTTCTATTAGCTTACTGCAGTGTTGCAGTGTCTCTTGAGAGAAACATAATGGACTGTTTGCAGAGTTTTAAGTACTGGGCTGGGGTGGGCTAGTGTACTGCCGGTGTAATTGCCTGATTCTGATTGTTTTCACCTGCTAGCTCTGCTAGTACTCACTGGTAGCTTCCTACTATTTGTTGTGCTTCCTTTTTCCTTTCTGTTTCCTTGGGGGGGGGGGGCAGCACCGATCACACAAGTGCAAATGCGCACACCAGCTCACACATGCGCACACATGCTTACATGGACTAAAACTTGCTTATTCTTGTTAAAACGCGCACACACCAGCGCAAACACACTTACAACTCTTTAAACAGCCTTATACATACTTACTCCGGCTTAAATGCGCACACTCACTCTTACATGCACGCACACTGTCTTACTCAGGTTTACAGGCACACACATGCGCGCATACCCGCTCAGCAAGAAACTTTAATGTTATCCATGGCATACACCTTCAATTTCTTGCCTTTACCTAGCCTACCTGTTGACACACCTCTTTCAATGATGTATAAATGACAGCTGACACATGCCACTCTGCTCCAATGAGCTTCACTTCTTTCATACATACCCCCCATGATGTCACCTATCTTCTACTCCGTTACTCCCCTTATCCTACTCCTACACTCCACTGACTGTGCTCATTTGCTATGTAAACTTGCGATTCACTATCTTAACCCTCATTTACATAGGATTGCCTACTAATGCTTGGTTACATCTCTTAGACTGAGCTTCTCCCCTTAGCAACCTCTACTCGGTGGCCATGTTGTCTTCAGTCTGCCATTCACTTGCATTGTAAATTCATATTAGCATTAAAATCCACATTTGTGGATCTTCATTATTGATTTTCTGGTTTTTAGAGCGCAGCGCGTTTGTGCTACGCTTAAACCCCGGAGATCGGGATGAAAAAAAAAGTTATGTTTTTTTTATTTTGCATCACCTAACATTGCCAATGGCCATATTTTTGGCCATTGGCATGCTTACTCATGTAAATGCATCTTTTTTTTGGAGCTGTCATGGCTCCGTTATGCTATTTGCAGAACCGTACTCGGTTGTCAACTGAGTACATTTCTGCAAATAACACTACTCCTACTTGGACAGGTTCGGGTTTCCTGGATCGCAAATTTACCTCATTTGCATAGCTTTCACCTGCAATTGAGGTAATTTGCATATCCAAGCCCTGTCTGGATAGGACTCGTTTAAGGAGCTCTGTTGCACACCATTACCAGCTGTTCCTGGATCGCTCGGCGGACATGTTGGCTGCATGGAGTCTTACTCTACTCTTAGACTCCGTGCAAGCCTTCATGAATCCGGTCCATTATGCAATCTAAAATGAATCAGTGGTACTGTGTTATCAACTTAAGGACAGAAAGAATGAGGGCATTTAGCATTTGTCTTGAGAACACCCAACTCACCAGCACTCTGCCTGTGTTTTATATGTAAGTTTATTTTAGAACTGTGTTTTCGCTTAGATTTAGCTTGGAATTGGAAGATTAGTTTTGTTTTTTTCTGTATTGATGTCAGAACATTTCTTCTGTATCATTTTAAGTATTTCTCTGTGGTCTCTGAACTCTTGAATAGCACTGTGTAGTAAGAAGTATTGTCTTGTGTTTTTATTATTTATTATTAAATATTTTTAAACCTTTCAACTGTGGCTGTTTTGTGTAAGGATAATTTAAGCTCTATGAGTACATTGCATGTATTTAGTGATATTGTGCAAAGCCACTCCAATAGCCTTGCTGTTCAGTCATGCTTACCATTTGAATAATAATATTGCACAGTATAATTGGACACCCTTTCATAAGGGCCTTTTAGTAGGTGGTGGCAAGTGGTACTACCGTATAGTCTGGGTAAAAGGGGCACAGCTGGAGAACCAGTGCCAGCCTTCCCCAGGAGTGTCTGTGTGGTTGTATATAACTCTTATCTCAAAGCGTGTGTGTGTGTCAGCTACTTGGGCAGGGACATGAAGCACTGGTTGCACAGAGATGGTGTTGGAGGTGTTAGCTTGCCCACTAGGCTGAGATCTGGACCCTATAGCTGTACCAGTGAGGAGTCTTATTGGGGAACTGGAGAGAAAGGCAGAAACCAGCCCCAGACTGACTGTGATCTCTGTGTGCTTTTAAGGGAAATTGTACTTTACTGTTTGTGTATTTATTATCCTTTTCCTTTATAGGACACCCCTCACTGGTGTTAGTGGTGAGGATTGAGGCTCCTCGATTGCTGGGCCAGTGCGCGGGCGTCATAGACCATATCTATCGATCTACATAGATAAATAATAGATATACATGTGTATATGCATATATAGATACATGCATATATGTATGAGTTTATGACACCTGACTAAAAAATGTTCAAAGGCAGGCTCACCAAACGATAACTGAGCAAAACACACCCAAACACAAAGAAATAATATCTAACAAGTATTTTTGTAGGAGGACAAACCTACCTATGCCCTCCCCCACCACCACATCCTATGCAGCTTAAATATACCAACTCCAATATTCCACTACAAATTCCAAGCAGTTAAATAGCAATCTAATTTCTCTCCCTTCTTACATGTACAGACAGGGGTACCACAAGGTTCTATCTTTGGACCCCTACTATTCAATATCTTTATTAATGACCTCTGCTCTTCTTCTATACTCTCTTCAGTAATACAGTTTGTTGACAATTCTGCAATCCTCTCCTGCTCTAACAATATCTCCCATCTTCACACCCTCACCCAAGAGTCTCTGCACACAATCAAAAAATGGTTAACTTCCAACCAACTTCTTCTCAACCCTAAAAAAACTAAACTTCTCCTATTCCTCCCCAAATATCTCCAACATATTAAACCTACCTTTACTGTCTCCTCCCTAAATAACACTATTATCTGTGCTGAACCTCACACAAAACTGCTTGGAGTTATTATTGAGGACCAGCTAAAGTTTGATCTACATACTCAACAGTGCATTAAAAAGATACATCAAAAGTTAGGCCTTCTTTATAGGCACAAAAAGTTCCTCACAAATTTTTCTAGCCTTTCCCTTACACAGTCTTTCTTGCTGCCCACCCTTCTCTATGCAGCCCCCATTCTTACACATCTCCAGTCCAACTTTCTGTCAAAACTGGAACTCACCTACAATAAAATTGCTATATTTGCCTCTAACCTCCCCTACTGGACTCACCACAGCCTAGCCTTATCAAATCTACACTGGCTGAAATTTCATCATCAGATCCAACTTCCCCAGTTTCTCATGGCTCATTCTGTCTTACACAAGCCTTCCTCCTGCCCCTTCCTCTCTTCCCTCATTCATCTCTACAGTGCCAAGCGAGCCCTCCATAGCACTCAACAGCATCTTCTGGGAAGTATATGAACCAAACAAAAGTATCGGCAAACTCCTCTGCAGTTACTCTGTGGCAAATGCCTGGAATAAACTACCACTTGCTGTTAGATCCATCCCAAACCCCTAACTCTTTTAAAATGTCTCACAAATATGCCTTTCATAAATCATGGTCATGTTCATGCAATCACCCAGCTAAACACTATATTCCTCTCTACTCCTATAATACTCCTGTAATAATCTGTCTCTTCCCTCTCTCTTTCTGATCTACTAATAGTCACTTTTTTCTCACAGCCTACTGCTGTGCAGACTCTGGAAAGTGACCTGTACCTTGAGATTTCCTTCTGCATATAATCTACATTTTTTTATATTATTGGTCTTCTACTCTATTATGCATGTATGCAAGCTTTTTGTTTAGTTTTTTTTCCTGTGAGTACATTATATAACTTTTGAACTCTGTGTATTAAGTCATTGGTCATGTTCTAGCTTGTTTTTTTTTTCTGTTAACTCTAACTTAATCTGTCATTAGATTACTTTTACTATATGTAATACTTAGCGCTTTTCTCCTTGGGCCTATGCTGAAAAACAGCTGCTCCCCAGTTAGACTAACCCAGTTAAATGTCAAATAAATAAATAAAGTAAAATTCTTTTGCATACTTGACAAAGAGCATATTCATTTTTATATAAGAAGTCTAACTCTAACCTCTTTCTCAGGATTAGTAATAATATACTCCATACTACAACAATTTAGAATCTTTCTGCTTAGTTGTCTAATATTTTTTAGTAATCCTAGTTTAGAAAAATCCTTAATATTTTTTCCAAAAAGAAGATATAAATAAACTAATTATCAGAGAATGGGAAATTGTAAAATTTTTGTATGCTAATGGAAGTTTTAGAAATTCACCAGCATGCATCAGTAACCAAGTTTGCTTAGATAGTGTAAACCCTTTCTCAGCTGTTTGGCTGTAAATTAAAATGCATATAGCCAAACTGAGGCTGCTAGCTGGCAGAACCAACATGTATGATGGGTATCTGCTCTACACCCTCAGCAGCCTTTGCATTATGAATGGATCATATAGCCTATGTCCACGCTCTTTGCTGGGGTCCAATATCCATCAAAGAGAAACTTAAACTGATATTCTAATAGAAAAGGAAAATGAAAGAGAAATTTCATGGAAATAATGACTGAAGGGTTAATGGAGAAGTTCTTATCTGAATAAGGCTCAGATATGGACAATAAATGTTTAGATGTAGCAGATATTTATGGTTGCATAAAAATGTATACAGCTGAGATGCTTTTACTGAAATACTATTGCCCACGTTTTTTGTTGCTGCTGAGTCTGTGGGATACCTATGGAAGCAGGATTAGATTTTAGTAACCTTTGCCTATGGTAGAAATAGCATATCTAAGTTGAAAATGGTTCTATCTTTAGTAGAGATGGAAAAAACATCATATAGTTGTTGAAAGATAACCAGGCTAAGTCAATTATTTGAACTTTGAAGTATTTGGGATAATGAGTTAATCCCTTTGGCTTTCCAATCAGGCCAGTCTATGGGCAGCTCACCAAATTTAAAAAGTGGATTTCTCCAACATGTTTATCAACCATACCCAAAAGACAGATATTGTAGGCTTTCCTTAGGAATAATATAGCTTTATGGGTGGATGCTAAAGTTTGCCAGAACCTCGTTCTCCTTGATAATCACTTTTCAAACCACAACAGATCAAAGAGTGAAGAGAAATGAATAATATGAGCTCCAATGCATGCCCATAAAGGAATATGTTTCCAGCATGTGGGAAGAGACTTCTGTAATGTAAAGGTTGCTGCATAATTTTTAATATTAGGAAGACATAGACCCTCTTTGTTAGCAGGAAAAATAACACCATAGAAGAGACCTTATGTCTACCAGATTACTAGATGAATGTCAACATCAGTGTCTGTATTTTGGGTTTACAAGAATCTATTGAAGGTGTTGAGATACGGCTTAAAAATAATACAGATTTTAGTGGGATTTCATTTTAAAACCCCCCATTACAGAAAAATATAGAGTCAACCAGGAATTTAACATAACACAGAGCTCTAACCACAGTTTCTTCAGATATGCTGCAAAAGTGGCTTTAGTACTTGGATGCAATTCAATACCTAGGTATTTAGGAACCACGGAAAGTCACTTGTAAAGAAGTTGTGGCCCCTATTTGCTCAAAGTGCAGGCTGTGTCATTAATAGGTAACATTTCTGTTTTAGATACGCTAATAGTAAAACTGGCAAGCAATTCAGAAAAAATAGTTACTTCGTTAACAAGGTTGCTTGACATAAACAAGTTGACATTGGCAAACATCAAAATCTTGACTTCCTCATCTCCCAGCTACTACCCTTGCAAATTATTACAATAAGACATTTTCCATGTCTGGAGGGTCAAGAGCTAAACAAAAAAAAAACAAAACAAAAAAAACAACTAAGGGGAAAATGAGCAATGCTGCCTTGTACCCTTCCTAAAAGCAAAACTTTCTGATAAACTCAGACCTGCCTGCATATAATCAATTGGTTGCCAATATGATCCCCAGAGATAATGCCATTAAAAATCATTAAATATGGCAGTGGATGGGTCTGACAATTGACACACATATTGTACCAAAGTCAATAAAGAATGCTTTTAATCTGTACTAGACTGGACATCAATAAAACCTTTTTATTTATTTGTCATTTATTAACCGGTTTAGTTCAACTGAACCAGTGGCCCATTTTCAGTGGAGACCTGAGGAGAAAAACTATTACAAAGTTACAAAAAAGAAAACAGCTGAATGAAGTTGAATGCAAACAATACAATAATGTGCTTTACATGAGAACATTAGAAATTTACAAAAGGCTTGAGAATGAAGTTTACATAAACATTACAATAATGTGCATAACATGCAGTACAACATGCAGTACAAAAGTTAGAAACTTTTTTTTAATCATCAAAAAGAGAAAGAGATGCAAATGATATAGGACACTTGCAATAGGTGAGTGTTAAAAGTGTGAGGGGTTATAAGGTGGGATTTAAATGGGATCATTGCAAAATTTTTATCTTTGGATTGAAAGAGATTTATGTTAGAAATTATTTGGATGTTAAGGGGGAGTTTGTTCCATGCATGGGAAATACTATTATTTCAGATGCAAAGGTGGGCAGGAGGGGTTCAATCTTTTTGCCAGCACTTTAGCATTATATTTTTTCTTCAGTATTAACAAGCAATATAAAGTGATACATTTCAGCTGTAGTTAAATCATTACCAGGCTTGGGTAAAAGCAGTATTTTACATTTTTTAAGGAAGGCGGAATAGTGCCTATATGAAGCATGTGATTAAATAACATGGTAACAGGACTGATTAACATTAGTTGAATTATTACATAAAGAGTGATGATTACACCATCTGGTTCTGGAAGTTTGCCCTTTGGGGGTGACTTAAAATCAAATTTCACCTCCTCCTTAGTGATAGGTGCTATCAATTTGTTCTTAAATGGCTCTGCAATCCTATATGAAGGAGTATCTTGACAAAAGTTAGGATTACTATCTTCCTTAGATATGTCTAATGATTTGGTTTCTGAATATAATTTTGAATAGAAGTTCCAAAAACCCTCTTCTATTATATTAGGTGAACTGGAATAGAAATACCCTGATGCCTCTGCTTAAGTATATGTGCCAGTAATTTCCCTGGCTTGCAACCCTTCATCCAAGCTGGCCTAATGGTTAAGGTGTTTGCCTTACAAACACAAGGTGCAGGGTTTGAGTCTCACAAGGGATAATTGGCTAAGCTTAAAATGGCTCGCAAGGGCAGTTAGCTTAGTACTAATCTATGAATCTCATCTATGAATAAGCTTACAATTCTTCCCTTTTAAGGTAGAGTTCTACTTTCATTTTCATCAACCTATCCGATTCAACATTGACTCTTCTTATATTTTTATATAAGAAAGAATTCCAATATTCAGTACTGCTGACCCCTTTCCTAAAGGGGTACAGGTATATAAAAATAGTACTCCCTTCATTAAGTATTCACAGAGATGTAATTCTGCAGATTTCGCCTTTAACATACTCTGACATTTTTATGTTTCTCTGAGGTTGGTACCAGTCTGTCTATAACTGAATCAAAAACAGCATTAAAGCCCTCTACCATTGCAACTTGTAGGTTAGAAGTATGCATTCTCCATAAATGCTGAAATGCTTCAGAAAAGAAGGAGTGCAAATTATAATGGGGGCCATAAACATTACAGAAAACATAAGCAGACATTTGGATACCTACTTTTATTAGTAGCCATCTCCCTTCATGCTCTTTAAATACATCCAACATTTGAGGTTGTAAGGTTTCTTTCAAAAGACAATAGCTACCCTCTTTTTTGATGAATCATCTAAACTAGCATATGTAGATTACTCTAAAACATCTTGCATGATGCTTAGCTAGCTTAAGTTCTTGAATAAATAAAATATCTGCCTATAGTGATAGAAATGCATGTCTCTTGGTTACTTAATTTAATCCCCTGATATTAACAGTAACTGCCCATAGTAAATTTACACTAAACTAACTATATACTAGGTAGATCAACTATAACAATACAATAACAAAGTCAATGAATTGAAAGGTCTAAACTATGGGCCAGATTCACGAAGGCTTGCATGGAGTCTTAGAGTAGAGTAAGACTCCATGCAGCCATCATGTCCAACGAGCGATCCAGGAACAGCCTGCAGGGGCGTGCAAGAGAGCTCCTAAAACGGCTCTTACATGGACAAGGCTGGGATATGCAAATTACCTCAATTGCAGGCAAAAGGCATGCAAATGAGGTAGATTTGCGATTCAGGAAACCCGAACCTGTCCGAGTAAGAGCAGTATTATTTGCAGAAATGTACTCAGTTGACAACTGAGTACCGTTCTGCAAATAGCAAAACAGAGCCATGACAGCTCCAAATAAAGGTTACATCCAGTGCAGGAAGCATGCCATTGGCCAAATATATTGGAAATGTTTCCTGATGCAATATGAAAATAAAAATAATTATTTTTTTTCTCCGATTTCTGATGTTTAAGCGTAGTGCAGCACCGCGCAAATGGGCTGCGCTCTAAAACCCAGAAAACTAAAAATTAAAACCCACAAATGTGGATCTTATTTAAATTGTTAATGTACAATGCAAGGGAATGGCAGGATGAAGACAACATGGCCAACGAGTAGAGGTTGCTAAGGGGGAAAGCTCAGTCTAAGAGATGTAATCAAGCATTAGTAGGCAATCCTATTCAAAGCAGGGTTAGGATAGTGAATTGCAGGTTTACATAGCAAATGAGCACAGTCAGAGGAGTGTAGGAGTGGGACAAGGGGAGTAACAGAGTAGAAGATAGGTGACATCATGAGTGGGGTATGTATGAAAGAAGGGAAGCTCATTGGAGCAGAGTGGCATGTGTCAGCTGTCATTTACACATCATTGAAAGAGGTGTGTCAACAGGTAGGCCGGGTAAAGTCAAGAAATGGAAGGTGTATGCCATGAATAACACCAAAGTTTCTTGATGAATGGGTATGCACACATGTGCGCGCTTGTAAACCCGAGTAAGACAGTGTGCACATGTGCAAGCGTGAGTGCACGCGTTTAAGCCGGAGTAAGCATGTATAAGGCAGTTTAAAGTGTTGTAAGTGTGTCTGCGCTGGTGTGCGCGTGTTTTAACCTGAATAAGCAAGTTGTAGTCTGTGTAAGCATGTGTGCGTGCATGTGAGCTGCTGTGAGCGTGTTTGCGTTTGTGTGTGCGGCACTGCCCCCCCCCCAAGGAAACTGAAAGGAAATAGGAAGCACAACAAATAGTAGGAAGCTACCAAGCAGTACTAGCAGAGCTAGCAGGTGAAAACAATCAGAATCAGGCAATTACACAGGCAGTACACTAGCCCAGCCCAGCCTAGCACTTAAAACTCTGCAAACAACAGTCCATAATGTTTCTCACAAGAGACACTGCAGTAAGCTAATAGAAGTGAAAACTGAAAAAAGATTTACTGAAACAAAGAAATGTTAGGGGCTGCCATTGCTGTTATAAGGCGACATATGCAACATGCTGAGGGTGGTGACAATGGAAATGCTGCTGGACAACCCACAGTGAGGAGACTGAGAAGAGTGTACAGGCCCAGGGTAACCTACCAAGGGCTACATGAGCAGGAGATAGTGGAGCGCTATAGAGTGGACAGAGACCTCCTGCAGCAAATTCTTGAGCTGTGCAGGCCACACCTCACACACAGAACCAACAGAGGGGTACCCATCCCAGTGGAAACCAAGGTATGTGTTGGCCTAAGAATATTAGCAACAGGTACCTTCCGGAGACCAACTGGTGATATGATGGGGATATCACAGGCATCAGCATCCAGGGTACTGCACCAGTTCCTGGATGCCATGTCAGCACATGTTGGTGATCATGTATATTTCCCCAATTCCCGTGAGGTATTGGCCAGCAATATGCGTCTCTTCCAGCAAATAGCGGAATACCCTGAGGTAGTGGGTGCAATAGACTGCATGCACATACGCATCAAAGCACCAGCCGGTGAGTGGGGTAGGGTCTACTTCAACCTCAAGGGCTTCTCCTCCATCAACTGCCAGGTCATGTGTGATGCCCAGGGCATAATACTGAATGTGTGTGCTGGCTGCCCTGGGAGCTACCATGATTCCCATATCTGGCATCTGACGCAGCTGTACCAGACATTTGCCAATGGGGACATCCCACATGGTCACCTAGTGGAGGATGCTGGCTATGCACTGGAGCCATGGCTGATGACACCCATCAGAAATGCACACACACCTGAACTGGAATGCCATAATGAGGCACACACACAGACACGAAATGTAATCGAGCATGTGTTTGGGCTGCTCAAGTCACAGTTCCAGTGCCTGGACACATCTGTTGGGGCCTTGCAGTACTCACCAACTACATGTACCCAAATTGTCATGGTATGTGCTATGCTACATAACATGATCCTGCGAAAATAGCTGCAGCAGGACCAGCATGGGGCAGGGCCAATCAGCCCCCCACCATTGCCAAGGCCTGCACAGGCACAGGGTGACTCAGAGGAGGAACAACCTGAGCCTGCCCCAGTAGGCAGAAGGAGGCGTGCCCAGTATGCTTTGGCCTTGGCAAACAGCAACGCATAGCACATACACTGGCTCAGTAGGAACTATGGAAATTGTACCTCTCTCTGACTCGTACATATAGTAAAAGGGATACCTAAGTTGACATGACCTGCTTTCAAACATGTACAGGGAGTGTAGTATGTGCATCTGACATAGGCAGCCCTGCAGCACCACCTAAGGCATGATTGCCATGTGTTAAGCAATGTAAAGCAGTGCTAAAAAGCATTTGCCACCATGTAGTTTCTGCAAAGAGAATCTCACACACCAACTAGTGCAACTGTGGTCAATGTTGAGTAATATTGGGCAACGTCCAGCAAAGTTGGTGAATATTCAGCAATGTTGGACAAGCCTGGTCTAAGTAGGGCATAGCTGAACAAAAGCCAACATGCTCATATTTGCTTAACTGGCCCTTAAGCAGTCTGGTCTGCTCAGTATGAAAATATAAAAGTACTGAACCACTAAACCATGACAGTATTGCAGTGGTCAGCCAGTATGAAGGAATGTTGATAGGTCTATGCAAAGTATCTCATGGAAACCTGCAGGCACAGCATAATCCCTGTTAAGTTATGACACAAAGGTGGGTCCTGCTGTAAGAACAGAACTTGACTTCCAACACACATACACACAGTATAAATGTTAATATTGGTCATATTCACACACATTCACAAATGTAGTGGACCTCAGATTGCAACATACTGAAAGGTTGCACTGGGCATGCTCACACACTTGAATATATGAGACAAATGTCAGGCAACAAAACATGGAAAGCCTGAACTGGGCATGCTCACACACTTAGGCCATGTCTGAGTACAGCAGTGGGCCACACATATCAGGCAGTTGCATGTGTAAACCCAGGAACCTCTCACTATCCAGCAATCCGCCCTGTGTACACAGTTACATGACAACAGACACATATATAATATAGTGTAACCCTGTCATAATCAAATATGTTCAGCAGATACCTAAGTTGTTCATAGAAACTGGGAAAGCAAAGTCGATAAAGACCTGAAAACAGTATCAGCAATAACTATTGTGCATCCCGAACATAAGTATAGGTTCAGAGGTCAATACTAGGCTATCTGCCCTAGGGCATGTACAAGCCTAGCCAGAGAGTGTTTGGCTTTTGCAACCCTGTCAGTTTACTACACTGTGCCAGTGAATAGTAGGTTACACAAGATAGCCCATGTACGTCTAGGCTAGTGTGCCTCTGTCTAGCAGGGACACACAAGATATCCCAGGGGTAAACATACGATCACCCATACAGCCATCAAGATGTCCCCTGTAGGTGGTCAGTGGGTGGCTCTGCCTATGTGAAACTGTGATCACAATCCGGAGTGAGTGGAGGCCCTGGTATAAGAATCTGTCCCTCCAGCATGTCCATTTAACATCTGTGCTGAGGTATATGTCCCTGGAGTGTGTAGCTCCAAAGGAGTCGGATATCCTGAGGTGGAGCATGTCCAGTAATTCTGGGTTGCGTATTTCCGTAAACAACAGGCACACATCATATCCGAGTAGGTGGTAAGTGACCGAGTATAGCTGGAGTTACTGCATCCGAACTGAGCAGGTCATCCATGTGAGTCCCTACATCTGCCTGGTGAGGAACTTCTGTGGCCAGTACAGTTGCTGCAGGTGTTGGGTAAGGTACACCCCAAACGTGGCATTGTAACCAAGCATGGTTGTGTTGAGTATAGGGGCACAATGACCTCACTCGATCTACATGTGAAACCATATGGTATAAGGTGGCTTATATAGAAGGTCTGTCCAACCACTTTGGCAATGTGAATGTCAAAGGCAACAGTACAAAAAAGTCATGTCCCCAATCACCTAACAACTCCTACCGTATGTAATGGAGTACTACCAATGTGGTAATGTGTGGTCATGTTGCTATTCCCAAAGGGGATGACTATGCAACCAATGGCATTTAGCTGTAGGCCATGGCTCAGGCACCAGTCATCCATCTCTGCGAGACCCTGTTTGAGTATGCATGTGGCAGCCGGAGAGTTAATTATGGCACCCAGTTTGCAGTCAAGTGTGAACAAAGTCAGCCATATTCCCCCTGTGGTAGCCTGTACGTCAGACAATTGTATACTGAACAAGAGTGGTCCCAGGACTGAGCCGTGTGGAATGCCACGTGTAACTGGTGTATAGTCAGACATGGCACCTGCAATTCTGACCATGTGTGTGCCAACCCTGATCCAGGTAGCAATCCACCATGTGAGATATGTGTCCATATCGACGCTGGTGAGCCTATGCATAATGGCTCAGTGGGTTATTGTGTGGAAGGGGTTTGCAAGGTTCAGGTAGGCTGTGTGGACTGTCCCTATGTCGATGGACCTGTTAACCGTGTAAAGAATACAAACATGTTCAGGAGGCAAGATCTGCCCACAACAACGCTGAAATGTGTAGGACACAGTGTCTGTAGGTTCCCAATGTGCATGTGTAAGAGACCCATGAAAATACGCTCCATAGTGTTGCAGAACAGGCTAGTTAGGCTTATAGGGCAATATTGTCTGTGGTCCGTTGTGGCACCAACTCTGTGTAGTGGGACCACTGTCGCTGTACGCCATTCCGTGAGTACATATCCTGTAGTAACTACGTAATGTGAAGGTTACGTCTGTCATGAAGCTTGTGTAAGATGCATGCCGGGACACCATCTGGTCCCATTTATGCTGTGATGTATGCTTTGGGGAGGGCAGCACTCACTTGTTACTGTGTGATGTCAGGGAGGTTACACTCTGTTGGGATGGATAGTTGCTCCCTAGGGGGGATGGGGGGAGACATCTGCACTGAACCTGTTTGCCAGGATGTTGGCAATGCCAGTGGGCTCAGGGTAAGTTTAGTCAGTATGCAGTAACACATAGCATATCAGTGAGTGTCCACCCAGGTTCCTGACATAACTGAAGAAGGCCTTGTGACAGTCCTATGTGTCTGGTGCAATTGTCTGTGAGAAGCAGCCCTTAGATAAGTTCATGAGTGATTGTAGCTGTCTGCTAGTACAGATCACAAATGCTTTCCCTGTCTGGGATTGTGCTCTATCATGTAGTAGCTTCCTCCTAACATTGAACAGCTTATGAATGGCTGGGGTCTACCAGACAGGTCCCCTGCCATTGGAGGAGTGAGTCCTGTTGTTATTTGGGATAGCACAATCCATGCAGTCCACTAGGTGTCCATAGAATGTGTATGTAAAGGATTCAGCAGTCGGAGCCGTATTTGCCACTGTCTCAGGGTCTCTGAAGGATACCACCTTGCTTTGGTGAAGTGAGATGTTGGCTCATGAGAAGTTCACCAAGAATACCCAGGATGGGTGTGTGGAGGGTATATGAATGTCCAGTGAGATATATGTATGTTCTGACCTTACCAATGAGTGGTATATCACTGGTGTGAAACATAGAGTCCCCATGTTGGTGATGATCAGGTCCAATATGTATTCCTCCTTGTGGCTGTGGTGACTGGTTGTGCCATAACATATGAATTAAATTGTAGCGAATGTAGGGCGAGGGTGTTGGGGCTTGAGTAGTTTCCCCAGTCAATATTAGTGTATTTGAAGTCGCCCAATATAATGTTGTTTGTGGAGACCTCCATATTCCCCACTGTTCCCAGGAATGCCGAGTATGGTTCCTGAGTATGGGAGGGTGGTCATTAGCAGGCAACAAACTGAAAGGCAGTTCTGCACAATGGTAGTTGTATATGTATGGTCTGTGATGCTTTGTGCAGTGCTACTAACCCAGAGGTGTGTGTATCTGTGATGTATATGGATACTCCCCCTAGTTGTGTTGTCCATTCCAAGTCCTGTGGCCAGAAAGCATGGTATGAAACATAACCTGGTAGTGCTGGTGTGCATATATGAGCCTGAACTAGGCATCTGTTAGTGCACAGATATCACTATCCTCCATACTGAGGAGAGTCCTGAGTGGCCGCAATAGGAGGGTAACACATCTGGTGTTGAGCAGCATTACCCTTAGTGTCATATAACCTGTAATGTCTATGGAGGTTTGTTTGTCTATTGAGCCCTGCTCAACAAATGCACTATGGTGGTAGCAAGAGCCTTAGCCAGCATTCGAAGGTCCAAGTGTGACAAGTGCAAGCTGTGTCCATACTGAAGCTAAGTGGCATGTCGAGCATGTCACCACAGGCTGACAGACAGTGTATCCCCTATGAATGACACCAATTTGTTAGCGAACTGTTAAACATGATATGTTTGTTTGTATACTTTGACATCATAATTGGTGAGTGTAAGATGCTAGACAAGGTCAGGGTAATACTGGCCTGGGCTACATGTTCAGAGTGTTCCTCCATGTACCATATCATGTGGTCCAGGGAGTAACATCCGATGTTTTATGCACCAGCATGGACAATGATGGTGCCAGTCCTGTACTTGTTTTGGAGTGACCTGACTGCATGTGTTATGTGGCAGATCCTGGCACCCAACAGACAGCTCAAAGTGACTATTCCCATGTTTGGGCTGGTGAGTGGTACGTCAGTGTGTCTGACAATGTGTCACCTATTACAAGTGTACTAGGAGAGTTGTCTAGCCTGAAGGGCAGTGACTGTGTGGCACACTGACATTGTGAACTATATGATATGTGGGTATTGTAGTGGGGTAGCAGTTGTGTGTGTGCCTGCTGTGGAGGTCTCTGCTGCTTAGGCAGAGTTAATTCATAGCATCCAAGTATGTCTATGTGTGATAATGTGGTTTGAGTGCTGTTGCCAGAGGATATGTGAGACTGATATGTGTTGTGTGTGGTTACCTTCACCACCTGATAGACTATGCCAGTCATGGGTCGAGAGAGTTCAGCACCCTGTATGCTTCTATAGGTGCATCTCACACATATAGCTTTGTTTGTCGGGAGGAAGAGAGGGTTGTCTGTGTACATGAGGCAGATGTGACATTGTGTCATCATCACAATATTCACCAGCTGGACTGGAGAGTACACACGAAACCGACCCCTGGACTTTGCCAGGATATTATGATGACATACACTGTAGCCAGATCACAAAGGATCAGCAGGGTGTTAAGTGTGTAAAAGAGTATAACTGGGATTAGTGCTCAGGTTCGTTGTTCTGTAAAGAGTAGCTGAGAAGGTGTCCAGACTGAATCATGACACCTCCGACAGCTATGTCATATATAGCAATGTACACCAATATATGTCATGAGTCGGGGCCAACTGTACCTGACTGACAATGCCAACATCCTGACAGACAGGCCCATATATACAGACCCACCTCCCACTGACGATAGTCCATATCAACATACCAGGAGATATCACATGTAGAATGGATGAACAGCTACCCCCAATGCCAAAAGCATGGGAGCAAGTGGAATACATTGATTCACAATATGTGTCATGCATAAACTACAGAACAAACAGATCCTGCACCTGAACAGTCAGCTGAGCCTCCCCCCTACACAGGATGTGGAACTGCTGAATGTGTTACAGCAACATATGGCACTACACACAAGTGTTGGTGCACAACACACCATGGTAAGTACAGTCCAGTATGCCTATGAAGTCTGATCTGCAAGGCCATGTAGTCCATCATGGTTGAAGTCATAAACAGAGCTATTGGAAGCTGACATACACACAACCCCAATAACTGTGGTATGTTCATGTGCGGATCATGGTTCCCAAACATGCTAGACTGTTTGCAAGGCAGCCACTCAGGACATACATCAATGAACACAGCAACACATGTCTCACATAGACATTGTATTGAATGCCCGTTATCAACATCCCAGACACATGTAGTACCCACGAAACCAACAAGCTGTGCATAAATATGTGCTGACATATGAAGGAATGCCAATGTGTCCACAGATAGATCACACAAGGTAAGGATTATGAGTTCCTGTTCAAGCCGTTGACACCCGACGACCCACATGGACCATTCCTGGAATGGCATAAAACAAAGTGTACACACATTACCATGTCCAGTCTGATGATGTTACCATCCTATAAACACAGCAGGAGAAGTGAAACCACCCAGTAAAGCAAATAGCATGCCGTATTAATGCATCTCTCTCTAGTATCATAACATAGTTAGGTAGGGGTTTGAATCCTGCAAATGCTGACTGTGTGTGTGGGTGTGGTGTGTGTATGTGTGCAATTGTCTTTGAAAGGAGTGCCCTTTTTAGAGACAGGGAAAACACACTGAAAGAGGTACATTCCTCTTTGGAAAGACTGATGATGTCACCATCCTATAAATACAGCAGGAGAAGTGCAACCACCCAGTAAAGCAAATAGTGCCCCGTGTTAATGCATCTCTTTCTAGTATCATTACAATCATTACATAGTTAGGTAGGGGTTTGAATCCTGCAAACGCTGACTGTGTGTGTGTCACTGTTGGTCAATGCAGTGTGGGTTTTGCTTTTACTATGGTATGACATATTATGATTGCAACAGTAAGTGCATTGCACACATCAGGTATCTGCAGTGCAAAAATATATGTGTACATGTCCCCTCAATCAGTACATAGGTGCGAAGCCTGCATACTACATGAATACATTTGTTTCCATTGACAGGTTGTGCCGCTGCTTCTCAGATCATAGGTCACATGTATGTATGTGACAAGGCCGTCCACTGTCGTGATCTGTGGCCAAGGTCATCTGTGCCACACACACCCATGACAGTTACCAAAGAGTAGTGTGAGTGAGGGTATATGCCTGGGGTATATGTCAGACATGTTCATACAGAATGACTGCCAATAATGGACAGTCTTTATAGGTGTACAACTGCCTTGTGGATATGCATTCAGGCCTCTAATGTCTTATGTGATACACCTTGGGACTCCACAATACCTATGGATATGTGGATACCAAGGGACACGTGACATAACATGTGGCCGTATGTACACATTGGTACCCAACATACATGTTGAGGACTACCACCTGTGTGGTACTGATGGGATAGTATGTATAGTACATGTGGATGACTATGCCATAGTCTGCTTACTGCTATACAGCATGTATCAGACAACAGGTATCTGTCTGTATTATACCCTTGTGTAGGATATGCATCCCATCCAGGGAATGCATTGAAGGCCAATGCATGCATTTCCAGATATGGATGGACACATCCCTAGTGTGTTTGCATGTACCTAAGGGGGCTATATGCCAAACAGGTGTGGTCACAGGAATGGGTGGCGGTCATTACCACTGGTCAGTGTTATAGTGTAGCACTGGAAGGATCCAACTGTTACTGAGTTCCCTACGACTGTGTGTCATTTGTCAGGACATCATCCAATGATTGCTTATAGTCATGCTGTTGAGGTTAAGTATACTGCCATACCGCAAATCATTGACAGAAATTAACAGTATCACCCACAGCATGGTGTCAACCCATGTCATACACACATCTACCCATGTTGATACATAACTGTAGTAGAATGCATACTGTCTACTGAAAGATACTATGAGATGTTAACAATGTGTACAACAGGGTATGCCACATGCCCCATGTGTCCACTATGCACATACATGCAGACAGTGGACACCCACCATGTTCATAGATGTACACTTGCTAATCTGTACTGCACACATCACACATGTACTGTCCACTCACTAACACATGCTGGCAACACATTACACTTCAGCCAAGTGGCACATGGGTGGACAATACATACTCAGACCTAACAGTGGTGTAAACAATGCTACATTGACGATCAGAGCTTTGATGCATAATGTCTGCTCAGATATACCTACAAGGATGTCATTACACTTTCCTGTTGACAACTTGCTAATATTGCTACACTGCTATAGTGTCACCTTGTGCATCAGCACAATGTTAGCCTGTTCCTCCGTCAATGTTACAGATGACAGGAGGTGACACAGGTATCATCATATGCACAGGGCGTTTTGTTGTTTGCCAGAGCCTGACATTGACCCATCCAATCGACATGTCTGTGTGTGTGTGTGTGTGTGTGTGTGTGTGTGTGTGTGTGTGTGTGTGTGTGTGTGTGTGTGAGGGACAACAGTACAGCATGGGCCAATGTTGATGTAATGTGTGTGTGTATGTGTGAGCCCTAGTTGTTTGGTTAATGTGTGTGTGTCTGCATGCACACAGCTCCACCATGTGGCTGCCATATACGGTAGTTTGTGGGACAGCCACAGACTGTACCTGCTAGGCTGTACAGATCACTGTCTCCGGCCACGGACATAGTACCTGTGCCTGGCAGCGCTGCTACGGACAGTATCGGGTGTCAACCCTGACTGGGTACTGTCATCAGAGGCAGAGGTATGACGACTGGACCCATGTCCCTGCTGGGACTGGCCAGAGCCATGTGCACGTGGTCTACTGGATGGTCAATGGACAGGCCAGCCCCAACATTGCTGCAGCTGCTACTGCCACTACGGGAGCGGCTGTGAACTGTGGGCCATCCGCGACCACTGCCATCTGTTGCTGTTGCTGGCATGTGTCCGCGTCGACGTCGCAACCATCCCGTACAGTCGTGGCTCATGGAAGACATATTGTGGAGGGCATCTAATGTCTCCCCCCAACGTCTATCAATGACCTCAGTGTAAGTCCAGATGGCACCGGCAAGGTCATGGATGCTGTCATTGATAGCGGTGTAATGTGCCCTCTGCACCCTAAGTCCCTGCCTGGTGTACCGTTCCATACGTGCCTGAGCCTGCATTACAGCCTGGAACATACTGGACGTCATAAGACCTGTGAGGGCACGCTTGCCAGGGGCAATACGACCAGCGGTGCTCCCTCGAGAACCCCTGGACCTCTTCCTATGTGGTACCATTCCAGGAATACGGCTATGGCTGCTGTGAGGGGATGCAAGTGCCATGGGTACCACACTCTGGTGGTCAATGCCAACTGTATGCTATCCCTCACCTATGGCCATTGGTGGTGAGGGATGTATTGACAGTATGAGTGTGCGCATAGATGGGGTTGAACACTGTGTACTGTTGATTGGCGGACCAATGACAGACCCTGTCAAACCTTCCTGTGCCAAATTACATGTCTCATCATCAACACTATTCATGGCAGTGGCTTCAGGTTCCCTTCTGCTTGCGGCCAGCCCTAACTCAGCACCTGTGAGAGGAAGACAGGAAACCCACTTTACGGTCTGCACATGCACACATGCATGCATGCACGCATGCACACATGCACACATGCACACATGCACACATGAACACATGAACACGTGCACACATGCACGCATGCACACATGCACACATGAACACGTGCACACAGGAACACGTACAAACATGCACACATATACATGCGCACATGCACACATGAACACATGCAAACATGAACACGTGTACACATGAACACGAATACACTCCTCACTACAGCACATATACACACACACCAGCAATCCAAAACGTACTCTATAGTGGGTGAAGGTGGGTGCCAGTATCATAAGGTAAATAGCCACCAAACACATGTCAGCATGCAGAATATGTGTTGCACAAGACCATGCAGTGCAAGTATAGATGCCCCTATTTAATGGCAGTATACATGGCTTTGATGCAACTGTGTAGTTGTTCAGTGATTGGCTACACCCTGGAACACAATGTGTACATGGACACAACATTGCTGTGCAGGTATTATCAGCTCTGCAATGCCCTGTGCACCATCACTCACAAGTATACATGCCATGGCTGCATGTGTTATCTGTGTGACACATAAATATCCATGTCTGAGTACAGTGTCTGTGTCCATAGCAGATAATAGTTGGCACGGGTGTAGCACATGCATGCTATGTACACACACGGGATGTGTGGTGCATGTTGACGTGAAGGAACCCCAATGCTCGACATGGCCAGTGTACAGTGGTTATGGTGAGTGTGGGATATATTGCAGATACGTCGGTGACAGACATGGCATGGCATGCTACATGACTGCAACATTACATTAAACACCACACATACCCAATGTGTGTCAAGTGACCTATACACCCACTAGCATTCCAGGATATATATGTAGCACTTTGGATGGCAACTGCTGTGCAAAATGTGTATACTGGCATATGTAAGCACACACACAACATGCTATGCATATTGTGTATAGGTGCATATGTTTGCACACACACAACATTGAGGTGCAAAGCAATGACTGCTATGAGTAGTACTGTGGTCACTGTAACTGGATAGGGTGTAGTACCCTGTGCCATCATGAACATGCATCTTGTGGTCACTCATGGCTACTAATGTGTGCAAGACCACTGCCTAGCATGCTGCACCTGAACTGCAGTGCCGTGGCTACGTTCACAATTACACAGCCACCTTGTACATGGGTGTGTGAGGTGCCCAATAGGGAGCATTGCCTAACATGACTGTGTTATGTGTTGCTGAGTGTTGCACAGCCCCATGATAGGCCTCTACCCCTGAGGTACATCATGTGTGTATGCATGACATGTGGGATACTGAAGTGTGACCTTACAGCGTGTGTGTGTTAATGCCAAATGTAGCATGTTTTGTGTACTGCATATGATAAACGTGTTCTGTTGTGTACAACTGTAGCAACTATGCATATCCAATGTGCAGTACAGTGTTGCCACAATTGTGTCTGCTGCACTGTGCATTGCATGTGATTGAGGCAGCTACTGACTTTACTGAGATGATTGATGTCTCACAGCAAACATGCACAGCATGCATTATGTGTATGTGTGTTACGTGTACATGGCCTACACCTCACCTATGACATGCACATGTCATTACCAATATTAAAGTGTTACCACACTCACCAGCATGTATCGTCTGCCCTGCTGTCACACCAGAGGGACCTACAAGAATATGACACAGTTTGTCAGTGGCCACAACTGTGGCATTGCTACTGTGAGTGTGCTAAACTACAGTGGAACAACAGTCAACAGCCACAGGTGTACGGATACTATTCCAAATATCAGTAATGCACACGATAGGCAGCACAACTGCTAAACACACAGTGCACATCTCACATATGCATATTCTAACAATACAGGTAACGGTAGTCTACAGCTAGGGCATATTACCTGCACGCTCCATGTTATCCTGCTGGGTGGCTCCGGCCTCAATGATGACACATGTGTGATGCTGTTGCTGCTGTAGGCCAGGAGACAACACGCTTAGGAGCAGCTCCTCCACTCTGTTGAGAGGGGGATGCATGGCCGCCCCACCACCTGTGGCAAGCTGTTGCCTATGGATTTCAGACGCACGCTGCCAGACATGTCTAATTAAATCACTGCAGTGATGGCGTACCTGCTCATATATCCGGTAATGCATGCCTACTTCATTTACCCGGCGAACAAGGTCTTGCAGTGCAGTACGCTCATGCTGGTGCTGGCTGGCCCTGGAAAAAAGCAGGTTATTGGGCTGCACCAGGCTGTTCTGAATTTCCTGCTCCTCTGCTGCTGTATACGATGGATTATGTTGATGAACCATAACCCTGGAAGACAATTAAACGATATGTGTGAGCAAGTCATGTGGCACACTTAACATTAGGAAGTACAGATAGCACTTAACTGCCATATATAGCATCTATCTGTCTATCAGAGGATACACATGTTCAATACCACATATCAGTGCTCAGCCCACAACTGAGTGACAGTGCCTACCACAATCCATATAACAAACTAGTATACACCAGTATTCGGCACACTGTTTGGGATACAATGCACAACCTCGTCCCGGGGGTATATATCAAGATAATGCATGAAGGAATATGTCATCCAATGCAATGAATGTAATGTACATTTACAGTATTACCAGTAAACCACCCTAGTATTTGATGCCATACCCCTACCTAACATAAGTGCACAGTTGTTAATATAGCTGGCATACTGCTGTAACAGAGTATACATGTTGCTAGGTACACACACATACCCTGTAACACACATGTGATTGCGGGCATGGTACAGGCATCATTACACACACATCAGATATACATATAACACACAGATGTATGCCAACACAGATGAGCATTACCTGTGTACCTTATAGTACTGTGTGCCCCTACTTACAGATACCTATGCCTGAGGTTTGTAATCTGTGCAGACATCAGGAAACACACAAGACAGTGTTACCAGGGACTGTGAACATACACCATACTGTGGTGTTTAGGCCTACAGCTTCAGGTAGTACTACAGTTCATATGTGAGCTGGATTCACCAGAAGTACCACTTACTGAGCATACATGTATTGATTCAGCCTACAATAGGACACCACAGTCATACACAAGGAACTACGTCACAACAAATGCCATCATACTATGTCTGCAACCCAATAACTGACTCATCTTTCTCTGGCCTCACACCTAGGACACAAACTACCATGACAGACACAACCTCACACTAAGCTATCACACCTTTACAAACCTTGCACACAGTCACTGTCACACTCATTCCACCTCACATAGGTATTGTGCTGAGTACATGTGTGTGTGCATTGTGTCATAGGTAGGTAATACACTGTTGGCCCTAGGGCCTAGAGCAGCCTAGCCATATGCTACCCTGCCCTTTGACACACATGTAATGTGATTTCACTTGCTCCTGTCAACCGGATACACAGAGGTGACTCCCAGGGCATATTACCTATCTACAGAATGATCATCAGGGGTATGTATGACATCTGCTAATGAGGAGCCTTGTTTGTTAATGCTGGGTGGTTTAGTCCGGAGTATGGCATATTTGTGGATAGGAACCTGTACCTCCAGCATGTGCTGTATAGTGAGGTGACAAGGATTAGGGCCCTAGGTCATGTAGCCCGGTGGGATTGTGAGGTGTTGTCATGGTGGTTGGCCGACTGCTATGTTTGTGACATACCTCTGTATGTCCGGCAGTGGTAACCACTGCGTGGGCGGTATGCAACACACTCTAGCTGTGGTTTTGTGAGTCAGTCTGCATAGGGCATGTGTTTGAGGGCAGTATTACTCTTTGTTAGGTAAGTATGTGGCCTTTCCACTTGCTGTAGTTGTCATGTGAGGTACATATCACATGGGGCATTGTGATGAGTAGAGGGGAACACAGACCTATATTTCCCTAGATGACACACCTTTTGTAATGAGACATACCACGTAAACAGATTACATGACTACTGTGGCACTGTGATTATCAAAGGGGAGCCTGCTGTCCACCTGTGTCCCATGTACCCTTCTGACACCTTCAGTGTTAGGCAGGCTACCACCTATGTAGCAGTTACTGCTTAAGGTGTTTTTGAATGGGGTATGGCACTGCAGTATCAACAGTGGTGTCCAGTCCATGTCGTGGACAACAGGCACCTGTTGCAGTACATATGACCCCGTGTCTCCCTCTCTATGTATATATGTATATATATATATATATATATATATATATATATATATCTATATATATATCCATATATATCCATATATATCTATATATATATCCCTATATATCTACATTTATCCATATCTATATATATATATATATATATATATATATATATATATATATATATATATATATATATATATATATATACATATATATATATATATATATATATATATATATATCTTTATATGTATATATGTATATATCTATATATAGCTCTATATATCTATAATTCTATATATATATATATATATATATATATATATATATATATATATATATATATATATATATACACATGTATATATATATATATACACATATACATCTAAACATCCATTGCTGTACATATAGCTGCACATATTGGCACATATACTTCCCACCTGTCATGGTGGGGGATGTCAATTATGCAACAGTTGTGAGACATACGGTTATGTAATACTATTGCACAATGTTGTGCAGAATGCATTCTGCTGTCCTCAGGCCATATAGCTGTAGCAGGCCTCACTGCCTGTAGCTTAGTCCCACAGCGTTTAATCACCACATGACATATACCGGCACTGCTTGCTGTCTGCAATGCCACACACTACAACCTACATACATATGTGCACATAGCAGCCTTCAACAACATACATGTGTCTAGCCTTCACTAATAGTTGCAGTATGTCCCTTGCCCTATGCAAATGTGCATGTACATATAGATACGGACTGCTGCCACATATGGATGATTCACAGTATGTAGAGGACCCTTCAGACACATCTTTCGGATGTCAGCAAATACATATCTGTTACATACCTTACCTTTGTATTCCTCACCTCCGTCTGTTGTAGGTGTTGTTTTTTTTTTTTTTTGTTTGTTTGTTTTTTTGGTTTTTTGGGGGGGTTTTTTTTGTTTTGGTTTCCTCTGTGTGTTGCTGTTTGTTTTCAGTGTCTGTCTTCTACTGCCTATTTGTATCCATCTGTCTGTCTCTGTCTGTCTCTCTCTCTCTCTCTCTCTCTCTCCCATTTGTTGGAATATTATTGCATGTGTGGACAGCAGATATAGGCTGCTTTTCTAGGTATCTGCACATGTGCATGAGATGGCCTCTGCACCAATTGGTGCCCACCATTTAGTAATTGCATGCAGCCTGCTGTGTGGTAATTGCAGTTCTCACTGTGATTTCAGGACACTGCTATAAAATGATAGGTTAGGTAGGCATAGTCCTTTCAGTTTTGCAAGGTGGGGAAACATGCTTGTTTGCTGTGGACACTGTTGTCTCAGTCAGAAGGTTGGTATATGTCTCATATCTGAAGCTGGGTTGTAGCCAGTGAAATGCATGTTGTACTGAAACCTGACTGTTGCTTCTTCCAGTACACTCTTCTGAGTCCATAGGTGTACTCACACCTCCTAATGCTAACACTATATACATGGGAGTATGTACTTTCTTTTAGAATTAGAGAATTAACTGGCATACAACAGTAGTTATTGCAATGTATTCCTATGGCTTTCCTATTTTCCCTTTACATTCACTCATTGTAATGCATGTTATTTCTTTCAGTACCAAGTTATTGTATATCTGCTGTGGCTTAGTGGTACGTCATGCAGACTGGTGAGTACAAGGTGTGGGGTTTGAGACTGACAAGGGTATTTTATTTTGCTGCTGAGCAGTACAAGGGCCCTGTCATTCAGAGTGACTATGGCACTTTTAAGCAGTTGTAAGCGGGTTTGCGCAGGTTTGCGTGATTAGCGATGCTAAGCTTAGCTTAGCTTATTTTATTTTAGCAATACTAAGCTAAGCTTGCCTTAGCTTATCATATCTTAGCAATGCTAAGCTAAGTGCACACATGCGCACACTGGTGCAAACCCGCTTACTACTGTTTACATGTGCTCACTCCCGCTAACCCCTGCGCTCATTTCTTTGACAGAAAAGTAATTGCGGAGATAGGAATGTGGTGATAAAGGGTGCACAAAGAGGGGAAGACAGTAGGGAAACCAGCTCGGGATGTACAGGATGGGTGTGGAGAAGGTCCATAGCTGCTCATTTCTTTACCAGCAACAGCTGTGCATATGCAATACATTAGGAGGGATATTTGAAACCTTCCACCACTGAGAGAGGGGTGAGGACAACTAAGTATGTTGTACTACCAATTATGAATATCAGGCACATGCACTGTTTGTGAACTGCTATACTGTCATTAGTACATTACTCACTTCTGAACAGTTTGTGGTTTGTTTGTGTTGACATTAGCACAGTCTGCGCAGGACAACTGGACATATTTCACTACTGTGTCTGCCTACCTACACCCTTCGTGTGATGTCTATCTTGCTAAACATGCACAGTTGCTGTGTACCTGTAAGTTTATAAAGGCTAGTAATCTGTCTGAGTAGCTCCCACCTGTGGACATATCCATATGGTAGACAGAGGTTAGCCTAGTATTCATTGACTTTGCACCACACCAGTCTTTTCCGCATCTGAACAATGGCATTGTCACAGGTGGTTGCTAGCAGTACATGGCTACATCCATTGATATTTCTGTGTTGTACTCCCACATAAGGGCATGCCTGTGGAATTCATTCTACAGCTATTCGCAGAGTATGTAACAGCAGACAGGCTGATATGCCTGTGTGTTTCTGACTCTTCCAGGCCTCAGATATTGTCAGGTATATATTTGAACAGCCTCAGGGAAAGGTACATATCAGCGGGATACACCTGTGATATATTTCAGATATTTTGCATTTGCGACTTTGGGGGATTCTGAGCATATGTATTACTACACCTTTTCTGACTTGCAAGCAGTGTCTACTCTTACTTATTGACATTTATCATTAAGTGGGATTCCCCACCTTTCTGCCTACTGTTACTACATTTCACAGGGAGTCTGAGGGCCACAGAACATGATTTGTGTTATGCCATTCCTATTCTCCCTTTACAGTCACTCATTGTAATGCATGATATATTTATTTCAGCACCAAGTTATTGTATATCTGCTGTTGTGTAGTGGTACTTCATGCAGACTGGTGAGCCCAAGGTCTGGGGTTCGAGACTAACAGGTGTGTTTTACTTTGCTGCTGAGCAATACAAGGGCCCTGTCATCCAGAGTGACTAAGGCACTTTTAAGCAGTTGTAAGTGGGTTTGCGCTACGCTGAGTGATGCTTAGCTAAGCGCACACAAGCTCACACTCGCGCACCACTGCTAACTACTGCTTAAATGTGCTTACTCCCGCTAATCCCCGCGCTAATTTCTTTGAAAGAAAAGAAAATGGAGAGATAGGAAAGTGATGAAAAAGGGGGCACAAAGAGTGAAAGACAGTAGGGAAACCAGCTAGGATGTGCAGGAACGGTGTAGGGAAGGCCCGTAGCTTCCCATTTCTTTACCAGCAACAGCTGTGCATATGTTCATAATTTGGTATGAAATTTGCAAACTTTCACCCCTGAGAGAGGGGTGAGGACAGCAGAGTATGTTGTACTGCCAATTATAATTATCAGTTTACATGTCCAGCGGACATGTGTGCGAAATGGGCAGCTATGTACGGGGCGTAATTTTTTTGTGGGAACAGATTGCCCTTTTTTAAATTATTTTTTCAGGTGAGAGTGGAATGTGAGGTAGGGGATGTAGGTATATTTGGGGAGGTAGGTTGGGGAGGTAAACAGACAAGACAAACAAGACGCATACAGGGGTGGAATTTGACACATGGGGTGGGTGAACACAATTGATGGGGAAGGTTGTTTGGAAATCCAAGCCCATAAGCCCACAGATGGTAACAGTAGAACTGAGATCCCCACCTATGGGCAGTCACCACTGCACCTTCACAGCCCCGAGAGTGGCTGTGCTGGTGGCTGAGTAGGACGGGCAGGCTCACCCGAAATATGGGTCACTCTTGCCTCAAGCTGGCGTAGGAGATCAGCGACTGAACGTTGGATCTCCCTATGCACCACAGCCCGGACCCTTCAAAGAGTGACAGGTGGCCCTTCTCCGCCCACGCTTGCACGGGGGGGTGAGCCCCATCCCCTGCAGCACTTCCACCCAAAGGTGGCACAGGACCAATGGAGGAGGGGAGCCCGGGTTGGGCACCAGACCTGCTGGTGCCCGGTGCACTCGCCGGCTGAGGAGGGACAGGTGGGTCCACTGGGACTGGCCTTCCCATACGTTCTTTGATTAGGTGTGTTTAATTACAACATAAGCAAAACAGCATTCCAGATTAGTTGTAACAGCATGCAATAATATTCCCATTAACCCAACACACCAAGGGTACAACAGTTGAACAGCAAGCATAACTCATGCATATATTGAACCACAGTGGTTATTGCAACAGCATGCAGGGATGTTTGGTAGCAACAGGCCACCATGATTGTGGTGTTTAAACAGGGCACATGCAGCAACGTGAGTGCAAATATTTATAGAACAATAGGAGATATGTCCCAAAAAATATTTAAGATTACACATACCCATTGAGGTGTGGAATTGCATGGTTTATGCACATACAGTAAGGTGTAGAAAAACCTCGGTTAACATCTTATAATGACCGTTTAGTCTACACTACATTCCTAGTGACTGCAAGTGTATATCCCCTACCTGTATTATTACACTTGCCACCATACATTAGGTTGTGTCATGGGTTTGGCTAGTTCAATATATGCCTGACCTATATCTGACATACTAACTGTCCAGGATGCAGATGTTACTGCTACATATTTCTTGATTGCATTTGTATTTCTTTATCTACATATCTGGGATGTTTTCACATGACATTTTCACTTCGATTTGTACAGAACCCTGCATTTCTTGACACACACTCACATTTCTGGGGAAAAATTACATGCTACACGTGTGCCAGGTTTACTTATTCATGCCAGCTGGTAACTGACTATTGTGGACTGTATATATGTTTCACAGCTACTAGCACTTCCATCACCCACTTTATATGGGACTGCATAACTCTGGGTTGCCAGCACCTTTTCAAACAGTACTGTTTGTATAATGCAAGGGTACAATAACATTTCAGACTCTGACACAGATGCACTCTGGGTTTTAGACCTTTATTAATGACATTGCACACTTTTCCACAGGCTCACTCCTTTATTTGTTTTAACGGTGTATATGGCAGACATGTTCAAGACATATTATACCTTTATTAATAGGTTAGAACAATCTTTTTTCAGGCTCACTCACTTATGTTATATGACAGTGCCTGCAGAGATATTATTCCAGACATATGTTACCTTTCTTAATGGGTTACTACACTCTTTTTCTGCCTCTCTGATGTTTTTATCTGACAGTACATGCAGAGGACTTATTCAGGCAATTTTATGGCTGTTTTATTGGACTACAACACTTTCTTTCATGCTCTCTCCCATATTTTATATAACAATACATGCAGAATAATTACTAACCTGCCTGGTGGCGCAGCCTATCAGCATAGGCTTGCTGATTCGTAGCACGGTCACCTACAGCTGTAAAGTAAATGAAGGGATATTGAGACATACCTATCCGTTATACATACTCCATTATCAATTCTTACATACTGCATTCCATGGCTACATACTCAGTTGTGGGGCATCCCACATCCCACGGGCCTCCTGTATCCACTGGTTCAGGCGGTCCTGCTTTCATCTCTTCAGGTCTACATGGTGGTGATGGACCTGCTCACCAGTCTGAGGAACGCATGTGGCACTGGTAAGGTCATGAGCTAACCAGTTACAAGCCTCTGCCTAGTACTCCGTCCCTTGGAACTGGCCCTGCAGGAGTCTTGTCTCGTGACCGTGGACAAGGACCCACACAATGTATTTGGACTCCTCGATGCCCCAACGTTGCGCTCGGAAGTATGTTCAGTCTCCGACACCAGACATTCTAACTGCAGATGTGAGCTACAGTCAGTTATGGTGTGTATTCCCACCTGTGGGGCTTAAATATGCCGCATTTCCCACACTTTTTTGTGATTGGCCATTTTGTAAAATTCTCGGCTGACTGCAGACCTGCTTAGCAATGGTTAAACTATCATTCTTAAGTATATGAATGTCAACAGTGGATGTTTCCCCTATGTTGTCATGGCTTAGTGGTTCTGTACTTTGCTTTTGATGCACAGAGTCCTGGGTTCGAACCTTGTCATTCATTTATTTTAATACTGTCTAGACAGGTTAGGGGGTGTGGCTGCGTTTAAGCAACTTAGCTCTACGTTGCTCCCCGGTGCCCAGGTTGGTGCAGTGCACACGTCCGTGCAAACATATTGCGCTGGGTAAAGCACTATTAAACTTTGGGCAACTCTATTGCACTGGGTAAAGCGCTATTAAACTATGGGCACCTCTGCTTAGCTGGGTAAAGTGCTATTAAACTATGGGCACCTCTGCTTAGCTGGGTAAAGTGCTATTAAACTATGGGCACCTCTGTTAAGCTGCGTAAAGCGCTGCTTAACGGCAGGCTATTATATATCTGGATCCTTTAAAAATATATATTTTGTTCACTGATACATTGGCCATTTCACTGCTTTTAATAATATTTTAATCATATATGTCTGGTATTATTTCAAATACTGATTTAAAACATAAATAAGAAGGAGAGTGGTGGGACTCGAACCGTGAATGCCTCCTCTTTGTGCATACGCTCTACCATTACGGTATTGCAATTTGGTGTGATTTGCATAAACATTTTTTCTTATGCTCTTCCATGTCGGAATTGCTAACTATAGCTAAGCAATGGGCACACCTGCGCACACACGCGCAAATACGGGCAGCTATATCGTGGATTTAAAAAAAATAATAAATATTTTACTTTTTATAACTGTGATGGGGGTTTACAGTGTCAGGGTGTGTGATGTTGGGTGCAAGTACATTTGAGCGAACTCGCTCTTGTGTGTTGACATTTTGCTTTTACTACACTTGCAGGGGTGTGGACATTTAGACTGCTCGGCAGTCGGACATGCCCCCTGCTTTCATACTTGGTCCGTGTAGGAGTTACAGTTGAGTCAGCATGCCCTCATGAATATTCATGGCACGCTGATGTCATATCGTTCAACTGCAGCCTCCGAGTAAGACTTATTAAGTCTTACACGGAGATTCGTGAATCCGGGGGTATGACTCACAAAGTGGATGTAAATAGAGTCAATGACTGCCCATGCCCAGGTACATTTATTAAAATAATGAAACTGGTCACATTTTTAGCTGATATTTCTTCCATGAAACATGACACTGTGTTTTTTTTTTTCTTTCTTCAGTATGACCATAGAAATATGGGAGTTGCAACTTAATAATTTCTGAATGTTTGTCACCCTTATTTCATTTATTTATTTATTTAACAATTGTTTACCAGGAAAGTCCAACTGGGACAGAACCCATTTTCAGTAGAGGCCCAGGGAGAAATGTATGTCTTTGGAATGTGGGAGGAAACTGGAGCACTTGGAGTAAACTCAAACAAATGCAGGGAGGACATGCAGACTCCACACAGAAGGCACCCCAGCAGAGAATTGACCCAGAGAACCTCTTGCTGTGAGGCGACAATGCTATCCGCTGCACCACTGTGCCACATTGCCAAACAAAACCTGGCCAAGATGTAAGTGCTATCTAGTATCCCACATGGATGTACAGCCCAGCTGATCTCTCATTACTAAAGACTTTCCTTAGATATCCACAGATCGCATGCTGTGGGTTGAATTAAAAAGTTGCCAATTATTTGATTTCCTTGGTGGACAATCCAGGCTATCTCTTTTCTCCTTTTTTTTCCCCTTTGTAGGATAAGACTCTGAGGATGATCCTAGTAGGCCCATAATGGCTGTGAATTTCCTTGGGCCAGTGGCTTGCTTCTTCCTGTCTTCCACTTCCTCCATGTTACTGAATACCAAGTGCAGAGAACTCCATTCTGACATTCTACTTTTCTTCCATGCATGTCACATGTACTGAATGCTTTTTATGAACTTTAAGACAGCATCCAGAGTATTGAAGGTCAAGCAGTTACTCTGCCATTTAATACTTAGTATAGCTTGGAACATAATCAAAGTAGGGATATTATGCTCGTAGCAAAAGGATCTGAAGGGAGTAAAGGCCTTTTTTGGTGTTAGGACTTAAGGAACATAATCCTGGAAAAGCCTTACTCATGACCATCCAATACATATTCATGTGTGTTAATGACATACCTCCCTTGAATACATATATGTAGGTGTTAATGACCTGTGATATACCTCCCTTGACTATATGAAGTAAATTGTGATAGAGCTGGCTGATTGTGTGCTCAGGTAGCTATGAGAGTAGAACTGAGCAGCGTACTACCTTCTCCAAGGATGATGCCACATTACCAACAGAAAATGATTGATTTTAACAGTTATGTTAGCTTCTGGTGTCAGTCCATGGCTGTACAATATATGATGGCCTGGGAATACATGGTTAAAAGACCATGCTGCTTTGTCAGGGATGGTCTGTACTTATCCCCTTTAGGATTTTGGATATGCAGGAATATCTGTCGGTGATACTGTTAAATGCTAGAAGTCTTAACAAGAAACTACACTCTCTGCAAGCATTCCTCTCCCTGGAGAGTGTAGACATCTGTGTAGTAACAGTGGCATGGTTTAAAGTCGCTGAGAGTATCCCAGCAGTGCAAGGTACTGCACAGGAGGGAACATAAGGTGGAGGAGTCTCGGTCTGTATTAAAAACAACCTCGCATCCAGACTACTTAAAGTGTATGACCCTCTGGAACTCATACATGCACAACTCACCACAAATAGAGTCTCATACCATATCTTTGCAACCTATAAGTCCCCCCTCCTTGTCCCAGAAAACCCATACTGACTGTCTCAATGTACTAGAGTCCTTCACCATTCAACCCAATACAATTTTCATGGGATATACCTCTATATATTGGGGATCTTGCACCACTTCTAATGCACAAGCCCAGTGATTACTAAACTTTGTTAAATTTAACATCTGGGAACCAGTTGGCCCATTCTTCTACCAGAGGTATAAACATCCTTGACCTTGTACTTATGAACATGGGGGGTGATAGTCCTCACCCATTGTAATATCCTCAGTTGTCAGATCTGACCATAAGGTGGTACTGCTTGAAATAAAAATTAAATTTGGGGGCGTACTGAAAACAAAAATCTTTAGGATCTATTCCAAGGCTAACCTCTCTCTACTAAGTGACACCTTGGTTAAATTCCAAGCACTCCCAAACCCAGTAAACATCATAGCATATGCTGAGCTATTTACAAAATCTCCATACAGCCATATCGGTAGCTGTTTAGAGAAAGCTGTGCCCACTCATATTAAGAATAAGACAAACTCAAAAGACAAGCCAACATGATTGAATTATGATATCAATCAGTTCTACAACAAAAGAAAACCAGTCTTGATGAAGCATAGGAGGAGCAAAGTCCAACATACTAAAAGCCCCTTAATTAATACTTCAAAGGCTAAATTTGAGGCAAAAATAGCTTCTCAGGTGAAGGACAACCAAAATGTTTTCTACAGTTCTACAGTTCTGTCTATAACGTCAGGGGTAATATGCAACAGTTGATAGGAATTATTGTAAATGGCATCACCCGCTCTGAAATGGAGGCCATTGCCAACCTTTTGGCTGACAGGTTCAGCTCAAATTTCTCTCTCCAATCTACTCTTATAGTCCAAAGGAAATACTGCATATGACAATCCCCTCAAAGATTACTAGGGAACAGGTCATGAATGCACTTTCTAAGGCCAAAAACACTGCATTGATTGGCCCCAATAACATGCTGGGTTGCTTACTAAATAGCTTGAAACTTGACCTTTCCGGTCCACTTCAATCAGTTTTCATATAGAGCCCACAACTTGGTTTTGTGCCCAATGAAAGGAAGATGGCTACAGTCATTCCCCTGCACAAAAGAGGTCCAGCCACAGATCTGGGTAACTACAGGCCCATATGTCTGACCAGCTTCATATGTGAGGCCATGGAAAGAATCATCATGAACATGATAAATGAGGTCATAAGTAACCTGCAAACACCAGACCCATCAGAGTTTGACTTTGTTAAAGGAAGGTCATGCTTATTAAATCTGGTGGACTTCTTTAAGAGGATCACCAAAGCAATGGATAAGGGCAAGACTATGAACACAGCTTACCTCAACATGGACAAGGTTTTTGATACAATAACCCACCCGGGCATTATAGACAAGCTAAGTAAATTAGGTATAAACTCTTTTATTACCTGTTGGATAGCCATCTGGCTTACTGATAGGACTAGGAGGTCAAAATAGGTTTGGCCACCTTGACCAAGAACCCAGTCATTAGCAGAGTCCCCCAGGGCTCACTACTGGGCCCATTCCTTTTTGGCATTTATTTCTTTGAAGTGGAAACAAACACTGAAGGTTTATGGCTGACTAAGTTGCAGAAGATTGCAAGCAGGGGGTTATTGTCGACTCTCCTGCAGTCACTAGCATTCTTCAAGAAGGCCTATCTCTGACTAACAAATGGTGCTAAAGCCATCATCTAAAACTCAATGCTAAGAAATGCATAATTGCACCCTTTGGAAAGTCAGCCATCCCTGCTAATTACCATGGTCAGATCAAACCAATCATAGAGTGCATTACTCCCTTTGGTATGTACCTGCCCAGGCATATGTAGCAACTAGAATGACCTCAGAGGTTCCTTACAAAAAAAATACAAGGCATAACAAACCTGCCTTATGCAGACTGCCTTAAAGCCTTTTCTCTCTACTACGTCTCCTATAGGTTGTTGAGGGGTGATCTATACCTGACTTACAAGGCATTTGCAGACCCCACACTTACGAATCTCCTGCATATTCAGAAGTCAAACGGTACCAGAAATATAAGCTCTAGGGACCTGAATTTTGTCTATGACTTAAACAGAACATGCTGGAGAGAGAGATATGAGTCCCAGAGACGAGGCTGACCCTGCTATGGAACAGGCTTCATATCCATGTGAAGCTGAGTTTGTCTATTACCCAGTTAAAGCACAACCTAGACCAGTGGATGGGGCATATACTGGATCTGGCACCCATATCCCTTATGGACAGAGGTAGCTTAGAAATGTCTGTCCCTCAATGTCCTATTTGGATACAGGTCATTATTATTATTTTGGGAAAACCTGGCTAGGCTTAGAAAGGCCCCCAGTGTGTTAGCTTAGTAACAGTCTATGAATCTATAAAGAGGGGGCATCTACATCTGTCAAGTGTTCATTGGCAACACTATTTTTCATCTTCTGATACATACTTCAGAAGAAAATTAACTCAATCCAAAGATCCAGGCTTCTAACAAAGTTTACAGATAACTAGATTAGATTTATTTAATAATTATGCAATTAATTGAAATGTGTTACTTGGGCTCAGAGATAAAAAAAAAAAAAAAAATCACAGTACCACCATGCTGATATTAGCTATGCCCCTGATGGGCATTTACTAATTGAAATACCAACTACAGACATCTCTTAAAGAAGGCATACTCTTCTCAACGCACTTCTTCTATGCATCAGTACAGGCATCATTTTAGAATCTAGGTGATTAGGATTTCCCTCTCTCTTCCCCCCTTGGCTGACCTGGTGTGACTCAGTTTGAACTCTACAGTTCCCTACAAAATGGAGTCTACAGGACTGTAATTGGTCACCATAACAAAACCAGTTTCTCTCAGCATTTAAGCAGATTGAACTCTACAGTTCCCTACAAAACGGAGTCTACAGGACTGCAATTGGTCACCATAACAAAACCAGTTTCTCTCAGTATTTAAGCAGATTGAACTCTACAGTTCCCTGCAAAATAGAGTCTACAGGACTACAACTGGTCACCATAACAAAATCAGTTTCTCTCAGCATTTAAGCAGAGTAGGTTGCACACAAAAAGCATTTGTTAAGCTTTCACTTACAATGCTGTGTAATCAAGCAGGTCACCATTTTGGTCAGCCATAGGGCTCTTTTTTTCTACTTGAGTGTTTGCCTCCTTCCCCTGTAACTTAAGTAAACTGACTCTTATATTAAGAACTATAATACTTACCTTATAGCTTTAGGACACCTTAGGAAACCTTGTAAACTGCAATAGCCCCACTACATTCGCCCTCGCTATGCTCAGGCTCTCTTCGCTCCCCTCCCTGCCCTCAATTTCCTCCCGCCCCCAGTACCTCTAAATTTATAGTACTATAGCCACTCCCCCACTTTTTAGATCCTATCTGCTTTCATCTGGGATAATTCCTCCCACCCCCATTCTTCTACCTACATTTTAATACTACCTATTAGCTTTCATCTGGCATTCTCCCATCCCCCTTCCAGTACCTTTCCCTCACCACTCTGTCTTCTGGTGTTGCATCACCAGGTAAAACAGTTCCTTAACTCACTAGATGAATCACAGATAATGATATACTCCTCTTTACTACCCCTCTTGTTCGCACCATACCTCCCTACCTTGTATGAGAACCAGTTTCTCACGGGATTTCTGATCCTGAAAGGTCATACTATCACTCCAGCTGTAAATCCTCCCACCTTCAACCATACTTACAGTACCAGGTCCTATCCAACATCTTGTTCAGTCTATCAACATCTCAACCCCAGGTACATTAGCTCTAGATCCAAACACTACCACAAACTAATAAACAAATTCCTGAAGTTCATCATCAAGTATAGACTTAACCTAATACTTGGTGGTGATATTCACCCCCAACCCTGGCCCACCCACTTCAGATACACATACCCCCTCTACTTGCAATCTAAGCTACAAACCTACAATTAATAGGCAAACTAACTCTCCTAGCCTGTCATCTCAATATTAGAAGCATTAATAACAAGGTACATGAATTGCATGCACTTCTGGATGTCCACTCCCCTGAGATTCTCTGTTTATCTGAAACCTGGTTAAAATCTAACACTGCAGACAATGAAGTGCTACCACCTGGGTACAACATACACAGGCTGGATCGTGCTTCGAGGAAGGGGGTTGGGGTAGTTGTACTCTATAAATCTGAGTTGAATGTCACCATAGATGTAATGCAACCACTCAGATTAATAATGCAGAGATTCTTGCCACCAAATTGCAACTTAATAAAAATAAATTCATTAATATCATCTGTATGTACATTCCCCCAGGTAACAATATATCTACAATTGAAGATATCCTGCACTGGCTATCATGTCACTACCCCCAAGAAACCCTACTACTTGGAGACTTTAACATAGACTGGGGCACCTGTTCCTCAGAATCCCCAACCACCCATATTAACCTGCATGCATTTACACAAATCATATCCACCCCTTCCAGGATAGGTAAACCCAACCAAAAAGAAAGAATACTTGACTGGGTACTCATACATAGTCACCCCAACTGTAGACCTCTGGTACCCTCCCTGATGGCCTAAGCGATCACCTTCTCACATATGTAATTAAGCACAAAGCCATTAATTCCCAACAACCCTTAGTCAGAAAGGTTAGAAACAATAAAAACTTTGACCCTGCCAAATTCTAACAAGAACTAAACTCATGTAATTGGTCTATTCTAAAACACCTCCCTTAGAGGAAGCAGTAGCATACTTTAACAACAAATTCCTTGAGATGCTTGATTTGCATGCACCTGTTCGTTCAAAGAGAACAAAGGCAAAAACTGCACCATGGCTTTCTAAAGAGTCTAAACTCAAAATTACCCTTAGAAACAAAGCATGGGCTTTATGGCGTTCTTCTAAAGACCCCCAAGATCACATTAAATACATGCAATCCAGGAACGAAACTAAAAAATCCATTTTGCAAGACAAAAAACAATACTACTGTCATTTACAGACAGTAAATCAAAATAACCCTCAGAAATTTTGGGCAGGTTTAAATAATCTACTATATCCTGGACACACTTCAACCCCAATCCCTGCTGCTACTATTGATAAAACCCCTGAAGATGTTTCTGATAGTTTTAACCAATTCTTTACTGAGACAATTCAAGCCCTAGCTAGCCAACTACCTCCTAGCTCCCCTGGTCCTGAAAGTAGCACCCCTAGAAACCTACTTGCATTCAGCTTCCAACCAGTCGCCACTTCACTTATCCGTACCTTGATAAAAAAATTAAAACCAACTACACTTTCTGCTGATCAACTCCCTGCTGTGTACCTACAAAAATCAGCTGATGCTATTGCTTACCCCGTCTCAATACTAATCAATTGAACCATAGTAGAAGCTAAAATTCCCACCATCTGGAAAATATCCTATGTAATCCCACTTCACAAAGGAGGCAGCTCTACTGAATTCTCCAATTATAGGCCAATAGCTACACTCTCTCCACTTGCAAAGATTATGGAAAAATGTATTCATAGACAACTCATGCACCACCTAATCCAGAATCACCTTATGGCAGACACTCAGCATGGCTTCTGTCCTCATCACAGCACTACTTCAGCCCTCCTAGCTTTTACCAACACCATAAACCATAATCGCAACAATAATTATATATCCTCAGCCCTCTTTCTGGATTTTTCCAAGGCATTCGATACGGTTGATCACCAACATTTAATCCACACCCTGCAAACATTCTGTCTAGATACTAGAGCCCTTCAATGGTTTCAATCCTACCTGAATGGTCGACAGCAGGCTGTCCTCTGGCATAACAAACTCTCTAACCTTCTACCCAACACCCTTGGACTACCACAAGACTCTGTACTAGGGCCCTTGATGTTCTCCATCTTCATTAACAACCTTTATACTGTCATCCCAAAAGTCAGCTGTATCCAATATGCTGATGACACTCTACTCTGATTTGCTCGGCCACATCTCCAATAGAGTTATGGTCAGGTACCCAGATCACCTTTAATACAATAGAAAACTGGCTTTCTGAACGTCGTCTGATCCTAAATCCCAAAAAAACTAAAATGCTGTTATTTTCGCCAACACATAGGTCTACCGCTTTCACCTTTACCATAAATTCAAATGATGGCACAATAATCTCCCCTGACCCCTCTACAAAAATATTAGGTGTCATCATAGATAATAATCTAAAATTCGACCTACATATTAACCAAACTATCAAAACCATCAATAAAAAACTAGGGTCACTTTACAGAATAAAAGCCTTCCTTACCCCTCCAGCTAAAATTGCCATAGCTCGCTCAATCCTTCTTTCAACCCTTCTGTATGCATCCCCTCTACTCTCGAATTTAAACAAGACTGTCCTTAACAAACTCTCAATTTGCTACAACCACATTGCCAGGTTTGCCACTGGGCTGCCTTTTAGGACACATCATTGCATCAATCTAAATCAGCTTGGGTGGCTTGAACTACCCAGCCTAATCCAGTATAACCAACTGATTATGGCCTATAAAATCCTCTATAATCCGGACAATACTCCTGCACTTAAAAATATTATCACCCCCTATAACAATCCTAGACTGCTTCGATCCTATAACAAACTACTAATTCAGACTAGCAAAATTAATAACATAGCCATTGACTCTCTCTTTGCAAACTCTGTAAGTAGATCCTGGAACTCTCTTCCAGCTGATATTACCTTACTTTCCACCTTAGGTCAATTTAAAACTAGACTCAAACAACATTTGTCACTTAACTGGCTATGTCAATGTATCAAGCCTGGCTAACTCTCTCTAGAATATGTAAAAATCTGTTAACCAGTTTACTGTGTAATTTAATTTAATCCTGACTTACGCTCGGGATTAACTCTAACCTGTGGAACTTGTTTAACTTGCTTAGTTATGTAATCTCTGTAAATAGTCTGTTTGCAATATGTAATGCTGGTATTATGTAATGCTGTATCTGCTTATCCTTGGAGCTTTTCTCCCCAGGCCTCTTCTGAAAATGGACATGCATCCAGTCGGACTTTCCCGGTCAACAAATGTAAAATAAAATAAATAAAATAAAAAAATCTATGTACAATGAATTGATTCAAAAATTAGATAAACTGGGTTTAAAGCTACAACACACACACACACACACACACACACACACACACACACACACACACACACACACACACACACACACACACACAAACACACCAGACCTCCCAACTGTCCCAAATTACTCTGTTTTTACCGAGTTTTGTGGTCCTAGTAATGGGGTGCCACAATTCCCGAGTGGCATCCCTTCATTTCCGATTTTTTTCAATCTAATTTTTAAATTTCGCCCTTTCGGAGCTGACGTCATCACGTGCGCGATGACGTCAGCTCCTCAGATTGTCAGATATAAGCTCGGATGTGCACATGTGCGTCTGTTTGAATACTGGGAGGAGGACTGCCGAAGGAGTTGCATCTGGCGGGCTTGCTAGTACTTAATGGATTGCAGAATGAATGCAGGATTTGCTGGTACTTTAATGGATTTACAAACGAATGCCATAACTGCAGGGTTTGCTGGTACTTTAATGGATTTATGAACGAACACCATAACTGCAGGGTGGACGAACGCGGTCTGGGCAGAACGGATTCTACAGTACCTAATAGAGCGAGTGTGTTTGTGTTATTAGCTACTTAGCGTCTAGCTGCTTCAAACTGTCTTCAGTATTTCTGGAAGGTTTCCATAGGACATACTATACCTGACTGACTTTTTTTGATTTATTTTGAAGTGAATTGTAAAATGAAGTCCAAGTTTTCATCCTACATGTATATAACCTTTAATAAAATTTCAGTTGGTTATGACAAGTGTTTGTACTAACAAGGTGGTTAACAGTTTAGCAGTAACATCCTGATGAGTGAGGATGCAAAGCTATTGGGGAACTATAAAGTGAAAAACGGGAATGCTCTTATTACTCCAAGTTATATCTCTGCTTCATTCCAGATGTTTTTGGATGAGAGAAAAGGAGGGTTTTGTTCAGCGCTATGGTAGTTGACTTTAGTAGCTTGTACCATGATTTTAGGGCATGTCCTTTGAAATAGACAGACTGCAATGTTCTAGGGGATTTGTGATTTTCCAGGATCAGCAGGCCTTTTCTATTTCTCATTTACACTGTTCCACTCAATGCTTCCTTGAAGTAACCAGGAACATTTCTTTTAATTCCCAGAAGAATACTGTTAAACTAGGCAGGAGATGCAAAGACTTTAGCATAGTTAAATACAAAAGTCCAATTAACTTAGACAAGGATTTTCAGGATGGCCTATACTTTGAGGGGTGAAAGTGGTCTTCTCTTATTTATTTGTTTATTGTTAATCAACTAGACAAGCTAGTCTCTTTTCAGTCACAACTCACAACCCATACCAAACGCATAACAGATTGTACACAAAGCTAATATGAACAGTACTTAAAATGTGTATTTTAGCAGTATGTACTCCTGAAGAAGACTGGTCTCTATTTTATTGTTTTGATGAACCAGCAGCATATAAAATTGCAATGATTACTGAATGCATCAGTGAGGGTACATAAACTGTGATGCACCAGTCAAGAACAGGTGATCATACCAGACCAAAGTGGTACCTAGGATGGTAACAACTTGTCTATTCCTGAAGATTCTGCTCCAATTCAAAGCTGTTGAGTACAGTAATATGAAGCTGTTTTGAAAATTCACAAGTCTTTTTTGATATTAACTACCCCAAGACTAATTAGGCTCTTTAGCTGAACGCAAATCTTTATAGATTCTCAGACTTCAGTTATATACAGGGAATTAATGTTTTAGTGATTCTATTTAATGTACATTAAACCATCAACTAATTAAGGCATTAGAGTTCATTTGTAGAGTCAAATGCTTAAAGGCTGATACTCATTTTGCTTTTAACACGAGTGCTCTTCCAGCCACTTCCGGTATTAGTCCATTGCTGCAAAAGTTGTGGTGATTATCACACAAGCAAGCAAACACAGAGATATCCAGCTTTGGGCAGATTTCAAAGATATATTGAATGTCTGGGTGTGACACTAAATCCTAGCTAACTTTATTACATATAATCTTAGAAATTAAAAAAAGCCAATTTTCACGCTTCTATTTATGGAGTTTATAGGGATGGAAGGTACCTAATAGAGTGTGTGTGGGTGTGTGTGTGTGCATGTGCATATGTGTAGAAGTAGACTGTTATCATGGAAATGTTCTGAATAGGGCAGTTTTGTCATTATTGGTTCATGCATTTTGTTTCATTGCCTACTGGAAAAATGTTCAGACAATAAATTTAAAATGCAGTTGTGTGTAGAAGTATACTTTTATGATGGAAATGTTCTGAATATGGCAGTTTTGTCATTACTGATTCATGCATTTTGTTTCATTGTCTACTGGAAAAATTTTAAACAATAACTTTAAAATGCACCCTAACTTAAGTCTAATAAGTGTGCTGTATTATACAAGGAATATAATTTAATAAAATCAGGAATGTGTATCAAAGAACGCATGTATGTTTCTTGTTTTATGTGCAAGGGGCCTCTTATTTGAAAACAGCCCAAAGGTAATCTTTATCCACTGGCCAGATGCATTTTCTTTGGATGTGGTGTTGGTTTCAATGCTGTTTCAATGAATGTGAGTTTCAAGGGCAGAGAAGCGTTTCATTGTGAGACAGTATTGCTTTGTTTAGCAGATATCTATTAATGTTTGTGCATTATGCTATAAAATGTAAAAAATAAAATCCAAATCATTGTAGAAGTAAAGCAGTATGCACACATTAATGTTTATGGTAAATGGGGTGATATAGCCAGGTAATGGGACATTGGAATGGTTGCAGGGGAACTCTGGTGCTATATTTTGGTTCTGTTGTTCAGTTTGCATTTGAAAGTTGCTATCCCACAATTCCATTGGAGTGTGAGGGGTTGTGTAATCATGTATGCAAATTTTACGTTAATCAGCGTACAGATTTGTACCTATTTTTCATGGGCCTTGTCCAGATTTTTGATGTTTCCAGGTTGAGAGGTATGACACACACACACAACTAAAAGAGGTCTAAATGACTACAGCAATAATAAGGAATTACCTTGATCCAAAAAAATGTTCAGTAAAATTTGGTGTGATAGGCTTTCCAACAAATCCCATGTTGGAGAAAAACATAAAAGGGGAACATTCTCAGCTCTATCGTCAGACTTTTTCATTCATTTTTTGCCAGACTACATTGCAAATGGTAACCACTAACTAGTTACAGTTGTGGACTCTACTGATAAACGGCATATAAGTAACTTAAGACCTGCACCACAACCATATCCTCAGAATGAAATATCAAACGGGTTGTAGAAAACACTAAAAACATTATACAGAGACTCCAACATTTGCTGAATCTGAAAATATAAATGATGTGCATGAATATGATGGTTTATTTTTTAATATTTCTGGTTATTTCTTGAATAATAAACATATTGCAGTTTTCAGTAAAGTTTTAAGCTTTGTACACAATCATTGCACAATGGAATTTCAGATTCACAGGTTCACATATTCATAACTACTTAGTAGACGTGGATTCCAGAAGACCATAAAATGGGCCTAGCCCAAAGTCCTAGTTTTCCCAAAGCACTCTGTGAATAAGTAACTTTCTCAAGGTCACACAGGAGGCAAGTCAAGGCTGAGGGAATAAAACCCTTTACCACAGGAAGTAGCTTGTTACAGCTCATTGCTTTAATCCCATCTTGTCAGTTGCAAGGCAAACAGATGCAATTTGTGAACTCACAACCCCTCTCTCTTGTACTCTGCAAAGCACTTCTTTTACAGGCTGAGCTACTAAAATAGTGAATTGCTGGATTGTTATTGATCTATGACATTAAATTTGAAATTGTGGTTCAGAGATAAAGTCAGCATTTGGAAACTTTTAATATTTATTTGCATATGTATGTATGATATGGTTTACCATCAAGTGGGTGAAATGCATCCATGTGAATGTTCAGAATGCTGAACTTAAATGTCAACATTTGAAATAATTTTTCTCTCTAATGTGGAACAGGGTAAAACCGGAGTTCAACATTCAATGCTTCCAGGAGTTGTGAGCGAAAACCCATTTGCCATAGAACATGAATAGAGTTTCAGCATTGTAGATTTGGTAAAAAAAATAGTGACATGATGAAACATTAAAAGCAGCCTTTCAAACAAGTGGCAGTCTAATGGATGTATTTCAACCATTTGACGGTAAACTGTATGATCACTCTAAATTGGCCCTAGGTGTGTGTGTGTATATGTGCCTTCTGTGGAAGGTTGGGTGCCAGGCTGGCAACTCCACACCATAAAACTCCACGGCCAATTGGGAGCGAACAGATGATCCGCTGTGGCGACCCCTAACCGGGAAAAGCCGAAAGAAGAAGAAGAAGATGGTAAACTGTATGATATATATCTACTGTATGTAAGTATGTATGTATGTATTTATTTATATATTTCCTTTGTTATGAGAGTCCCAGGGAGAAAAATTCCACAGTTACAATATGATATATAATCTGTATTAAAAATAGCAATATAGTATAAAAATAGATAAAGTCAATTTTGGTAGCTCTGTAGTCACAACTTAAAATTTGCTTAAACACAATGATAGATTCTACAAACAAGTAGTAGTTTTGATAGGAAGTAGTAAATTGTGTTTATGTCAGTAACATTTGGCACAGCACTTTGTTTCAGAAGTTCTCTTTCTGCCCCCCCCCATCCTACAGTCAAAGCATTTGAGATAATTATCATGAAGATGCTCAGTGATAAGGCAAACACTTTATCTAAAAATACCACATTCCAAATACCATGTGCCGTAGTCACAGTGCCAGGCATTATGGGAATTACAAATACCATGTGCCATAGTCACAGTGCCAGGCATTATGGGAATTAAGAGAAAAGTATGAATTAGTGGTGATTTGTGCAGAGGGAGGAGGGGCAGTAGTCCTACTGAATATTTCTACTTATGATCAGGAGGTCAGGGTGCACTTGTCTGGCAAATATTATTTAAAATTGTATTTGGTTTCTATGTCACAATTTTAAGCACAGATTCAACAACTTGTAGCCCAATGGGTGGCTTTATAAGTTTATTATTAGTTCCCTTAGTACTGAATTGATGCTCAGTTACTAAAAACAACAATAAGTTTGCACTTTCTTCAGTAGCCTTCTAGGCCATCCCAAAGCTTCTGTCAAATATTTTTTGATAGAGCCCTGTGTGTAGACTGCCACAGTTGTCAGTATTAAAATATTTTTAGACAGAACCCTGTGTGTAGACTGCCACTGTTGTCAGTGTTAACATATTTTAGACAGAATTCTGTGTGTAGACTGCCACTGCTGTCAATGTTAACTACTGCAGAATAATGACATAGTACATAGCAAAAATCCTACTCAGTTACTTTTGTGGAGAACAGAGATTCTCATTTCTTCATCTTGCTTACTTTATACCTTGGAAGCTTGATCCCTGTACAACAATATGCCTCATCAGCTAAGCTTAGATGCTATTAAGCACTGACTACAACATTTTAATCTTCACAGCTTTTAATCCAATGACTTTATCATACAGTTGGTTGAACTGTACTAAGAATGTATTTTTTAATAAAAGTGTTTACAGCTCCAAGGTACAGGTATGGGGGCTTCTTTTGTACAATTATATGTTAATTTATTCATGAGTTGTTTTGAACAAAAACTCATGCAGAATACTAACAAAAGAAACTCTTTTATTTATAAAATATGTAGAGATGCTACCTTGATGACTGCTGGATGATGTTTGAATATTGCAGCAGGGGTATTCCATGTTTATTGCCTTATATCAACAATAATGTTCAGAACATTTTACAATGGATTTCTTGGATGTAAATGTGGCCAGGCATTTAACTACAACTATACACGCATCCTTGCAGAGAAAACCTTTTTGTTCAAACTCATTGCTAATGCTTACTTTTTATTAGTCTTTATAAATGTACACAAAGATGGTAAAGCCAGCAGTAAAGAAGACAACTAAACAAAATATCACTATAAAGCCAGCAAAACCAGCATTGCTAAATGGTTTGGTCTATGTAGACATAATTTATCACATGATTAAAACAACAAACCAAAAAAGGGTTTAGCAGAAGATAATGCTTCAAACCATGAAGTTAGTTTTGCTGAATGTAAAATGTGCAAAGGCTGTCTGGAGAAACTATCTTCACTGACAATGTCAGAGTTGGTATTTATAAGTTTGGGGTGGTGTCCTATCACTGAAACTACCTCTGGCAAGTCAAAATCATTCCTAGCAGAAAAACAATAAAATAAATAATACATTCCAATATTAAAATCCGACACATTTTCACTGAAGAAATTCTAATAATCAACTTAAAATTAAGTTAGAATTTGCAGTGAGAAACAGGGATACAATTGCATCAAGGACCTTCATTTTAGAAAATGATTAATGTTATCACTTTTATTGAGGCCAGGTAGTCTGTCTGCCTGTAGACTGCTACTGTAGTTATGCATTTTCAAGAAATGTATTTAAATCACCTCCGCTGTTGTCCATAACTACTTGTCCAATCACATGAAAAACATTTTTAATTCTAATATGTAATGTTATATGTTAAGGTTTTGTTTTGCTCTGTATTTTAAATCTTCTCCTTCTCCCCTCTCTTTCCCAGCTATATTACCTCCTGACCACTACTAAGTCTGAGATCATTTAACTTATCAAAAACCACTGTCTCCTATACCACTAAAAGGACCGACGCCAACCCTCTTTTGGGAACTCTCTCCTGGAAAGTTGAAGAAAGTATGTCCTACAATTCCTGTAACTTGTAAATAACTGTTCTTAGCCTTGAACTGTAAAACCCGAAGCCAGGTCAGCCAGCAGCCTCACATTACTTTGTCCACCCAATCGACCAAAGGTCTCCATTAGTATCCCCAGCATCCTTGCCTCCTACTCTTTGAAGTAAGCCCTTCAAGCAACCACAGTTCCAGTACCTGCTGTTGCCTCTAGGTGGCGCCCTTCTCTTATAGTTTTCCCCTCTGGAAGTAATTCCTCCCCAGAAAAGCCTCTTTATCCTACCCTCTGGTAGTCCCTCTATACCCTTCCACCTTTATCTACTTTCCTGCTACCACTTACATTTACTCACTCCCAACTTTTGCCTTCTAACCTTCACTTATCCCTTGACTAACTCACCTGTATGATCTGCTCTTCTCTGATTGCCTCCTCCTGAAACTGTTTGTTTCTGCCCGCTTCCCCTCCCTACCCCTTATCCCACCCACCCCACGCACCCTCAGCCTTATACCTCACTTACCACTCCCCCTTAATAATCCCACCTATCCATAACACCGACCTTAATTGCACATCCCCTCCCATTAAGTACTATCATTCCACTTGCTTATTACCTCCCCCCCTTCCTCCTATTTCTAAGCTAATACTGTTGCTCTTCCCATTAACTCCTTCTAACTTATACTCTAATCTTAACCCTACCTTCACTCTAACACTTCCTTTTCTCCACTACTCACCATGTCTTTTAAAACCAACAAAACATCTTCCTTGGCCCCTAGAATAAAACAGAAACCTGCCAAATTATTTCCCATGTTCATTTTTTCCCTTTCACTCACACTACCCTATCTCCTAACCTCCTATGAATTAAATTATAATTACGACCTCAATACCTCTTCCAAACAAACTGCCTCTAATTTAACTTCCCCAAAGTTCACACACTCAAACATTACCTCTACCTCTTCCTACCTCTTAGCCAAATATCACAGACTATCCCATATTAAATCTAATAATCTCATGCTAAAAAAACTAAAATATTTAATGATGTTTACCTGTAAGCCACACTTAAACTACAACCCCTCTACCCTGGAAGATGGCGATATACATCCTAACCCAGGACCCTCTACTATTGCCTCTGAAGATACACCTATTATCTCAAATTCTTCCCTGCATTTACCAACCTTAAATGCTCACTCCTTACTCATAGGACACCTTAATATCAGAAGTGTTAACAACAAAATCACCCATCTCCACTCGCTTCTTGATTATTACTCTTTCGACATCCTATGTTTAACTGAAACCTGGTTAAAACCCCTCACCAAAAATACAGAAATCATCCCACCAGGCTATAACATTATAAGACAAGACCGCAATACTCGCAAAGGAGGGGGAGTTGCACTCATATTTAAGACTGATCTTAATCTATCCTTAGCTCCTTATGCACCCCCAGATAACACCAAAACTGAACTCCTTATATCTAAGTTACAGCTGAACCCAAATAAAGCCATATATATTATCGGTACTTATCTACCTCCTGGAAATAACTCCACAAATATAGAAAATCTCCTTAGCTGGGCATCATCCAGCCTCCCACAAGAAACTGTAATACTTGGAGATTTCAACCTCGACTGGTCATCAGTTAATACTAATAACCCAGTCTCTCATATCAATCTCCATGGCTTTACACAGACTATAAATTCCTCCACTAGAATTAATAAACCTAACAATAAAGAAAGTATACTAGATTGGATTCTTGTTAATAAACCACAGCTACAATACCAAACCGGCACTTTGCCAGATGACATTAGCGACCACTACTTAACCTATATCATAAGAAAGAAGAATATTGCTACAAATGTCCCTTCCATCCGAACCTCTCATAGTACTAAAAGATTAACCCCATACTATTTAACAATGAACTAAATGCCTGTAACTGGATACCTCTACAAATTCTTCCTCTAGAAGAAGCAGTTCAATATTTTAACACCACATTCCTATCCATCCTAGATAATCATGCACCAAAAAGAACTATCAGAGTCAAAACTAAATCCGCCCCCTGGTTATCTAAGGAAACAAGGCAAAAAATGTTACTTAGAAACAAATCCTGGATAAAATGGAGAACTAGTAAATCTCCCTCTGATCAACAGACCTTCAGACACTTAAGAAATAGTATTAAAAAAGCTATTATCTCAGACAAAAAAAAACTACTATAGTAACCTCCAACAAGTTAATCATAACAATCCCCAAAGATTCTGGACAACCTTGAATAGACTTCTTCACCCCGGACAAACTACCACCCCCTCTCCCTCTGGATCCGAAAAAAATTCTTCCCATGAAACTGCCAATGCTTTCAATTCCTTCTTCACTAATACTATCAATTCTCTGGCCTCTCAGCTTTCCTTTGACAATTCTAGCATCCCAGCTCAAGCAGATTCTATTAAACCTACTTTCACTTTACAACCTATCTCTACCACCTTCGTCCAAAAATGCATCCAAAAACTTAAACCTTGTACCCCATCAGCTGATCAACTTCCATCTGAATACCTCCAAAAAGCAGCTAAGGTTATTGCCTATCCCATATCCATCCTTATCAATAGAACTATTAATGAAGGTTCCATACCTGACATCTGGAAGATCTCACACATTATACCCCTACACAAAGGAGGTAACTCCAAAGAATACTCTAATTACAGGCCTATAGCACTCTTATCTCCCCTAGCAAAAATCATGGAAAAATGTGTTCCCTACCAACTTATGAACTACTTAACTAAAAATAACATTCTAACTCCCTGTCAACACGGCTTCAGGCCATTCCACAGTACCACCACTGCTCTTCTTTCCTTTACTGACTTTATAAACGCCAACCGTAATAATAACATTCTTTCCTCTGCACTCTTTATTGACCTGTCCAAAGCCTTTGACATGGTCAACCACCCCCTTCTCATAAAAATCCTAGAATCTCTTGCTTTAGAACCAAATGCTCTCCTTTGGTTTACCTCCTATCTCACTAACAGGAAACAGGCAGTACTCTGGGAAAACAAACTCTCCTCTCTCCTTCCTATTTCTCTCGGTGTCCCACAAGGCTCTATTCTTGGGCCTCTCCTTTTCTCCCTTTTATAAATGACCTTCAAGCAGCTATTCCACAAGCTACATGCATACAATATGCTGATGACTCCACTCTTATTTGCTCTGCTAAAAACATTCCAGAACTTCAAACTATTACACAAAATGTATTCCACACAGTAGAAGCATGGTTCCTAAAACGCTGCCTACTCTTAAATGCGAATAAAACAAAACTCCTCCTCTTTAAACCTACTGCTAAGTCCCCCACTTTAGATTTCTCCATCTCATCTATTAATGGCACCCTCATATCAGCTGACTCCACTACCAAACTGTTAGGAGTCATGATCGACAACAACCTTACCTATGATTATCACATCAATAATACCATTAAAACCGTAAACAGAAAACTGGGCTCCCTCTACAGAATTAGAACATTCCTAACCCCGGCAGCCAAAGCTACTCTTGCCTACTCCCACCTTATTTCAACTCTACTCTATGCCTCACCAATTTACACTAATCTGAAGAAAAACAATCTCTCAAAATTGGCAAACACTTATAACAGTATTGCTAGATTTGTAACTGGCAATCAATTTAGAACTCACCACTGCCTGAACCTTCAGCAACTTCAATGGCTAGAATTAGAAAATATGCTACTTCTCTCCCAACTTTCCTTTGTCCAAAGAGCTCTCTATCTACCTAATAACACTCCTGCACTTTCCAAACTTCTAACCCCTTACTCTAACCTGAACTCACTTTGTTCCTCCACCAAACTTCTTGTAACTTTAACTAAATCAAACAACCTTGCTGGTGACTCCCTTTTCTCTAACGCCCTTGGTAAACACTGGAATCAACTTCCTACTGAACTTACTTCTATTCCAAATCCTATTCTGTTCAAACAAAAACTCAAAACTTACCTTAAAAATCAATGGTTATGTCCCTGTTGTTACCCCGACTAAATCTCCCTATGTTCCCCTCTACTCCTCCACCTTCCTCTCCTTCTTCCTTCTTTTCTTCTACTAGCCTTATTATCTTCACTCTATAAGATCTAGCTCTTTTAGTTTTCCCTCTCCATCTTTAGATGCCTTTCTTTGTCTGAAAGTATTTTTGTCTTTTTTACGACTCTACTCTCTCTATTTTTTCTGTATATTTTTCCTCTTTCTCTTCTACTCTCCCTTATATAATCTTCCTATAAAACAATGTGAAATAAGTTTAATTGTTATTTCGTGAGTGAGAATGGTGAATCATAGTATTGTCATGTCAATAGTAATGCCTGTGATGTCTTCCTGAATATTTGCTTATTTCCACCTCCTTCTCCATTAATATTTAAATGTGTTATATTATGAAATTGTCATTTTTCTCTATGTGGAGCTTTTCTCCCCGGGCCTCTACTGAAAATGGAAATATATCCAGTTAGACTAGCCCGGTTAACAAATGTAAAATAAAATAAATAAAAATAAATAAAATAAATATATCTGCATAAAGTATTGTTTTAATTCTTATTTTTCCACATAGTAACATTCACAAGATGAGTGCATAGTTAAGTAAACTGCACCAACTGGACTGGATGTAAAGTGATTAGGAACACTCAGAAATTTATCTAAAGAGCCAACAAATGCATTAGGGCTATTGCTTGTAAAGGGACACATAGTACTACTGTTGCAGGAATAGGTTTGCTTATTTCGATCATATGTGAATCCTTTTTTTTATAGAATCTCTGGTGTCAATAATACATTTTAAAATGTGTCATGCCTTAGTAATAAACAGCAGATAACTACCGAATATATTAGTTAGATCCACGGTCTTCAACACAAGTTATTCTTCACTGGTTTCTTTATTTCTTTGCTACCTGTTGAGATGGCTATAGCTAAACCATATCTACAAGTTTCAGAATCAACATATTTTCTTTTATTAATAACCTCTTTAACTAAATTAATAATATGAACATCATAACAATATTCTTTAAACATGTTCTTTAAACTGTCAAATTCTTCCATAAATGCATTAAGATCTAGTGTTAAAAAATACTCTAATCGTCTCTTAATCAACATTTCCTTTCATATAATCAGGATGATAGCTTTTAGCATATAATATTGTGTTTATATGATAAGTATTCTTTAAATTCTGGATTTAAAATTCTTACGGCTTCGTATCTTAAGCACAGATTTTTACACAGCTGGTATCATAGATGATTGACAGGTCAAAAATCTCACTGGACATACTATGCAGGGAAGACAATTTGCTGACACAGTCTGACCACACCATTAGATTTGTAACTATTTATTGTATTTACATTCATAAAAAAGAGACATTGTCATCCAAAACTATTAACCAGTTTTGTGCAATGATAGATATCTGAGCTTTATTTTACCTAACCTGCTATTTGTCATATGGCACTCCTATATGTATGTATGTATACTAAAAATGATCAAACCAGCCAAATCGTGACATTGCTAATATAGACAGCAAGAGTTTGACAAAACAGTTGACATGTCTGTAAATGATAACTTCAGAGTATGCAAGATAAAAATATTTTTTGGGGGGAGGGGGGGAGCCTCCCTGCACACACCCAACACACACACACATTCCCTACCACTTTTAAATTCTAATTCTGAGATTGCACAATATCAGGCGAAGGGCATATTCCCTGACTCAGTAATGTAGTGATCTAGAACACCATCTGCTCATTTGACCAAATTGTGTTGACTAAACAGATGTTGACTTTAAATGCAGATTACTTAATTACTAGCAGTGTGTATATGTGTGTGTGTGTCTATCTATATATATATATATAAATATATATATATATATATATATATATATAGAGAGAGAGAGAGAGAGAGATTCTGTCTTAATATATTATATATATTTATTCATAATGTAGTAATACATAGGGGACTATGATTGCATATATAATGTTTTTAAAGGATGATCTATATTTATCTTTGCTGATATCTTGGCATCTCTGAAGTGAATTAATATCACTAAATGGGGCTTTATCCATTTGTATTGTGCATCAGAAAATGCACTACTTTTGATTTATGTCATTTGAATTAAGGTCATATGTTTCCTGAGACTATGTAAGCACTAAGGGTGAGCACTTTCTTAAAGCACCTGATAAAGTCAGTTTCATTGGTGAAATGTTTTTGTTTGGTATCCTTGTCTTGGTATGTGAATAAAGACAGAATTATCATTCTGTCCCCTTTGCTGGTGAAATTTGGGATTCTAGTAGATGCTAAAAGGGAGGTGAAGGTATTAAAGTTCGTGCACCACTTTGTATTGTATTTTGGGGAATAAATGCCATAAAAACATTGTTCTGAGATGGGGCAAAACTTGGGAGTAAGGTGTGCAAGTCTTCATGGCTGTGCCACTTGACTACACTGAACTGTGTTTGTTTTTCAACCTCTGTCGGTATAGTAAAATGAAGGTAAAAAGAGTTCATAACTAATAGTTTTGTCATGAAAATTATGGACTCATCAGCCTAACTAGCCTGATCTGTAAGGCCATGGAATGGATTATCATGGACCTCATTAACAAGGACATTGGCAACCTCCAACCGCTTGTTCCCACACAGTTTGGTTTCATCAAGGGGAGGTCATGTCTGCTAAATCTGGTCGACTTCTTTGAGACAGTTACCAAAGCCATGGATGAGGTATAGACTGTGCACACAGCCTACCTTGACCTGGTCAAAGCCTTTGGCACTATTCCCCACTAGGGAATAATAGATAAACTCTCTCAACTAGGCATCAATCCATATGTTACCAGACGGGTGGGAAACTGGCTCACTGATGGAACTCATGTAGTCAAAATAGGGGAAGCAACCACAAGCAGTAGACACATAACAAGTGGCGTACCCCCAGGGTTTGGTCTTGGTGCCTCTGTTATTTGGGATATACTTTTCTGAGGTGCAGGCCAAAACCAGTGGGCTATGGCTGACCAAGTTTGCAGATGACTGCAAGCTGGGTGCTGTCGTCAATTCCCCTAGTGATGTGGACATCCTCCAAGAGGGTCTCACTCAGACAAATGACTGGTGCCAGAAACATGGCCTCAAGCTGAATTCCAAAAAAATGCATCATCAACCCCTTTGGGGAGAGTGACATCCCCACAAAGTATCACATTAATAACAATGTCCTAAGCATTCAATCAGTCGTGAGGGATTTGGGCACCCAGGTTGATAGCAACCTGACTTTTGACCACCATCGTACAGAAAGCCTTCTACATGGCCCACCTCATAAGTAAGGGTATCTCATCCAGGAACAAGGAGGTCATAACATCCCTGTATTCTTCCCTTATAAGGTCCAATATTGAGTACAATTCGCCTTTTGGCATGTACCTCACAAAGCACATGCAGCAGCTGGAGAGACCACAGAGGTTCCTCACCAGGGGAATCCAGAGCCTCCAATATCTACCATACACAGGCTAAAAGCCTTATCCCTCTGTTCAGTTTCATACAAACTCTCAGAGGAGTCCTCTGTCTGGCATACAAGGTGATCATGGACCCCACCTTGATGGGACTGCTGCACATCCACAAGTGAAGCTCCACTCGAGTGACCCCCATGTGTGGCTTCAACCTGGTCTGTGACATCCACAGGACTTGTTGGCGGGACAGATTTGTGTCCCAGAGACTCCCTCATCTATGGAATAGACTACTTCTCCACATCAAGCAGAGTACCTCTTTAACTCTTTTTAAGTGCAACCTGCATAACTGGATGGGAAACAGAAAATATATCCCTGAGATTCCATCTATGTCCCTGCTGGACAGTGGCATTGGGTGCTGATTTGTCTAAGCATTGACTAAACTCTTGGCTAGGTTTGTAAGAGCCTCATGGCCAATAACCTTGTAACCTTCTATGATCCTATGTTCCTATAACACATTGTAACAGAAATTATAAACTTCTCCCATCTGAACTGCATGCATTTTATTTTTTTTTAACTAGCTCCTATAAACCATAAATACCGCCAGACTCTAGTTAAGCACTCCTTCAACCCTGTGTTGCTAAGCAGCAGCACTTACTGTTCTTAAGTGAATATGTTTTGTTCTTGCAGAAATATAAAATATCCATGATTTGCATGACTAGAGGACAAAAGATGGTGTGTGTGTTGGATGGCTCACCCAACAGCTACAGGAATACTGAAACAAATGCATTGTGGGTCTGACTCAGCATGTAGCAAAGTGGACACCTCTGCTTGTATCTGTGCAGCAGCAGACACTACCCTGGGTCCATTGCTGTTAAGTACAATATAGAAGCACAAAATGTTGAGTGAAAAAACATGGTTTTGGCAGATTAATTCAAGGTGAAAAGAAAGACAGAATGAGAAGATCCTATGTAGGTTATGCTAGCAATAAGAAAAACAAAATGAAAACTCCATACCTCTTAACTGCTAGGATTTAAATACAACATGATTCTGACTCTCAGAGTTTGTCTTGCTCCGTCTAGGTTTGCTGTGTTCCTCATAAAATCAGAAGAAATGCAGACCATTTTATGGGTGCATAACATATTAACTAAATAAATTAATCTTATAGAAATAATACCTACCATTAAATATGTAAAGTCTACCATACAAAGAACTTCTGTTTGTGAAAAATAAGAAAGTGCTCTACTTACTATCCCTCTGCTAGGATTTTAATGTTTAGACACTGGGAAGGATAGGCAGCTCAGTGAAAATTTTTTGTCTGAAGGCTGCCCCCCCCTCTTGTTTTGCCTGTACAATAATTCATCCCTGTGGGATAGTAAGTGCTCAGTGGGGCTCTCTAGTTTTATTAGCTCAGTTTCTAAAGTATATTCTTCCCCTTCTCCAGTGCACTGAGAATGAATATTTCAAAGTAGATGTTGTACCAGCAGAAAACAACTGCTGTTTATGACAATACTTACCATATGAAGAACCACCATCATCTGTCCTACAAATGCAAACTGTTGTTCTTTGTATGAGTGAAAAAATATAGAAAAGGGAAAAAAATAAAAATAATTAATAATTACATCAGAAGAGTTAGCTAAACGTCTTTTTCTAATCAACAGAAGAAAAAAATATTAGTAGAGTGTTAATGTTTCTTTAAATTTTCCTAGCATATTACATGTTTTGGGAGGGGTTATAATATGTGATGCATTAAAACATATGTAATATTAACTTTTGCATATTTACAAAATTATATTTCATGACTTTACGTTATTTTTGCAGCAAAGGGGGTTAGAAATAAACAGTGATATAACTTAAATGTCTAAAGGTGATTTGCAGCTTTGAATTGCAGTTAAATGACCAAATTGTTATTCTTTGAAACAGATGCAAATGTTATTTTAAGCATTTTACCACTTTTAAAACAAGTATATCATTCTGTTTCTTTTCTAATATTCTGAGGTAAATGTTTGCAGTTTATTTGCAGGAAGAATTTTATGAAAACCTTTTCACTAATAGGTTGACCAAACTAATGTATTTGAGGGGTTAGTGAGTTACCAGATGAATCGTTGGGTGTAATAGAATGATGTCATTTCATAAGAAAGAGAGAAATTGTAATGACAACAGAAAAGTGGGAAAGTCAATGGAGACAGTAGCAGAGTTGTTCAAACTTGTAGGAGCCATTTGGCATTTTTAAGTTTCAAAATGTTTTTCACACATATGTGCAAGGCTGATGAAGAGGTAGACTTTGTTTATGGGTGTTTGTAGTACTTTCAGGTTGTTACTTGAGTATAGTTACAACAGGGCTGGCATATTCAGTGTGAGGAGAATACTCATTCATCAGTGAACGAATGATGTTCACTGTGCAACATAAAGCAAATGGGATCTTCCACTGCAGTGGATATGTTAAGTCAGTATTGCACATAAGGAATGAAGCATCATTTTCATAAAGTCCCTCCCACACTTCACATTGTGTCTGCATAACAAAATGTGCTATATTGACAAAGTTTGCAAGTTCCAAATGTCTTCTTAGGCATTACCGGCATCTGAACCTGTAGTAGGGCAATGTGTTTCATAGAGCTGAGCCTCAAGATGAGACTTGCTGGGTATAAAACTGGGCAATGTGACAGGCTAATGTGATCATTCCCACAATGCACTGCACACATTACCAAACTAAAACATACACCACTATGTCAATTTCCAGTCTTGGACATAGTGTAGACATCATGACTGGCAGCAGTGCTGCTGAAAACTTATGTGCAGCAGGGTGTCAAGAACAAACACTTGTATGGTAGTACCCTGGGGCAGAGCCAACTGTTTTGGAATTGTACACTGAGTTGTACACCAAAGTATGTTACCTTCCAGAATGTAGTTATCCTCATCTGTGGCAGAACACATTTAGTCAGTACTGTTAATTCTGTTAAACAGTTCACCACATAACTATTAAAAAAAATCACTGAGCTGACAGAGGGATCACAACAAAGCAATGGCAGCCCTGGATCAGGACCCATAAAATAAGTGCAGCATAACAAGTGCATTGTGATATCCTTGGGTACACCTGACTGAGCCCTTGGAGGTACCTGCAGTTCCTGAACCCTGTGTCAGAGTAGTGATAAATGGCACACACACAAAGCCCTTCATCTCAGTGAAACGTGCATGGTTAGTGCTGTCTGGATGCAGAACCAAGGGAATGTCGCTAGGGGAGTTTGCATACGTTTGTCAGCCGAGTGTAACATGCACAGGATGTGTGAAAAGAATGTATGGGAAACATAGCTGCTGAAAGTAATGCCTAGGGAGAGTACTGCAGAAATCAGTGTCTGACATATATCACCAGATGTATAGGACTGTGCTACTACACTTGTATGTACTATAGTTGCTGTTAAACCATAATAATGCTTACCTTATTTACTGAAGCTGATTAAGTCCCTGACCAACAAAGAAAATGCACAGAATTTCAGGTCATGTAGTCTGATTTGTTGTACATGATTACAAGTAGCTCTTTACCTCTGAAGTTTTATACACTGTCATTAGAAATTATAAAGTATGTTGGATATATAAATGTTGCTCTGTTAATAGTACAATTACCTAACATTCATCTGTTAGTCACGTATAAGTGTAAGACGAGAAACAGTGTACATTTATGATGTGAAGGAGCCATACATGTCTTACAGAACTACAACATCTGCACATAACTTCATTTACGCAGTATGAACACCCCACCCCCCACCTTGACAGAAGCATGGCGAGGCAAAGTCAGTGCCACATCTCCACATATTTGCAAGTACACATGCACCAACAGTACTTAACATGAATAGGTGAACTATGGCATGTTGATACTATTCTGCTAAGCTGTGTATATTAGACACACATGTTTATGTTTGGTTAAGGACAGAAGAACTCCTGAAATACATAAGTAAATCTAGAATCAGTGCTGCACCACAACTGGCAGTTACTGTTTTACTACGCATATACCATATGGCAACTGCATTAGAATATAGTCAGAATGCACAAGGCTGCAGTCAGAGTGCATAAGGCCACAGAAAGAGTGTACAAGGCCACCATGAAAGTCAGAACTGCAGTTGTTTTCACATGTCCCTAACTGCTAAGTATGTTCTTATTCCATATTTGATTTAGTTTGATATGTTCAGAATGTTTTTCTTAAATTTTTGTAAGGCTGGACTAAGATAAAAAAATAAAACTTTATTTGAATGAATTAGATTTTGCTGCTAAATGACTATAACTTGATTAAAATGGTTGAAATCCAACTTAAACTGCCTACTCAGCTTAGAAAGTGCTGGTCTGATAATTATTTTAGAAGTGTACACATTTGTGAGTGCTTTGAAGAGTTAGTGTGGCTCAGGGCCATAGCTAGGGTATCTGGCACCTTGGCAGTTGTAAATTGGTATCCCCAACCAAAAGATAAGGACAAACAAATCTGGAATGTAGCTGAAGTAAGATGCTAACATGCTCCACTTACAAATGCAGTCTCTGCACTGATCAGAGAAGCAGCGTGGCTTATCTATATGAATGCCTGAGCTGTACTTGTACCATACTAGCAAATGTAGATCGTGCTGGAGTCCAAGGCAGTTACCCACTTTGGCCCACCCTAGTTAGGAAGAGATTAAAAGATTAGCTTCATTCTGAAGTCAGACTGCTGGCTGCTGTTCCCAAGTTTCAAGTTTGTGAATACATCTTCATTTCATACTATCTTAATGAATAACTTCACTTTGTTTTTTATGTATGTTCAAAGGCTAGGTTAAGGTGGAGAAGTACATCTTATTTTGTTGTATTATTTGTTATTATGAGTGCGTGCAGGGGTCGGGGTAGTCTTGTTCAGCTTTTCATTTTTCTTTTTTTTTCACATAGAAGGCATTTGTGTGGCTGTTTTCCCCAGCACTTATCTGCTGAGTACATTTTTATTTAATTATTGCTTCTTTTGATAAGTTTAGTTTGGATTCCATAAGTTTTGAAGAGAATAATTAACACTGTAAGGAATAAAAAACAATTTTACTTGCTTTATTGGATTATTTCTAGTAGTAGACTGGTGTATATTGTTGTTTACCTAAGAACTGCAAATGAGGAGTGTAAAGCATCTAATTCTTAGAAAAAGGAAGAGATTACAAGATGCCCCCTAGAACAGAAACAAGTCATCCATCTTTTCACCTGGAAAACTGGATTCAGGATCAAAGTTTTATCAACAGACAGGTTGGCTGTGGGTGATATGGTAAAGCGTCCTTCCAACATCTCTCCTGTCCCTGGAGATGTTTATTATCTGAGCAATAGTGAGCTTTGGGTAGAAAATCAGATATAGACATCCAAAAAAGCATCCACTATGACATTATAATCCACAGAAGGCACTTTGGGATCAGCCTGTGGAAGCCTGTGCTGCACATGTCTGCCCTTATATGTCTACAGTAGGCACTCTGGGATCAGCCTGTGGAAGTCTACCACATGTCTGTTATTATTTCCCCACTGCAAGCCCTCTGGCAGCAGCCTGCACTGCAGATGTCTGTTGTTATTGCCCCACGGCAGGCCCTCTGGCAGCAGCCTGTGCTACACATGTCTGCCATTATTGCCCCACAACAGGCCCTCTAGCAGCAGTCTGCACTGTACATGTTTGCTGTCATTGCCCCACAGCAGGCCCTCTGGCAGCAGCCTGCACTCCACATGTTAGCCGTTATTTCCCTATGGCAGGCCCTCTGGCAGCAGCCTACTCTGCTCATATGTGACATTATTGCCCCGTGGAAGGCCCTCTGCCAGCACCTACACTGTGCATGTATGCCATTATTGCCTCACGGCAGGCCCTCTGCTAGCAGATTGTGGAAGCAAACACTAGGCATCTCTGCCATTATTGCCTGATAGCAGGTCCTCTGGCAGCAGCCTGCAGAAGCAAGCGCTGGGCATCTCTGGCATTATTACCTGACAGCAAGCCCACTGGCAGCATCCTGCAGAAGCAAGCACTGTGCATGCCTGCCATTATTACTAGATGGCAGACACTCTGGCAGCAGCCTGCAGAAGTAAGCCCTGGGCTATCTGCCATTATTACCCAATGACAGACCCTCTGGCAGCAGTCTGCAGAAGCATCTTCTGCACACGTCTGGCATTATTGCCCTATGGCAGGCACTCCGAGAGCAGCCTGCGGTAGCATGAGCTGCACATGTCTGATGGCATTACCTGATGGCAAGCTCTCTGGCAAGCATCCTACTAAATTAAAAACTGAGCATGTCTGCCGTTATTACCCGATGGCAGGCCCCCTTGCAGCAGCCTGTAGCAGCAAGTGCTGGGCACATATGGTATTATTACCCGATGGCAGGCAATCTGGCATCAGCCAGTGAAAGCAAGCACTGAGCTTGTCTGGTGTTAATACCTGATGGCAGGCAGTTTGGCAGCAGCCTGCAGAAGCAAGCGCTATGCACGTCTGACATTATTGCCCTGTAGCAGGCATTCTGGGAACAGCTTGCAGAGGCATGTGCTCTGATGTTATTCCCCTATGGAAGGCACTCTGGGAGCAGCATGTGGAAGCATGCGCTGTCATGTCTGACATTATTGCCTGATGGCATGTACTCTGGGATAGGCCTTCAGAAGCAAGCGCTGCACACATCTGGTGTCATTACCCAGTGGCAGGTGCTCTGGGGGCAGCCTGCAGAAGAAAGCACTGCGCATGTCTTATGATTTTTGCCCAAAGGCAGGCTCTTTGGGAGTAGCCTGCACTGTACATATCTGCCATTATTACCCCATAGCAGGCTCTCTAGCAGTAACATGCGCTGTGCACATCTGCTGTTATTATCCCACAAGAGGCCCACTGGCAATAGCCTGCGCTGTGCACATCTGCCATTATTGCCCCACGGCAAGCCCTCTGGCAGCTACCTAAGCTGTACATGTCTGGTGTTATTGCCCCATAGCAGGCCCTCTGGCAGCAGCCTGTGAAAGCAAGCTCTGGGGATGTCTTGTTTTATTGCCCCAGGAAGGTCCTCTGGCAGCAGCCTGCGGAAGCAAGCACTGAGCATGTCTGGCATTATTGGCTGATGACAGGCCCTCTAACAGCAGCCTGTGGAAGCATGTGTTGCACAAATCTGACATTATTGCTCTATGGCAAGCTCTCTGGGAACAGCCTGCAGAAGCATGCGCTGTCCACATCTGATGTTATTGCCCTATGGCAGGCACTCTGGGCACAACTTGCAGAACAATGCACTGTGCACATCTGATGTTATAGCCCTATGGCAGGCACTTTGAAAGCAGTTTGCAGAAGCATGTGCTGCACGTCTGACATTATTGCCGTAGGATAGGCACTCTGGAAGCAGTCTGCACATCTGACATTATTGCCATATGATAGGCACTCTGGAAGCAGCCTGCAGAAGCATGGTCTGTGCATGTCTGATGTTATAGTCCTATGTCAGATACTTTGGGAGCAGTGCAGAAGCATGTGCTGCAGAGTCTGACATTATTACTCCACAGCAGGCCCTCTGGCAGCAGTCTGCACTGCACATGTTTGACGTTACTGTCCCATGGCAGGCCCTCTGGCAGCAGCCTGTGGAAATGAGCACTCTGCACATCTGATGCTATTGTCCTATGGCAGGCACTCTGGAAGCAGCCTGCAGAACCATGTGCTGCACACATCTGACATTATTGCCATACATCAGGCACTCTGGGAGCAGCCTGTAGAAGCATGCACTGTGCACACCAGACACTGTTGCACAAAGGCAGGTACTCTGGGAGCAGCCTGCAAAAGCATGTGCTGTGCACATCTGATGTTACTGTCCTACGGCAGGTACTCTGGGAGCAACCTGCAGAAGCATACACTGCACACATCTGATATTATTGTCCTATGGCAGGCAGTCTGGGAGCAACCTGCAGAAGCATGGACTGCACACATCTGATGTTATTGCCCTAGTGCAGGCACTCTGGGAGCAACCTACAGAAGCATGCACTGCACATATCTGATGTTATTGCCCTTTGGCAGGCACTTTGGGAGCAGCCTGCAGAAGCATGTGCTATGCACGTGTGATGTTATTTCCCCACAGAAGGCACTCTGGAAGCAGCCTGCAGAAGGATGCACTATGCACGTCTGATGGTTTGCATGTCTGATATTACACTTTGCATGTTAACTGATAGGAAATTTGCTCTGCTACCAAAGGATTATGGTTTCAGTCCCTGTCTGTTTTGATTATTTAAATCTTATTCCAATGTTCTACATTAAATAATTACAAGTCTCTATTCAATATGAGGCCAAGAGGCCCACTTGCTTAAGGAATTTTTCTTAGATGACCTTTAGAGACCAATGTGGGACCAATGTCGGTATTCTGACTTGAACAAAGTTGCAGCTGGGCAAAAATCTGATAGTCAAAGAAATGCATACAACAGAGAGGAATGGAGTCATTTCTGAGCTTCTAATTTCTAAAAGAACTGGAGTGTACCATTCTGTTAGTGACCAGAGAGATGTTTGATTTCTTTTTAATTTCTCTGCCTGTATAAAGTTACTTGTGCTTGTGAAATGCTTGGCTCATGCCACTGGTATACATTGATTTGGGCAAACTATCAGTCTGATATGTAATTGCAAATATTGCATTTATTTTGCATTTATTCTGTACTGTTAAAGTATAAATCTGCACTTGTTTTTCTTGGCTTTTTTGTGATCTATAGTTTGTAAAACTTGGATTTTACACTTTAATAGTTGTAAAGGGGAACCAAGTAATGTTTGAGCTTGTGATTGCTAGCAGATCCTAAGATCGTGTTCTTCTGCAACTGGTCAGACGGCTGTTTGAAACTTTTTGAATTTCCCTGCTTGTATAAGTTGGTCAAACTGTTGGTCAAATTAAACATTTCTGATAAGTATTATTACATTTATTTTACATTGTTAAAGTATAAACTTGCCATATCTTAACTCATTTCTGACTTTATTTTTGTGATCTATAGTTGGGAAAGCTTTGGTTTTGCATTGTACTAGGAGCAGGGAGGAAGTGAATAATTTCTGAGCTTGTGATTGCTAAAAGAACCTAAGAGTATGTTATTCTCCTATTGGCCACAGAGCTGTTCGAATTTTGTTTTTATTTTTATTTTTTTTAATTTTTCTGTCTTTATAAGTTAGTTATGTTTGCAAGACACAGCTCATCACTTAGTGGCATTTAACCATGCACTGTATAGAGGCAGGCACGCAGAACCTTAACTTTCCATATAACCTTCTCTATAGATTCTAACTGATCAAAATAGCTCAGAGTTGAGTGAAGAGCCACAAGAGGTGCATTGCTCTTTGAGTGTTGACTCAGATTGTTTTAGACTGATATCATTCCCAAAAATTGGCTTCAACCTCATTGGTGCCACTTACCCTGCAGCTTACTTTTGTAAACTTCTGGAATCATAGGTCTCTTTAGCCATCTTAGTTGAAATGGGCATCCTTAGACAATGTACTAATTCTCTCATATTTACTTACAGCCACCTAATAAATAAACTGACACAGAGTGTGTATGAGTGTAGAGATGTAGCTATACAATGTTACTGGAGGCAAATCTCTTACATACAGCCACTACAAATAGCAAACAGGTTGTCATTAATACACAGCACCACACTATACATATCACACAAACTACAGACTTAACACATAGACCTGCATATGCTGAGGCTTTTACAGCTAACCTACCTAAACCACAAAGAACTCCTAAATGTAATCTAAAAAAAACAATTACTCCCAGCAACCTCACAAACACAAAATTCATACAGCACCCAGCATAAAACATCTATCTATATCTTAAAGTATTTCACCTCAAGATCCACCATAGCAAACCTCCACATAACTCAGCATCCTAGTCATAGGTAATTCCATAGTGAGAAACACTTATATAACCTCACCGGGGTCTCATGGAGAGAGTCACAGTCATTTACTACCTGGGGACAGGATTTACCACGTCATACACATACTCAGTTCTTTGCACCACAAGTACACATAATGACACAGTCATAGCAGACATGGGAGTAAATGACCTGAGCCCTGTATGTTCCATCCTGGACTATATAAAAGGAGATGTAAAAGAACTCTTGGCATGTGTCTGAGGCAGGTATAAACCTAGCCTTGAGCAGCATTTACCTTCATTAAGAATGATGCCACAATACAAATAAAAGATTATTGGCTTCAACAACTGGAATAATTTCTTGATTCATTCAAAGAGGATCCAATATATATATATATATATATATATATATATATATATATATATATATATATATATATATATATATATATATATATATATATATAATATATATATATATATATATATTATATATATATATATATATATAATATGTATATCAGTATCAGCCTGGGAGAAAATGGTGCACAGTCTACCCCCAAGTCTTTCCTATATTGCCAAAAACCCTTTTCACCCCAAAGTGCCTTTTTATGCAACATCAGTCTTCAAAAGCTGCCAATATAATAAATCAGAATTCAGATAAAATAAAGGCACTGTTGCTCAGTGCTAGGAGCCTTAAAAACATCTGCTCTGTTGAGGTGCTCCTTACCTTGAAATGCAGTGATATATGCATCATCATGGGGACCTTGTTCAAGGTTATTGAAAGCACCCCTGATGAAGGCACTTATGCAGTGGTGGTGTCTCTATATTTGTAAAACAAAATTTCACCTCCAGATATGTCAGGCAAGATAATGACCTGGAAGTCCTATGTCCAAACCCCTTATCATGTTATAGCTAACTATTATAGCACCCCCTCTACAACCCCCCTCCCCTTGGCCTATACTTCCTCACCGAATAAAATGGAGTCCTTATGTATTTTGTCAAACACCATTCTTCTCAGGGACTTCAACTACCTCTTCATCAACTGGGAGATGTGCACATCCCATAATATGTATAGAGATTTATAGACTTCCTAAATACAAACTTACTGGACTAGTGATTCCTCACCTCAACTAAAGGTGATAAAATCCTGGAGCTGGTTCTCACCAACATCAGAATTGTAACTTCCTCCCTTGTCAATACCAGGACTAAAATCACAATAAGACTGAAAGTGGAAGCACCCTCCAAAGACAGTATTCAAAAATTATCCTAAAGCTACTCTATTAAAATGGTGATGACCTGGATAAATTCAACATCCATTTCCTACCTGATGACCCCTATGCATATGCAAAATCCTTTAATGTTAAATTCTATACAGATATAAATTGCTGCATAGATGCACTTGTTCCTCTCCAAAGCAAACACAATGCCTAATTTAAAAATAACCCCTATGGTGAAACTCAAATTTAAACAAGCTCTACAATAAAAGGAAAAAAGTTTTTTTCATGTAGATGCAAGTCCCTAGTTACTAAAAACCCTCTTGATAAAGTTAACAATGAATTCAGGTTTCTGATCATACCAACCAGTGCTAGATATGAGGTAAGAATAGTCACCCAGGTTAAGTACAATCAAAAATGCTTTCTTAACTATATTAGAAACAATGTTCAGCATTGTAGAGAGCTAATTTAAGATGATACCATTTATTCAGACCCCCACATTCCCAGATTACATACCAGCATCCATACCCACACCTCAAATCTCCCAAGAACAAGTCCTGAATCCACTGTCCAAGGCCAAGATAACATACCAGGGTTACTATTGGCTAGCCTGAAAAAGGACAAGTCAATCCCTCAACAAAGTCTATTCAATATCGGCCTCCAAACAGGCTTTCTGCTGCTGGATTTAGAGTTTTTAGTTTGTTTATGTTATCAGTTTGTATAAATGTCCTGCTTCACCTTTTGTACTATGAAGTATTGTCACAAAATTTAAATTTTTTACAACCTATTATGTTATTAGACCTCTGCACTTCATTTTAATGCAATGTTTTTCCTTTGGTTAGTGTTGTTTTTCTTTTCACTGTGGAGATTTTCTGTCTGAGACTTAGCTGATAAGACTATATAAAGCTCAATCAAACTATTCCCGGTTAACATTAAAACAATGCCCATTCTTGGAGTAATAAACACAAACTGGATTTCACTTTAAAAAATGTAACAAATTAGCCTTTGGAAACAGAATTTTTATAAGCATACCACTGAAAGCAATAATCAAGGAAAATATTATATTATCAGGTATCTGTGAACAGTTTTAGAAAATAGGCTAACCCTTGAATAGAATGCTGTATAAGTTTTCAGGAAATAGTTTGGTATTGCATACATGTTACTCAAAGAAACATCAAGCTATAATATTGAAGTCCTTGTCCCAATCCTGCATCTCTCTTATTCAGCCTGTCAGCAAACAAACACCATTCCTTCATTGAAGGTTGTGTGTTAGGCCTGACAAGCCAGCACGTAAAAATCTACTGCCAATCATTAGCGGACCGGAGTTCCGCTGTGGCGACCCCTAAGTGGGAAAAGCCGAAAGACACAAACAAACAAACTGGACTGGTGAGATAACTAACATCATCCTGCTAATCTTGAGAATGTAAAAATATTTCTTACAAAAATGTGGAAATTGATAGAGTGGGGTATTTTAGCAGACTAGGATATCTGCTCTTATTGTCTTGTCCATTCATGCAGATTGTTCAAGGGAGGTCTGCCGGGTCTCCCGTGTCTTGCTGGATCTTCTTCTCTTTAAACACCTTGCCACAGGTACACAGATAGGAGAAGCAAATATTAAGTGTATGTAATTAGATGCTAAAGATCAACACGAGTAAGAGCAGCAAGTGGTGGAAAGAGATAAAGACGCCTATGAATAATAAATAATGTCTAAACTTTCCAGAGCTTATCTAAATAATCCTACCTTGGTTTATGATTTACTGTGAAGTTGACTGGTAAGAAAAATGTTATTTTAATTGATATATTTTTACCAGTTTTCTTACTGTTTGTAGGAAGAAAGGGATAGCTTGTAGACAAGATTTACTGTAATTTAGATTTCATTGTTTTTACCTTTAATTTTCACTGTTTGTTAAAAAGGGATGGGTTTTAGACAGGCAAGCTCTAGCAATCCCAAGGAGCCTAGTCAGCTGTAAATTCACACAGACTGCAGACAGGACAATTGAAAGCTTATCTAAATGTTTCTAGCTTGGTTTGTGATTTACTATGGAATTGACTGGTAAGAGTTTTATTTGAATTTATATTTAATTTTTTTACCACTGTGAGTCACTGTTTATAGGAAGGAATGGATCGCTTGTAAACAAGAAGATTTACTTTGATTTATATTTTGTTGTTTTTACCTTTAATTTTCTCTGTTTGTTAAAAAGGGATCGGTTTCAGACAGGCAAGCACTAGCCATCCCAAGGGGCCTAGTCAGCTTTAAATTCACACAGGCTGCAGATAGGACAATCCAGAGCTTATCTAAATAATTCTGTCTTGGTTTGTGGTTTATTGATCTTTAATGTTAAAAAGAAGCACGACTGCGAATAACAGTGAGCTTTTGTCTGGCTTTCAGAAATTGTATAGTCAGAACAATGGGCAGGATTCACGAAGGCTTGCACGGAGTGTAAGAGACGTGCAACACTCCATGCAAGCCTCGTGATCCAGGAACAGCCCTAAACTCCGTGTAAGAGACCAGCTAAAACGTCTCTTACACGGACTGGGCGTGGACATGCGAAATACCTCACTTGCATCTGAACTGTATGCAAATGAGGTATATTAATGATCCACAAAGCAGAAACCAGTCCGTGTAAGAGACGTTTTAGCTGCAGAAATGTACTCAGTTGACAACTGAGTACGTTTCTGCAAATTCCACAATGGAGCCATGTCAGCTCCAAAAAAGGGTGCATATGACTCAGGTAGCATGCCAGTGGCCAAATATGTGGCCATAGGCAATATAATCCGATGCCAAATAATAAAAATATAATTTTTTTTTTCAGCGATCGCCGATGTTTAAACCCAGCGCAGCCCCGCGCAAACGGGCTGCGCTGTATAAAACATGAAATGAAGGTTATAAACCCACAAATGTGGGTTTCATACAATACATGGAATGACAATGCAGGGACCAGCAGACCAAAAACAACATGGCCACCGTGTAGTGGTTGCTAAGGGGGGAAGCTGAGTCTAAGACATGTAACTAAGCATTAGTAGGCAATCTCATGTAAATGATGGTTAGGATACTGAATCTCACAGTCACATAGCAAATGAGCACAGTCTGAGTAGTGTAAGAGATACATAAGGGGGAGGAATAGAGTAGAAGATAGGTGATATCACAGGTGCGAATGGTAGAAAGAAATGCAGTTCATTGGAGGCCAGTGTAACATGACAGATGACAGGCACAGATCATGGAAAGAGGTGTGCCACTAGATAAGTCATGGAAAGTCAAGAAATGGAAGGTGTAACTGTTACCTACACCAAAGTTTCTTGTTGGGCATGCATGCGCACGTGTGAGCGCCATGAAGCACGAGTAGGGCAGTGTGCATGCGTGTAGGGCAGACTGAGCATGTGAGAGTGTGTTGGGAGATGTTTAACACTGCGCGGGTGTGCGTGCGTGTAGGGCAGGCTGCGTATGTTGGAGGCTGTTGGCAGATGTGTAACAGTGGAAAGTCAAGAAATGGAAGGTGTACACTGTTACCTACACCAAAGTTTCTTGCTGGGCATGCATGCACACGTGTGCGCACCATGAAGCACGAGTAGGGCAGTGTGCATGCGTGTAGGGCAGACTGAGCATGTGGGAACGTGTTGGGAGATGTTTAACACTGTTTGCGCGGGTGTGCGCGCGTGTCGGGCAGGCTGAGTATGTTGGAGGCTGTTGGCAGATGTGTAACAGTGTACGCGCGTTTTAACCCGAATAAGTAGATTCTGAACCGTGTAAGCATGTGTGCGTGTAAGCCACTGTGAGCGTGTTTCTGATGGTATGCACGTTGCTCCCCCCTGAGGAAACAGAGAGGAAAAAGGAAGCAACAGAATTAATAGGAAGCTAGCAGGGATAACTGCTGAAGCTAGCAGGTGAAAAAAATTAGAAGCAGGCAATTACACAGGCAGAATAGCAGAATAGCCCAGCCCAGCACTTAAAACTCTGCAAACAGTAGTGCAGGATGTTTCCCTTAAGAGACACTGCAAGACAGGAGTAAGCTAATAGAAGTGAAAACTGAAAAAGCTGAACTCAGAGCAGAAATATTAGGGGCTGCCATAGCTGTCATAATGAGACATAGGCGACTTGCTGAGGGTGGTGACAATGCAGATGGTGCCAGACAACCCACAGTGAGGAGACGGAAAAGAGTGTACAGGCCCAGGGTCACCTACCATGGGTTACATGAGCTGGAGATAGTAGAGCACTATAGAGTGGACAGAGAGCTCCTCAGCAAATTGTTGAGCTGTGCAGGCCACGCCTCACACACAGAACCAACAGAGGGGAACCCATCCCAGTGGAAACCAAGGTATGTGTTGACCTAAGAATACTAGCAAGAGGTACCTTCCAGAGACCAACTGGCGATATGATGGGGATATCACAGGCATCAGCCTCCAGGGTACTGCACCAGTTCCTGGATGCCATGTCAGCACATGTCGGTGATCATGTATATTTCCCCAATGTCCGTGAGGTATTGGTCAGCAATATGCGTCTCTTCCAGCAAATAGCGGAATACCCTGAGGTACTGGGTGCAATAGACTGCACGCACATACGCATCAAAGCACCAGCCGGTGAGTGGGGTAGGGCCTACATTAACCACAAGGGCTTCCCCTCCATCAACTGCCAGGTCGTGTGTGATGCCGAGGGCATAATAATGAATGTGTGTGCTGGCTGCCCTGGGAGTTACCATGATTCCCACATCTGGCATTTGACGCAGCTGTTCCAGACATTTGCCAATGGGGACATCCCACACAGACACCTAGTGGGGGATGCAGGTTATGCACTGGAGCCGTGGCTGATGACACCCATCAGAAACGCACACACACCTGAACAGGAATGCCATAATGATGCACACGCACAAACACGTAATGTAATAGATCGTGTGTTTGGGCTGCTCAAGTCACGGTTCCGGTGTCTGGACACATCTGGTGGAGCCTTGCAGTACACACCAACTACATGTACCCAAATTGGCATGGTATGTGCTATGCTACATAAGATGATCTTGTGAAAACAGCTGCAGCAGGACCAGCATAGGGCCGGCCCAAACAGCCCCCCACCATTGCTAAGGCCATCACAGGCAGAGCGTGACTCGGAGGAGGAACAACCTGAGCCTGCCCCAGTAGGCAGAAGGAGGCATGCCCAGTATGCCCTGGCCTTGGCAAAGAGGCAATGCATAGCACATACACTGGCTCAATAGGAACCCTGGGAATGATACCCCCTCTGACTCACTCAAATAATAACATGGATGCCTAAAATGACATGACCTGCTCACAAACATGTACAGGGAAGTGTAATATGCGCATTCGACAGAGGCAGCCCTGCAGCACCACCTGAGGCATGAATGCCATGTGTTAAGTAATGTAACACCATGTACTATATGCACACCTGAGCACCCTGACTAACATCCACCCTCACCAAGCATGAAGCCACAAAATGACGATGGGATGATCAAGTGCAATAACTGGCTGAAGTAATGCAGTTAGTCAAAGGGGAGCCAATGTGTTTCAGGTTGGGAAGACATGCGGAGCTTGACATGATGCACCACCTGCTAGGGGTGGTGTGCACCTATCATGCCATGCCCCATGGATACTGACAAAGGCTGTCAGTACCCACAGCATGCCCTGAATAGGTAAGTCTCAAAACACAAACCCACCTTCATAGGTTCTACAAGGGATAGGAACCTAGATGTAATGCTACCCAATGACAGATGTATAAACAGCAAGATGTGTGCAGTGTAAACGCACACAGTATGGAAAATGTAGATACCAGTCCTGTAATAGAGAACTGGGTCAAGGCTCACATCAGCACCCTAACACTACCAGGTCACACCTCATACTGTGCTGTACAGCTGCAAAACATGGAACAAGCTACAAAAGGAGGGTGACTAGCAAGAAATGGCAAGGATAACCACACCCCCATGTTGGTACCACAACAAAAAGCAGCATGGATTAGCCATGGTCAAATACCAATGGCTAAAACCGCCTCCCAGTATATAGCCTGCTGCAGACTACTGTCCTAATACCAGGAACTGCACCTGGCCTATGTCGGAATACATGAATATATCAAGCCCCCCAAACCACATTATATTGCTTGACTGAAAATACACAGACATACACCGGGAGAATTATACTAGCACCAACACAGTAGGAGAAAATTACCCAGATTCCATAAACCAAAATGCCCAGGAACAATGTACCACTCCCACAAGAGGGGTAAGCATACTGGATGTGATAATCAGCAACATGTGTACTGGATGGCAAGATGTGAAGTGTACCCCTCACTGGTAAGACCAGACCATAGAGTAATCACACTGGATATACACATCCTGACCTCAGTCCCTGGCCAGAATACCACAGTGAAAACATGTGTAAAGCATAGGTTGCAGCCCTCAAAACCGATGTTGAATCCACAAAAGGCCCTGTGCAAGTGCAGAATATGGGACACACCACAGAACATGTTATACAGGCATTCCATGAACACAGTCAGGAATGCTTGGAGTATGCAATCACAAATAACAACAACACACAATGCCATACACGCAGGCATTTGGCATGCTGGACTCCAGCCATTACCAAACCATGCAAGAGAATGAGGAAGCTACCACATGATAGAGCAAACATAAAAAGGGAAGTAATCACTGACCAGTAGTATGGCAATAACATATGTCCACACATACAATCCACTAAGTCCAGCCACATCAAGTAGAATCTGTGAATCCAGAGGCAATGTGACACCAGTGCCAAGTACACAGACAACCACAACACCCCCAAATAAATACAAATATATGTGATAGATGCATCCATGTATCCCAAACCAGAGGTTGAGCTCCACCAACCCAGTGCTGTCAAAACTAGTCAGGAGGTGAAGGTAACCACATACACCACAAACCCAGTCCCACATAGACCTACCACAACTGTAAACCAAACACATAAACACAGACAAATATTCCTGGAGGCCTGAATTATAAACACACCACACCAACAGAAGCCTCCAAAGCAGATCACAAGCAACCACAACCTTCAAACATAGCACATGCAATGAATAGTACGCAAAGCTGGTGTGCCAAACAGTCACAGGCCAGAAGGAGAAACAACATGCCTGATACAGTCGTAATAGGTGTCTGTATAGGCAGACACACTGCTGTCCCACTCACCAGAGTGAACAAGGGAAAGGGTAGAGTAAGCTGCCTGTAGGCTGCCACAAAATGCCACATAACACAAGTATGCAGGTCACCCCAAAGCAAGCAGAAATATGATGCAGTCAATGTCCATGCTGGTGTGAATTACCTGAGATGTACCTCCATGGTCAACATCAAAAGAGACATGGATGGTCCCTCTGAGTATGTACCCCAGGGAGGTATGACACTGGCCATGTGCAGCATCCAACACTCACCAAGAATGATGCCACAGTACAAACACAGAATGCTCATGTTTAACAGCTGGCACAGTTACAGCTGTCAGTCCAAGAGGGTCTAATGTCTGTTTGCTTGAGATGTCAAGCATGACAAGCCATGCTGCTGTTCCAGGGATGGCTTGCAGCTGTTACCCATGTGCGTCTGGATACTGGATAAGGCCTTTGCCGCCTCCATAGAGCCGTATGTAGGCAAGGCCAAAAAGACTACCCACCACCCTAGAAAACATAAGTGGTAGGAAACATAAGGGTAATGCTGACCAATGCCAGATGTGTAAACTGCAATATGCATGCCCCTGAGGCACTTCCCATTATGGAGAACATTGATGTCTGTGCAGTGACAGAAGCCTGCTGCAAGCCTAGTGATAGCACACCAGCACTACTAGGTTATACCACATATCATGTGTTATGGCCCCAACACCTGCACCAAAACATCAAAGGAGGGGAGTATCCATATGCAGCACAGACACCCATATTGCCAGGTAACTGACAATGCACAAAGCAGCGGAGACCACCCATGTGCACATAACTGCAGTCAAAACTGCTGTACAGTCTGTAGCATGCGACAGACCACACTCTCACACACAAGAACTCCACCCAGACATCCAAAGACACTGGACAGTATGAATGTCCCACCAAATACCAGACAAGGTACACACAAATTACCACATAGGTGTCAAACCATTATGTATGCAAGGAGTAATCAGGGACCTAGGCACACAGGTCAACATTAATCTGTCATGTGACACCCACAATGCCAATGTGGCTATGAAGATTGTCGATACTGGACACCGTATCATGTAAGGATTCACATCAACATCAACAGAGGTCACTGTGCCATTCTACTGTTCCCTTATCAGACCCATAATCTAGTACAATGACTCATATGGGATGTACCGTACGTGACACCTGCAGCGGTTCGGAAGACCTCATAGTTACCTCACCAACAGGATAAAGAGTGTGAAATATATGTCATATGCTGCCTGGCTGTAGACACCCCAGCTGACTGCAGTCACACACTGCCTACACAGAGGCATTGTATGTCTGTTGTACAAGGCCATGTCCAACACAGGAGTAATGGACATGCTACACCACAGGAAATCAAAGCCATTGGAGCTGTGAGAGTCACAGATGTCAGCCTCAACACATAATGAAATAAGATGTGCTGGAGGGACAGATACATAACCCAGAGGCTCCCCACACCCAGAAACAGGATCCCAATCCATGGTAGGCAGAGCCCCTTACTGACACCCCTCAACAGGAATATTGCCAACTGGATGGATGACCGTACATGTATACTGGGGGTCCTCACTGTGTCACGACCAGACAGAGGCACAGTGAAGAACTTCATAAATGGCGATAATTGAACATAGCAAGGGGTGGCGAAAGACACACACACTCTGGCTAGGCTTACTAATGGCCTAGGGTGTATAGCCTAGTATGAACCCATGAACCTATGAAGATACAAAACGTACAGGACACTAAGGATAATCACAAGGCTTACCCAACTGATGGTAGGAACCATGTTGGGCATCCACAGATATGCTCCAAATCACACAGATGTTACAAACAACATACCAAACACACACACATATTGCTAACATACAACCTGTCAGGTGTAGTGCAAACCCCCCCAGTGCAAAATACCTATCCCAGCAGACTGATGGTCCCCTGACATTGCAGATGCTGAGGTAACAGCCATCATCTGCAAAGCAGAACACACAGCAGCAAAGGTATGTGATGGTGTCCTGTGCTGAGGCCAACATGGACTCCAAGAATAATGGAATGCCAAATCACACTACTGCCCAATGTCAGCCTTACCACAGGATATGTACCCAAAGAGCAGTGTACAACAACAGTGGTCCATCACAACAAAGGTGTTGCCTGAATGGATACTCCAAACTACCACCCCAGGATCCTGACAAGCTTGTTCTGCACAGCTATGGAAAGGATCAGTATGTACCACAGACAGAAGGCTATTGTGGACCTACTGATACTGGACCCTACACAGTGTGGCTGTTGTAACTGCAGAACCTGCCCCTAAACATGTCTGACACATTTGAAGCAGTCATTAAGGTCATTGATGAGGGCAATGTGGTCCACACTGCGTAGCTGAACTGGCACATGCTTCTAGACAATACCGTACGAGTTCAGTAAGGATATGTTCAGCAGCTTAAATATATACCCCTATGTCAGTAGAGGGGTTGCAAACCAGACCAAGAACAGAACTGACATGGTCAGACATGCCGCATCCATGTCAGACTACAAAGCGGATATGAGTGGCATCCCACAAGGCCTGGTCTTGACCCCCCCCACCCCCGTTCTGTAGATATGTCCCATAGGTATAGGCCAACATGGAAGGACTGTGACTGAACATGTATGCAGAGGAGTACAAACAGCCCACCATATCCGACCCCCAGCTGACACAAGTAACCCACAAAAGGGCCACCTACAAACAGACAACTGTAGCCATAGCCATGTCAGCAAACTAATTGCAGAACTGTGTATAGACAACCACCGTGGATATACAGTAAGTGCCCACAAATTACCACACAGGTGTTAACCCATGAGGTACCTAACATGTAATGTGAGACCTGGGTACAAAAGGTGATAAATAAACTGCACTGGACAAACGTGGCTGTACTGTTCACAGAAACATGTACCATATACCCACCCAAACATGAAGGTTGGCAGATGTAGATAAGGGGAACTCACTGTGGCTCTGCAGCCATCCTCCATCAGCATCACAACTCACTACAATAGCCCCTGTGGGATATACCACAGCAGACACCTCCATCAACTGTAAAGTCCACAACAGTACCCCACCAGGGGTAGCAAAGAGCATGAACAGATGCCATGTGTTGCCTGAGTAAACAAACTGCAGCCCCACACACCGCCATCCTTCCCAGCTACAGGAAAACTGTGCCTGATGTATGAAGCCACATCCAACCTGGAATGAATGAACATGTTGCACCTTGTACAATCTGAATGGCAGTGAGCTATGCACATGAGACACCTGAATCCCAGCACTGACATACATAGGACAAGCTGTACAGAATGATCCATTACACAGAAGGCACCCCCACTCTTCAGTAAACTCCTGGTACAGGTCAGCCAGAGAGCCACATATTGACACCCCTCAAGAGGAATCCTGATGTATGGGAGATGGTAGGCTAACCCTGGGTATCACTGTTATGTCAGAGGTAGACGGAGGCACAGTATACTAACCATGACATATGTCATGGCAAACTCCAGTTACAATGTGTATCGAAGGACAAACACACCCTGTAACTAGCATCAGAAATGGCCTAGGGAACATTGCTAGTGTTTGCCAATGTCCACCCATGTTGTGGAATACACTAGCAATGTTGGACGAGCCTGGTGTAGGTAGTCCATATCTGAACATATTGCAACATGGTCATATGTGCACAACTGGCCCCTACACAGACTGTTGTGCTCACTATGAAGATGTCAAGCAGTCATAGGACTAAAGCCCAGGATACTGTCCACCACAGTGAAAGTACTGAACCAGTACACTATACAGTACTACAGTGTTAGGTCATTATGAAAGTATGTTGAGAACTGTCTGCAAAGTATCCCATGCAATCCCTGCAGGCACAGTATAATCCCTGTTGTGGCAGACATGAAGCAGTTGGCCAGTTAGTACACAACATGACACCCAACACACAACCATAAACGTGAGATATTGTTGAAGTTCACACACACCCAAATATATGGTGGACTTCAGAGTGCAACATATGGAAAGCTCACATTGGGCATGCTCACACACTTTGATAAATGGGGCATATGTCAGACAACATGCCATGGAAAGGCTGAACTGGGCATGCTCACACACTTAGGCCATATCTCCATTTAGCAGTTGGCCACACATATCTGGTATTTGTACGTGTCAGTCCAGGAACCAACCACAAAACAGCAATCAGCCCAGTGCACACAGTAAATGACTACAGAGACATAAGTGATATAGTGGATCGCCTTCATATGCAAACATCTTCCACAGATACACAAGTTCGTCATAGGAACAGGGAATGCTATGGCAATAAAGACCTGCAAACAGTAGAACAGCACAACAAATATTGTGCATCCGACAATTGAACATATGGGTGTAGAGGTCAATACTAGGCTTGTTGCCCTAGGGAATGACAGCTCAGCCAGAGTGTGCTTGGCATCTGCATCCCCAGGATAGTAGGCTACTGTGCCACTGTAAAGTAGGTCACAGAAGGCAACATGTGAGGCTAGTGAGCTGTGCCTCTGTCAAGCAGGGGCACCGTGGAGGTCCCAGGGATTGAATGTGCTAAGCCACAGCCATGTTGTCGGTGTGTGCTGTGAGAGGGTTGCTGAGGATCCCCGACAGTAGGTGTCCATCAATAACAGACTGAGGGGAGCCCTATCTGCATTCTCTGGACGATTCCACTGTCAACACTGTGTTGTAATGAGTATGTGTGAATGAAGTGCCGTGCCGGAACTGTTCACAGATGTCCTCCCTCTGTGGGCTACAGCTCTGCAATGTATTAGGTCACTCTTTCTGTTGTACGGCGCATATATGGCTGGTGTACAGCCGACAGGTGTCTTGTTGTGGAGCAGTCGTGGGTATATGTGGGATAGCATGACCAATGCAAACTGTACAAATGCTCATAGAATGCAATTGTCAAGGATTATGCTGACTGGCCAGTATAGTCCTCCAGCATGGGTCCTCTGAAGTCGTCCACCCCAGTCTACACAAGTGTGGAGTCTGCTTGTGCTAAATACAGTTTGTGTGCAGTGGCAACCTTGCCTGGGGGTGGAGATGGGATATGGATGTCCATGGAAAGGTGGGTATGGTCAGATATCAACAATGGTGGTCTACCTCTGGTGTGGAACAGTGAGTACCCACGTTGCAGATGGACAGGTGCAATATGTATTCCCCCATGTGGCTGTGGTGTGTGGTTCTGCCATAGCACATGGACCCACAAATTGTAGTGTCTGTAGGGTAAAGTGGTAGAGGCCTGAGTAGTTCTCACACACAATATGCCTGTACCTGATGTTAACAACTGGAATGGTGTATGTGAACACCTGCATATCCTGGCACTGTTCCAAGGGAAGCTAAGTGTGTGTCCTGGATGTGGGTGTGGTGTTCTGGACTGGTTGTGTTGTGTGTTACAGGTCCTGTGGTCCCAAAGCATGGTATAGAACATAACCTGCCAGTGCGATGTGCATATCTGACCCTGACGTAGGTGGCTGCAAATGCATATATATGCTATCCCCCACCTGACAGGTAGTACTACATGTAAATACCTCTGTAGAAATAAAGATGTCAGCACCCTATAAATACTACAGGTGCAGAACAGATGCCCAGTAATTCGGATAGTGCGCTCTGCTAATGCGTCTCCCTCAAGTGTCATAATATCGTTAGGTAGGGGTTTGAATCCTGCAAATGCTCAGTGTGTGGGTGAGTGGGGTTTGTGTGTGTGAAAGGCTGTGAGAGGGAAATGTCCCTTTTAGCAACTGGGAAAACACACTACAGGATGCACATTCCCCTTTCTAAACACTGTTGATGTCAGCACCCTATACGTACAGCAGGAGAAGGGAAACCTCCCAGTAATGCGAATAGCATGCTCTGATAATGCATTGGTCTCGAGTGTCATAACATAGTTAGGTAGGGGTTTGAATCCTGTACATGCTCAGTGTGTGAGGAGGGGGTTAGTGTGTGTTCAAGACTGTTTGAAAGAAGTATCCCTTTTGTCAACTGGGAGAACACACTACAGGATGCACATTCTCCTTTCTAAACACAGATTATGTCAGCACCCTATAAGTACAGCAGGAGAAGAGAAGCCTCCCAGTAATGCGAATAGCGCGCTCTGCTAATGCGCCCGTCTCGAGTGTCATAACACAGTTAGGTAGTGCTTTAAATCCTGCAAATGGCAAGTGTGTGTGTTTGGATGAAGGGGGGTTAGTGTGTGTGCAATTCTGTGTGAGGGAAATGTCCCTTTTGGCAACTGGGAAAACACACTACAGGATGCACATTTCCCCTTTCTAAACACAGATGATGTCAGCACCCTATAAGTAAGCAGGAGAAGGGAAGCCTCCCAGTAATACGAATAGCGTACTCTGCTGATGCGTCTCTCCCGAGTGTTGTAATGTAGTTAGGTAGGAGTATGAAACCTGTAAATGGCATGTGTGTGTGTTTGGATGTGGGGAGTTTGTGTGTGTGCATTTCAGTATGAAAAATGTTAGTTTTTGCAATCAGGAGATCACACTACCTGATGCACATTACCCTTTCAAAATACTGATGTTGTCAGCACCCTATAAGTACAGCCAGAGAAGAGGAACTATCTAGTAATCTGAATAGTGCACTTTGCTAATGCGTCTCACTCACGTGTCATGATTTAGTTAGGTAGGGGAATGAATCCTGCAAATGGCAAGTGTGCGTGTGTGTGGGGGTAGTAGGGTGTGTGTAAATGCAAGTGTGAGAGAACAGATCCTTTTGGCAAATACTACAATACACCAGATGCTGCATATTCCCCAGTAAACACAGGGGATGTCACCACACTATCAGCACAGCCAAACAGGGCTAGTTGGCTAGTAATGCCAATAGTGCACTCTGCTACTGTGTCTATTACCATTGTCAGAGTACAGATAGGTATGTTTTGGTAACCCAGAACTGCCACGTGTGGTTATGTCACACAGTATGACCTTGTGTGGGTCTTTGTACATAACAATGCATGCCATTGCCTAGACCAGCAATGGCATTGCACACATGATGTATGTGTGACACATACACATAAATACCTGTGACATGCAGTAGTTACCATGTCTCACACATGCCTCGAGTGGATAAATGGTATTTGCAATGTATACCAATATGACTGTGTCTTACCGTGCAGGGTCTGCACGTGGTATGTCTCTATACAGTGTGGGTGTATATGGTAAAATACTTACAGCAAGGGATACACATCTGGTCTGGGCCATATAATGTACATGTAGTTGATGTACAGGTGCTGCATGTTCCCACCTGTTGTGGTAGTGGTAACATGTCATTCCACTGCAATTCAGTGACCACATGCTGTGAACCCTTCAACTAGTGTGTTGTAGCTACAGTAATGCTCACGCACAATGTTTGGCTGGATGCAGTCCAGCCATATAAACACAGTTCTTGAGACTGTCATATTGCCAGTGTTGTTATGGAGGATAGGTGGTCTTCCTGTGTATGGGAGGGTTGTGTGTGCCAGGCTATGAACCAGATGGCAGTCCGACACACTGTTAGCTGCACATGATTAGGCCCTGATGCTTTGTGCTGTGCCAACAACCTGGAGGTGTGTGTATCTGTGGTACCTTGGGATACCACCGTCCTGTCCATGTGTGTTACATGTGTAGGGATGACAGGCATGGTATGGGGCATAACCTGTCAGTGATGGGTGACACCTGTGAGCCATGAATCAGGAATCTGGTACTGCACAGACATTGCAGTTCACCGTGCTGAGGACAGTGTCTGGTGCATGCATCTTCCGGTGTACACTGCTGTTGTTGTGTAGCAGCACTGTTAGTGTCCTAACCTGTGTGATTCCCATGGAGGTGGCTATGTAAACCATGTCCTGCAGCATAAGGCAGTATGTGTGCACCAAGGAGCTTTGCCATTATACATCGGGCCATGGGTGTCACGTGCAAGATGACCCTTGCTCATCACTGTGGCTTCCCTAGCATGTAAGCACACGTTGACAGCCAGTGGATACCCTATGAATGACAGTGGAGACTGAGCATAATGTAGACATACAACACCCTTCCCACATATAGTGGTAGCATACCTGGTGAGGGTATGTTGGCAACCAAGATCAGGCTCATACTGGCCTGTGCCACATACTGTGAGATCCAGTCTATGTTCCCTATCACGTAGTACAGGGAGGTATGTCTCAGGTCAGCCATACTGGCATGGTCAATGAGTGAGTCATATGTGTCCATGCCTCTGACTGACCTGTATGCATGTGTTCTGTGGGGGACCATAGTGCCCCTGAGGCATATCACTGTGACCTTCACCAGATACAGCCTGTTGAGCGGGACCCCAGTGCAGCACTCAAGACAGATACCTGACATGTCTGTAGCAGGTGTGTTGTGTAGCTCTACAGGCTGTGAGTGTGTGGCACAGGGGATGTGTGTGCCATGTGTGGCATGTGCTCTGTTCCGACGGAACATATGCCTGTGTGCCAGCTGTGGAGGCATGTGATGCTCAGACAGGATGCTATTCTGAGTCCCCATGTATGTCCCAGTGTGTTCAGCATGCTGTCAGTGCGTGGCAATGTCTGACTTGTATTGTAGTCACTGTAATATATTTTATTTATTTATTTATTTATCCTACATTTGTTGACCGGGATAGTCCGACTGGATGCATGTCCATTTCCAGGGGAGGCACGGGGAGAAAAGCTACAAGGGTAAGCAGATACAGCATTACATACTACCAGCATTACATATTACAAACAGATTATTTACAGAGATTACATAAGTAGGCAAGTTAAACATGTTCCACAGGTTAATGTTAGTCCTGAGCACAAGTCAGGATTAAATTGAATTACACAGTAAACTGGTTCACAAATTTTACACTTTCGAGTTAGCCAGGCTTGATACATTGACATAGCCAGTTAAGTGACAAATGTTGTTTGAGTCTAGTGTTAAATTGACCTAAGGTGGAAAGTAGGGTAATATCAGCTAGAAGTGGGTTCCAGGATCTACTTACAGAGTTTGCAAAGACAGAATCACCGGCTGTGTTATTAAATGTGCTAGTCTGAATTAGTAGTTTGTTAGAGGATCGAAGCGGTCTAGGATTGTTATAGGGGGTGATAATATTTGAAGTGCAGGAGTATTGTCCGGATTATAGAGGATTTTATAGGCCATAATCAGTTGGTTATACGGTATTAGGCTGGGTATTGCAAGCCAACCAAGCTGATTTAGATTGATGCAATGATGTGTCCTAAAAGGCAGCCCAGTGGCAAACCTGGCAATGTGGTTGCAGCAAATTGAGTGTTTGGTAAGGACAGTCATGTTCATATTCGAGAGTAGAGGGGATGCATACAGAAGGGTTGAAAGAAGGTGTGAGCGAGCTATGGCACCTTTAGCTGGAGGGGCGAGGAAGGCTTTTATTCTGTAAAGTGACCCTAGTTATTTATTGATGGCTTTGATAATTTGGTTAACATGTAGGTCACATTTGAGATTATTGTCTATGATGACACCTAATAGTTTAGTAGATGGGTCAGGGGAGATTATTGTGCCATCAGTTGATGTTATGGTAAAGGTGAAAGCGGTAGACCTACGTGTTGGTGAAATAACAGCAGTTTAGTTTATTTTGGATTTAGGATCAGACGATGTTCAGAAATCCAGTTTTCTATTGTATTAAAGGTGGTCTGGGTAGCTGACCATAAATCTACTGGAGATGTGGCTGAGCAGATCAGAGTAGAGTCTTCAGCATATTGGATACAGCTGACTTTTGGGATGACAGCATAAAGGTCGTTAATGAAGATGGAGAACAGCAAGGGCCCTAGTATAGAGCCTTGTGGTACTCTGAGGGTGTTAGGTAGAAGGTTAGAGAGTTTGTTCTGCCAGAGGCCAGCCTGCTGTCGACCATGCAGGTAGGATTGAAACCATTGGAAGGCTCCAGTATCTAGACAGAATGTTTGCAGGGTGTGTATTACAAGTTGGTGATCAACCATATCGTATGCCTTGGAAAGATCCAAAAAGAGGGCTGAGGATATATAATTAGTGTTGCAAGTATGGTTTATGGTGTTAGTAAAGGCTAGGAGGCCTGAAGCAATGAATGTATTGCATGTGTGGAGTGCTAGTACTGGATGCTTTTGTAGGTATCTGCATAGGTCCATGTGATGGCCTCTGCACCAATAGTAAGCCAGCATTTGCTAATTGCATACAGCCAGTTGTGTACTGATTGCAGTTCTCACTGTGATTTCAGGTCAGTGCTATAAAAGGGTATGTGGGATAGGCGTTCCCTTTTAGATTGTGAGGGCGGGGACCATGCTGGTATGCTGTGGACAGTGTTCTGTGAGTGTAAAGGTTAGTATCTCTCTCATGATTCAGGCTATGTTGTAGATTCACATTTCTCCATTCCTCTCTCCTGTTCCCTGTAGTAAGTGTGTATGCACAATGACTCCTACAACTATATATAGATATATATTTATATATATATATATATATATATATATATATATATATATATATATGTACATATAGATACATTTATTTATGTACTTTAACTGACATTATTACCTACAAGCTACCAACTAGCATGGCTGTTTGTGTTCACACAGTACTATTGTGGGAATCCAGTAGTTTTGACAGTAATTCTACATGACATGCTTTGGGTACTACACATCCTATATTCCCTTTACATTCATCCCTACTATTACATGTTATATTTATTTTAGCACAATGTTCTTGTATAAGAGGCATGGCTTAGTGGTAGGTCATACAGACTAGTGTTTCCAAGGTCCTGGGTTCGGGACTGACAGTGGGATTTTATTTTGCTTTTGACCTGAGTACAGGACCTGTCAATCAAAGTGACTAAGGCACTTTTAAGCAGTTGTAACCGGGTTAGCACTGGTTTGCACGGAGCTCACGCATGCGCACTGGCGGTTAGCTCCGCGCACACAAGCACACACCCGCTTACAACCGCTTAACAGTGCTTACTCTGGTGCACACCCGCGCTATTTTCTTTGAAAGAAAAGAAAATGGGGAGACAGGAAAGTGGTGAAAAAGGGGTCACAAAGAGGGTAAGACAGTAGGGAAACAAGCTTGGGATTTGCAGGAGGGATGTAGCTAAGGTCCATAGCTGCCCATTTCTTCATCAGCAACAGCTGTGCATATGTATGTAATTTGGTGTGACATTTGAAACCTTCCACCCCTGAGAGAGGTGTCAGGACAACAATAATACTTGTTGTACAGCCAATTGTAATTGATAGATTCCATGTCCAGCAGACATGTGTGCGGAATGGGCAGCTATGTATGGGGCGTAATTTTTTTGTGGGTACAGAGTGCCCTTTTTTTTTTTTTTTTTTTTTCAGGTGAGAGTGTTATGTCAGGTGAAGGAAGTCGGTACAGCTGGGGAGGTAGGTTGAGTAGGTAAACAGACAAGACAAACAAGACACATACAGGGGCGGTGTATGACACATGTGGGGGGTGGTTACACAATTGACGGGCACAGAGGTTTGGATATCCAGAGCCCATGAGCCCACAGATGGAAACAGTAGAACTGATATCCCCACCCATAGGCAGTTGCCACTGTTCCTTCACTGCCCAGGATGGGGCTGTGCTGGGGGCTGTGTAGGCCGGGCAACAGGCATGCCTGTTAGTTATGCCACCCGTGCCTCAAGTTGGCGTAGGGGCTTGAGAACAGAGTCCCGAATCTCCCTACGCACCACAGTCCGGACGCTACGGAGGGTGAGTGGTGGTTCTCCTCTGGCCACACTTGCAGAGGGGGGGCAAGCCCCATCCCCTGCAGCGCTTCCACCCACAGGTGGCACAGGGCCACCGGAGGAGGGTCCGGACTCGGCACTTGTGCCAGGTGCACTCGCCAGCTGAGGTGGGAGAGGTGGGTCCGCTGGAACCCGCCTTCCCTGTCATCCTATGTTTTGCATTATGTCATGACAGTTTGGGTTAGTGGCATAGAATACCACTCACAATTAGTTGTAACAGCATGCATTAGTATTCCCATTAACCAAACACCCAGATATTCACACCATTGAACAGCGTGCATAACACATGCATAATTTGAACAGCAATACACAGTCCAACGACATGCAGGGTTAATTGATGGCAACAGGCCATCAGGCTTGGATGTATGAACAGGGCAGATGCATTAACGGACATGCAAATATATATGACCCAACAGGACAAACATCCAGGGGTGTTAATTGTGATTGCACATACCATTTTCACGTGGAATGGTTTATATGTGGGTATAGGGTGGGGTGAAGAAAATAATATTAACACCTTCAAATACCAATACATATGCTGTACATTTCTAATAGCTACAGATATATACATACTACTGTTCTAACTACAGTTTCCTATATGATAACTATTTCAACTTGGTGATAGGACTGTTACTGCAACAACAATATACATTTTATTGTTCTTCATACACATTCATATCTAGCTTTGTTCAGCTACATCATCCTGCTACATTTGCTTTATATAGCTGTAGACAAGTGTGGATGTTTGGTATATCAGACAATCATCCTATCTGCATATTGCAGACTGAGAGCAACATATCCAGGTTTTGGGATACACATTCCAGATGCAGCAACACTTTGAACAGATTTCGCTGTTTGGTTTTGATTCTCACATGCATTCCATTCTGTCTTGACTGCAGTATACTTTATTCAGGGGTTATTACTACTGTATTGCTGGATTCATGACACTTTCTCACACTCTCTCACTTGCTTTCATTTTACTGTTCAGGATGGTACTTACTTCTAGGCTTTATTGACATGTTTTACCTGTAGTTATTACAATTCTTTCCAGCAGTCTCACTTCTGTCATGTTTCAGTATTTCAACAGGGATATATTTCACATATAGGTTCATAGGTTCATGCTAGGCTATCTGCCCAAGGGCATTTATAAGCCTAGCCCATAGTTATGTGGCTTTCGCCACCCCTTTAGTTTGAATAAAAACTATGACTATCATTTTGCTGTGCCTCTGTCAAGCAGTGACAATGAAGTAATCCCTGGGGTATATCTGCGATCTCCCATCCATTGGTCAAGATTCCTCTTGAACAAGGCCAGCGAGGTGCTCTGCCTCACATGTACCAGGATTTTTTTCTACAGCATAGGGAGTCTCTGGGTGATGAATCTGTCCCTCCAGCACGTTCTATTTATAACCGTGTCAAGGTTTAAGTCTCCCGCCCTTGTGGTTCTGAGGGATCTAGATTTTTTGAGGTGAAGCATATTCATCAAATCTGGGTTTGACATGGCCTTATATGTCAGGCACAGGTCACCTCTGAGCAAGCGGTATGAGACTGAATAGAGCTGGAGTTCTTTCAGTTGGGCAGCATAAGACATATTTTTGAGACCCTTTATTCTTTTGGTGAGGAACTTTTGGGGCCTTTCAAGCTGCAATAGGTGTCTGGTCAGATACATTCTGAATGGGGCATTGTACTCAATCATAGGTCTAATGAGTGATGAGTACAGGGGGAAGATGACCTCCCTTGATCTAGATGTGAATCCCTTCATGATCAGGTGGGCGGTATAGAAGGTTTTCCTAACTACTTTAGCAACATGAGTGTCAAACAAAAGGCTACTGTCAACCTGGGTCCCCAGATCCCTGATGACTTTTTCTGTGCTCAGTGGATTGCCACCTATATGGTAGCTAGGGGTAACCTTGTTTTTCCCGAAGGGTATGACTATGCATTTTTTGGCGTTTAACTTCAGGCCATGGCTCTGGCACCAGTTATCCATTTCTGTGAGGCCCTTCTGGAGGATATCTGTGTCAGATGTGTTTTCGACTATGGCGCCCAGTTTGCAGTCATCTGCAAACTTTGTCAGCCATAACCCTCCTGTGTTTGCTTGTACTTCAGAAAAGTAGATGCCGAACAAGAGTGGACCCAGGACTGAGCCCTGTGGGACACCACTTGTGACAGGCTTTGAGTCTGACATGGCTCCAGCAACTCTGACCCTGTGGGTTCTGTCACTTAGCCAGTTTGCAACCCATCTTGTGATGTATGGGTTTACATTCAAGCTGATGAGTTTTTCGATGATACCTGAGTGGGGTATTGTGTCAAGGCCTTTGCCAGGTCGAGGTAGGCTGTATGGACTCCCTTTCCTCATCAATGGCCTTGGTGACTGTCTCAAAAGTCAACCAAGTTTAAGAGGCAGGATCTGCCTTTGACAAAGCCAAACTGGGTTGGATCCAAAGTCTGCAAGTTCCCTATGTCTTTATTTATGAGTTCCATTATGATCCTCTCCATGGCTTTGCAGATAAGGCTTGTCAAGCTAATGGGCGGTAATTTCCAGGGTCTGTGGAGGCACCGCCCTTATGAAGTGGGACCACAGTCGCCGTCGCCACTCCTTGGTGCGTATCCTGAGGTGAGCCTAAGATTAAACAGCTGTCCTAACTGTGGGTTTACTTCCTCATTGACTTCATGAACCACACAGCCGGGGACACCATCGGTCCCATGGATGCTGTGTTTTTGCCTTAGTGAGGGCAGTTCTCACCTGGGCGTTGGAGATGTTTGGGGGGCTACAATCCTCTGGAATAGATATCTCTCCTTTTGGGGGGGAGGGGGGGGAGTTTGCACTGAACCTGTCAGCCAGTATGTTGGCAATGTGTGTAGGTTCAGTAATTTTCACATCATTTTGAACTAATTCTGAGCATATCTGGGAGTTTCCTCCTAGGTTTCTAACATAGCTAAAGAAGGCCTTATGATTGTCTTTAGAGTCCTTGGCGATTGTTCTCTCAAAATTTGCCTTGGATGATTTTATGAGAGCTCTTAGTTTTTTACTTATAATGATCAAAGGTGTTTTACCTTTCAAGGATTTTGCTCTATCTTGTAGCTTCCTCCTTTTGTTGTAGAGCTTGTTTATGGCTGGGGTCCACCAGACTGGACGCTTGCCTTTGGTACAGAGAGTCTTAGTTTTGTTTGGGATTGCCTGATCCATGCAGTCCTATAGGTGCTGGTAGAAGGCATTTGTAAGTGATTCAGCGGTTTGAGTAATGTTTACCACTGGCTCAGGGGCCTTAAAGGAGACCACACTAGTTTTTAGAAGTGTGAAATCGGCTTTTGAGAAGTTTTTCACTGTGGTCTTTTTTGTATGTGATTTCATCATCTTCTGCAGCTATACTTTTCAGCCTGCTACAGGTTGTGTACTATTTTCTTACAGGTGGGGCACTTTTATTTCAGAATTTATGTCAGACAGTTTCATTTTTTGGTTTAACTTACAGGCTGAAACACACTTTTGTAATCAAGCAATACTTGCAGACACTTTCACACTGTTACTTGCACATTTTATTCCTTATTGACTACACTGCACTCTTTTGCTGACTGTCATACTTTTATATTTCTTTACAGTTACTGGTAGTGGATTACTGACCTGCCTGGTGGCAACGCACCAGCCTATTGCCATAGGCTCTGCGGTTCACAGAACGGACACCTGCAGCTGTAATATAAATGAAGTAATATTGGAATACACATCTCCATAATATCAGCTAGTTTAATTTCTTACATACATAATTAAATGTAACTTACTCAGTAGTGGGGCGTTGGGTGTTTGCCGGGCCTCCTGGATCCAAAGGTTCAGTTGGTCCTGCTTGCATCTCTTCAGGTCCGCATGGTGGTGACGGACCTGCTCACCAGTCCTTGGAATCCCTGTGGCAATGGTGAGATCATGAGCCAACCGGTCCCACGCCTCAGCCCTGTATGCCCCCCAGAGGACCTGGCCCTGCATGAGTTGGGCCTCATGATTGTGGACTAGGAGCCAGACCATGTACCTGGACTCCTCAATGCCCCACCTCTGTGCTCAAAAGCAACTACCCTCTCCTACTCCTGTCATTCTGCCTGCAGTTCAGTTCTACAATCGTTTATGCTGTGTATTCCCGCCTATGGGGCTTATATAGTCCGTTTATCCCGCACATATCTGTGATTGGCCATTTTGGAATTGTATCAACTTCAGTAAACCTGCATTGTCATGCTCCAGTTTGTATTCATTCCTATATATTAGCTATTATTGCATTTATAGGTACTGCTGTCATGGCTTAGTGGTTTGGTACCTTGACTATGGTGTATAGTATCCTGGGTTCGAACCTGGCCACTACTTTTCATTTTTTATGACTGTCTAGACATGCTGAGGGGTGTGTCTGTGTAAAGGCAGTTTTGATACGGCTTGCTCAACGTTGCCCGTCGGTTAGCTTGTTTGCGCAGTGCGCAGCTCCACGCAAACAGGGTATGCTGGTTTAAGCCTCATTTGGTTTTCAGCACGCATATTATGCTCAGCTCAGTTAGGGGCACATAGATTTAGCATGTTAGACCACTGCTCAGCTACGGGCACTCATTTTGCACCAGTTAAACCACTGCTCATCTACAGGCAGATGCATTCACCCTGTTAAATTGTAGCTCAGCTATGGGCACATCTGGCATTTTTTATTCTTTTGTTACCTCACATTTCTTCAATATAAATGGGCTATTTCATTACATTTTACATAAAATGTGGTTTTATGTGTACATATTTGTCAGGGACTTGTTTCCTGCTTATTTTGCTAAAAATAAAAAATTGGTGTTGTGGGGGCTCGAACCATGAATGCCTGCTCTTCAGCCAACATCTCTACTGCTACGCTATTGCTTCCTGGCTTATTTTTCATATTTAGTTCTTATATGCTTTCCCACTGACTGCTAACTGTAGCTGCGCTTACGCACGCATAACGAGCACTCACGGTTAAACATTTTTACAATTTAAAAAATATATAACATGTTTATTTATATGTTTTCTGTTCATAGTCTGTGGGGCATGTGTTGTGTTCTGTTTATTCACATTTCCGTGGACTCTGTCATGGGTGTTTACTTTGGGAACTTTTCCTCTTCTGGGGGCGTGTCCGCTTACAGGGCTCGGCCTACGGACACGCCCCCTACTGTCTTACATGGACCGTGTTAGCCTTAAGTGTGATTCAGCATGCTCTCATGAATATGCAAAGCATGCTGACATCACTCCATTTAACTGCAGCCTCCGTGTATGAGTTATAACTCTTACACGGAGGCTTTGTGAATCCTGCCCAATAATTTTACTGTACTTAATTTAGGATTATTACCTGTGTGATTTTTCTCATAGAATTTGATTTAAGTTTTCTTTGAATTCTGTGGTTACTTATTTTAATTATTCCTTTCTTTTATAATTGTTATTCATTTGAAGCTGAATATGAGTATGCCATTAATGATTTGCTAAAGCTCAAATATCTTGTACAATGAAATAATGCTATGTGCATTTAAAGATAACACCTGATAACACTGGTGATCTGTGTTTCTCATGTAATAAGCTGCATGATTTGCTTACCATTATTAGTAGTAAATATAGACTTACTGATGATGACTGTATTTGTGCAATTGGCAAGGCTTGGAGAACTGTTATATATATTAATGACTGGACTGGTGAGATATATATTAATGACTGGACTGGTGAGATAAGTACTGTGGTGGTGGTGCTGCGGTAGCATTGTCATCTCACAGTTAGACGTTGCCCGTTCGATTCTCAGTTAGAGCATCTTCTGTGTGGTGACATGCGTGAATGGGCGTTCCTTCGTTGAAGGTTGTGTGTTAGGCCTGACAAGCCAGCACGTAAAAATCTACTGTCAATCATTAGCAGACCAGAGTTCCGCTGTGGCGACCCCTAAGTGGGAAAAGCCGAAAGACACAAACAGACAAACTGGACTGGAGAGAGAACTAATGTTAGGCACAGAGCAAATAAAACACATTTAGGAAATGACATGTCTATTGCCTGTAAAGATCATTCAACCCCTATGAAACAAGATGATGCCCCTGACAACTCTAGAATTCTGAGTGCAAGTATTCAGCAATCTGTGGAATCGGACGGTTTAGAAGGAACATAAAAAAAAGGAAGACGTTCACATCAAATAACGAGGAAGAAAAAGAAACTGATAAATGTCTGTAAAGTAAAAAGAATGCATACTAAAAAAGACACTGCTTTGTTATGTAACACACAGGCTACAGGGAATGATAACATTTTTCTATCAGAAAACTTTCAGTCTTCAGAAAAAGGCATACTTTTTCCAAAAAAGAAGGTAAAAAAGAGGCAAGGGGCAGATGAAAAGCAAGAAATCAAAACTGAGCTTGAAGGATTGAAGAACATTAATGTAAGAAAAAAGAAGAGAAAGACAGATATTGACTACATGGCTCAAGCTGTGGATCTACAAAGCCAGCTGGATGATAATTGAATGCTTGCAAATTTAATGCACAATGAAAACAGTGGGATTAATAAGACTATGAGTAATGATGATCATTCCTTTGTAACAATTGATTGAGCAGATATCACTGTATTAGAAGTTGAAGATTCTTCAGATCTGCTCAGAAAAGATATTCTTGCAATTGGAGATTCTATTATTAGAGGAACTGATACTTATATGTACAGAGAAGCTAATGAATATTGAATAGTGCTATGCTTGCCAGGAGCAAAAATAGATGTGAGGCAAGTCTTTTTATACCCTTAATGTAAGGAAGTACAGATCTGTTTTCATTCATGTTGGTACAAATTATCTTATCCGCAAGGACTCTCTGACTACTAGTAGAGAACTTACAGCCCTCTTAGTGTAGCTTGTACTGGTGTTAGGATGTATTTTTCAGAAATCACATACAGAAAGGATAGTCTGGTCACTGTGAATGAAAAGATTTTTTGGGTAAATACCTAACTGGAAAAAATGTACTGTTTAAAAAAATGGAAATGTATAGATCATTCAGCCTACTTTTGGGCACACGTGTTCAGACAGGATGCAGTGCATTTATCAAAATCATGGAAAACAATTTTTGCAGCAGATATTTTCAATATTTGAAAAACACCAAGCAGGATTTTTGCCAGGATGAAAATTTAACTGTTCACAGATAGCAGCATTTGTTTAATCTCTGATGACTGTTAATGCTAAGAGCATTAATAATAAAGTTTTTTATTGTAAAAGTTGCTGTGTTCCCACAATATTGATGCTGTTATTGTTTGTGAAACATGGTTAATGAACAATAATTGGAAACCAGTTCTGTCAGGGTATAAATGTTTTTACTATAACAAACATTCTAACAAAAAAATCAGGTGGAGGTGTTATGATGGGGATTAAAGAGAGCTATAAGACCTGTGATTAGTCCATGTTCAATGATAATACCAATACTATAGACTGTGTGTAACTGTGACTATAAAGACGAATGTGGAACATATAATAATTGTTGGAGTGTATAGACCACGAAATTCAAGTGCTAAATCCTAGAGCAAGTCATACACTTCTTGCATGAAACACAGGAGGGAAGAATAATATTAGATGGGGACTTAAATTTACCACAAACAGATTGCAATAATTTTAATTCAACAACATTAGTAAGGAAATTATTCACAACATATGTTCAGGAACAACAATTGCTTCAGATTCTAAAAAAAAAAAAAAAACAACCGGGGAATATAACATACTAGATATTTTGTGTTCCTAAAGAAATTACTGTTACTTCATGTCAAGTTTTACCACAGTTGATGTGCAGTGATTAGAGGGGGGGGGGGTTATAAAGCTTAATTTATTACTAGATAATTCTGCCAAACTGAAATGTAAACCAATGCACAGAAGATTAATTATAAATTATATGGAAGCAAAACGGTCATTATCTAAAATTAACTAGAGTGATGCATTCAGTATAAAAACTGTAGATGGAATGTGGAAAGTTTTGAGAGAGAAATTGTATGAGTGCAAAAAAAAAAAAACTCTTTAATATCAGGATCTAAGCATACAACTTCAGGGGGATATATTTCCCTAAGAACAAGATATCTGATTAAGGTGAGAGAAAAAAATATATACGAAATTGAAGAAGAGAACTGCAACTTTGAAAACCAAAATAAACAAGCTGGTCAAACAAATTAAACATACCCTGGGATTCATGAAGCTTGCGCCAGGCGCAGGCATAGTGTAGGCGGAATAACGCCAAATATGGCTGTCGAGCGATTCAGGTACGATCCAATACCACGTGCACTACCGGCATATGCCAGAACTGCGCAGCCCTTGGCATAGGTATGCTAATCACCCCATGTGCAGTGTCGCACCATGCAAATGAAGGCAGATAGTGATTCACAAAGTGGTGCAGGTGTAGTGTAAGCCCACGGAAATGTAAACCAAAAAACACGGTTTACATTTTCCCAAACAGAACATCGGAGCTATGGAAGCGGACCATACTCATGTATTACAAAGTTAACATATGCCAATGGCTAAATACACAGCCAATGGCATAGGAAAAGATGCACAACACCTAAAAAACAACATTTAATGCCATGTCCACAGTAACGCACAGTACAACCGCAGGGCATGTGTGTGCAAACTGGAACATAAAGAAAATATATAAAAATGTCATAAAATTGCAATGTATTACAAAGCAGGTTTACACCATAATACACAATGGTAGGCATGGAACACCACAACCAAGGTGCAAGGATTGCTAAGGGCCTGCGACAGTGTTCGGCGTGGTAATTATGAATTAGTAGTCAATGCCATGCAAATGAGGCAGCTAATACTGAATCACAAATGTCCCGCCGGATGAAGGTTGAACCATACGGTGCAGCGCTATAATACCGAGGAGTGGCTCAGAGGAGATACATGACATCAGCAGAGGGGTGTGCCACTGTAGCAGCAAGCACATTGGAGCAATTCAAACTGGCTTGGCCATTGCTAAGCAAAGCTGCAGGACAGGGGTGGGGAGGAAGGTATAGAATCATTTAGTTGAGAGCACACATGGTGCCCAAAAGTGCATGTGTACGGGGATGAAAACGTGCCTGAAACCCAGTAAGCAGATGCACACTGCACGAACAATGGCACAAACAGGAAGGTCAGGGGAAGAAAAGAAGGAAATGCCGAAGTAGGGTAATTGGCGTACTAATGAGCAATCAACACCAATCAACTCACGGCAGCCAGTCGACGGCAGCTGTCAAGTCTGCTCACAGAAACCTGCAAAACAGGATAGGGGAGGCATCGGAATGCAAAGAAAGGAGGGGAGGCATTGGATTGCAAAGATAGGAGAGCTGTCATAGCAGAGCAAAGCAAACTGACAGTAGACTGGCAATAGCACACATTACGCAAGATACGCCAGGTCTAGGAAAGTACAAATGAAAGCAGGCTGCTGGATGCATGCCAGAAAATGGTAGGCGGAACGTGCAGAAATGTAAAGGGAAGGTCAAGAGGTAATCCACGGCAGCCAAATGTAATTCAACACCAAAGGCACCACAATAGTAGTTCCGGTAGTAAAACACATAAGATACCCTGTAGCTACAATCGTACATACACACCCTATGACATCATTGGTGTTCACAGCACAATAATATAAAGTGTGAAAGCACCCTACACACACCTGTGAATTCCCAAACACTGCACCATAGGTGTAAACACATGGGGAATTTTTAAAATGTACATGTTGGGAGCTGCCATAGCTGTGATTCATCAGCATGTGTTAGAGACTGACGGTGTTGTGGAGGATGATGCCGACAATCACCGCAGGCCCCGGAGGAGGAGAAGAGTGTTCAGACCAAGGGTAACTTACTAGGGGCTACATGATCTGGAGATAGTAGAGCGTTACAGGGTGGACAGGGGCATCTTACAGCAAATAGTGGAGCTGTGCCGGTCACGCCTGAGAACCCGAAATAACAGAGGGGAACCCATCCCAGTGGACACGAAGGTATGTGTAAGCATGTGAATACTAGCCACAGGTACCTTTCAAAGGCCAACTAGAGATATAATGGGGATCTCACTGGCATCAGCATCCAGGGTACTACACCAGTTCCTGGATGCCATGTTACCACATGCCAATGAGCATATATACTTCCCCTGAACTCAGGAGGAGTTGGCAAGCAATATACGTCACTTCCACCATGTGGCACACTACCCGGAGGTACTGGGTGTGATAGACTGCACGCACATACAAATCACGTCACCACCCAGTGAGCATGGTAGGTGCTACATAAACGGAAAGGGATTCCACTCCATCAACTGAAGGTCGTGGGCAATGCCCAGGGCATTATCATGGATGTGTGTGCTGGCAGCCCTGGAAGCTACCATGACTCCCATATCTGGCATGCCTCACAGCTGTATCAGGGATTTGTCATGGGGGGACATCCCACATGGCTACCTTGTGGGGGATGCTGGCTATGCACTGGAGCCATGGATGATGACTCCCATCAGAAATGCACACACACCCATGCAAGAACACCATAATGAGGCACACGCACAAACCAGAATCACCATAGAGGGTTTGTTCAGGATGCTGAAATCACGGTTCCGGTGCTTGGACACATCTGGTGGAGCCTTGCAGTACTCTCCAGGCATGTGTGCCCCCATTGTCATAGTATGTGCCATGCTACATAATATGATCCTGCTGAAACAGCTGCAGCAGGGACAAAATGGTGAAGGCCCTCATAGCCCACCGCAATTGCCAAGGCCATCACAGACACAGAGGGATTCAGACCATGAACACACTGTGCCAGCCCCAGTAGGCAGATGGAGGCATGCCCAATATGCCTACGCCTTGGCAAAGAGGGAACGTATAGCACATACTCTGACAGGGTAGGCCCCTACGGACTAACACACCTCTCCACCTGCACACACAGTAAAATGGATGGCACACAGGCACGACCACCTGTAAATTGTAATGTATAGGTGGCCCACTGTGTGAATCCCACATAGGCAGCCCTCAAACATTGTACACACAACAGCTATTGGAACAAGGAATGTCAACACCTGAACAGTACATGCACCTATCAGCATATGGTGGTGCTGTGTGTATAGGTTCCCAGGTACAACGGTAGGTTCACGGCCGACTGTCAGAGGCCATACACCAAATGGGGCAAACAGTGTCCGCTGTTGTCACAACATCGAGTAACCAACTGTCGCGTAGAGGAGCAGAGGCAATCGTGGGAGCACATGTGTGTAAGCACTGTTCTGCACACACTCAGCACAGAGTCCCTGCTGCGTTAATGAGGGGCTCCACATAATATAATCATGGATGTTGTGTCAAGGCATGGGGTGTACCCATGACAGGTATTCATCACCCTAGCATGCTCCACCCACGGTCATTTGAAGGTGTAGCACAGTATCGTGTGTGGCTCACTGAGATATACATACCCAATGCCGGAGCACATCCAGTAAACATCACATGGACATACCATTAACTGGACTCATCAATATGTAAACTAACTGAGTTACACATGTGTGTGCAGTATGGAGTAACAGCCATAGTATACTCCACGTACAAAACGACATAACACGTGTACAAATCCCAGATGGCCATATGTTAAATGCAGTGACCATCGTGCATGTTCCCGGTCCCACGTCCTGCAAGGGATGTAACATAATCCCGAAGGCACAAGTAATGCATGTTGGATGCAGGTTAGCAGATCATGTTTAGCACACATTACCAGGAATATGCATTGCCCACTGCTGGTAAGCGATGTTTAAATATGACTATATGGATATGCGTGAAACAGGGATAAGCTTCTCCGAATATCGCTCAGATCACGGTCAATGATGTCCAGAACAGGTGAAACCAGCATTATTCACCCTGTACAAATAGCGCCTGCTCTGAAGGGTAAAACGACCACTGCCAGGTGTAGAACATGCAATCATGTATAGAATCACCTAACACTATTGCTAGGCAAGATGTACCTATGGTAGGGTTGCCACCTCTTCAAATGACCAATGTGGGACATATGTCAGATGTTTGCAGGCCGACACATACACCCGGCCAGTACGAAATTCAGAACTTCACTCTTTTGCCTAGATAAAAGCTCATTCTTGTAATGTTTACTTACTTATTCTGTTTCTAGAACATATAGGTGGTTCAGATACAGAATAACTGTTTTATGCAACTATTACATAAACTATATTTATGTTCTAAAATCCCAGGACATTTGCCATGTTCACAAATATTTTGCAGGACACAACTGCCCAAAGAGGGAATGTCCCTCGCAGAGTGGGACAGCTGGTAACCCTAACCGACGGCAGGTGTGTAATGTGACAGGTACAGACACAAACGTGCGGATTCCAGGAAACAGTATGCACCAACAAGTACACAATGAAAGGTGTAGCTTGCCTGTCACTTTCCCCATCAGATATATATATATATATATATATATATATATATATATATATGTACACATATATACAAATATATAATACAGATAGAAAGGGCGATAGAGTGATATATGTTGATATATACGGATTCAGTGATATCTGCAAATATATATAGATAGGTCAATGACATTCATAACAACTTGGACATAAAAATAAATAGGATACCGCCAACTATGGAATGTGTAACATACCGACATGCATAACCACGAGGCTGAAAGACCGAAAGAACACAGTACCGGAACAGTACAACCGCGAGTACTAGTATGATGATATGAAGGGACATTTAGTTACCGCTGCCAGTGTTGCGGTCCACGTAGGTACTGTGTTTAACTGTGTTTGTGAGCTCCGTAGTCTGTGTATGTGTGTGTTGAGGGTGCTGTGTGCATCTCCGTGTGACTGTAATGTGTGTGTGTGTGTGTGTGTGTGTGTGTGTGTCCGCATCATGTGTCTGTTAGTGCCAATTCAGAGGTAGATCATTATGGTAGGTGTAGTTATAGCTAGCCGTAGGCATACGGTTACCACCTGTCCCACATTAGGAGGGACAGCCCCTCCCTGGGCAGGTGTGTCCTGACATAAAACATTACAAAGGGCAAATGTCCAGGATTGTAGGACATTAATATGTCCCATATATAATGTAATAGTTGCATTAAATAGTTATGCCTGTATGTAAGAAACGTAAATGTTGCATGCAATATGATAAGTAGCCAAAGTCCCACAATAGGTATGTATTGAGGATAAAAGTATGTGCTAACCTGTGTACTGATCATGGCTATGTGTTGGCCTGTAAACACCGCTGTGCGTCCTGCAAGTGTCCAACAATGGCCATATGAAAAGGTGGCAACCCATGGCAAAGAGGTTCTGTTACCAACACAACCGCAATGACTGCAAATATCTGGGACAGAAATACACAGGATAGCTGTCAGTTAGACATATCCCTTTACATATCGCTACAATTCCGGAGGTATGGAAGTATTGACCTCACCTGCATACTATATAGAAACCAATTAACAACGGCCCAATGTACAATCCCATAACATAAGTCTACTAACTGATAGCTCTTTAATTAGGGACGGAGCCCACACACATATATATGGAATATGTAGAAATACAAGCCCCACAAACCTGTATATGCTACGTACACCCACAGACATCCCCCACACTAGAAACTATAGCAATACAGACAGCAATAACAGCACAAACATCCAGTTAGTCAATTACATCTGCAGAACCGTCAACATACCTTGTGAGAGAGACAATTAAAGGCGCCATGCAAAATTGCAGCCGTTATATAATGGAACAAACGGCGATGTTACAGGTTTTGTTTGCAATAGTCCATTATCAGACGTTGGGATGACAGGAACACCCACATGTTGAACCACATACTCTAGCTGTCACACACAATCCACGGGGGACATGAATCCAAAGTATAATTGTCTCTATGCATAGCAGTTGCAATTACACATAACAAAACACAATACAGGCCATCTCCCCAAAGGTAGGGCAAATGGGCAATGCCCAAGTGGAGAATTAAATTATACCCCACTGTTGCCACGTAATTGATGAATGGAGTAGCTGCACAGCTGATATGCAAGTAATTAGTCACTCAGGAACACCAATTGGCGGGAGGAAACCACATGTTACAGGTATCGACATATATAAGGATGACTTGCCAGACATTCAAACCATATGCTCATACAAAATACCTGTTTAAGCAGTGTGGGAGAGATAGAGACAAAAGTCCATAATGATAACAAGGTATGTAGAACACTCGGTATGTAAGTTTATGTATAGCATGTTTTTATTAATTATTTACTGTATGTATAGCCTGGTTTACATTAATTAAGTGTCCGCAATGCATAAAGTGGGAAAAGGTATTTATGTAGTGATGTCTTGCTGAGCATACTAACGCATGTAGAAACTGTGCGTCCAGCAGTGGGCCACAAGGTACACATCACAGACACCACAAGGGATGCTACGTGAGGGCTTTAAACAGAACAATTCCATACAACCCGCCATCAGTGGTAGGGTATGTCCAACAAGTACGTGCCATAGCAGGGGATAGTATATGTTGATATACTGTCACAGTAGGCATGTGTATGGTCATATAACGACAATGACATGTCTAAGGTGGTCCCGCTGTGCAAGTATGCTTTGCATTATGGGATACTATGTGAAAGAAACTGAGGGTAATGCTGCTCAATGCCAGAAGTCTAAATCTCAAAATGCACGCACTTGAGGCCCTTCTCAGTATGGAGAACATCGATGTCTGTGCTGTAACTGAAACCTGGTTCAAGGCTGCTGAGAGCACCCCGGCACTATTAGGTTTTACCTCATATCATGCGTTCCCGCCCCAAAACCCGGACCACACCACAAAAGGAAGGGGTGTATCCATATTCATAAAGGATACCCACACCTCCAGGTTGGTGGCAACGCACGAAGCTTCGGAAACCATCCAGGTGCAACTAAACATAGGCAAAACTGCTCTACAAATTGTAGCATGCTACAGGCCACCCTCTCAAACTCAGGAACCCCACACAGCCTTCCTGAAGACACTGGAGGGTATAAATGTATCTCCAAACACCATCATATTGGGTGACTTCAACTACCCGAACATAGACTGGGAACATTACTCAAGCCCTAACTTTCTAGCCCAACGGTTCCTGGAGTTCATAAATTCAAATGCCATGGAACAGCTATTCACTGTTCCCATGAGAGGAGAAAATATACTAGATCTCATTATCACAAACATGGGGACAAAATGCTCCACACAAGAAGTATATACCTCATTGGTGAGATCTGATCATAAACCAATCTCACTGGAAATCCACATCCCGCCCCCTCCCCAAACAAAAAAGACCACAGTGAAGAACTTCTCTAAAGCAAACTTCACACTACTCAAGACTGGTGTGGTATCCTTCAAGGCCCCTGAGCCAGTGGAAACCAAAACCCAAGCTGCAGAAGCCCTTACAAATGCCTTCTATGAACACCTCCAGGACTGCATGGATCAGGCAATCCCAAATAAAACCAAGACTCTTTCCACAAAGGACAAAGGTCCAGTCTGGTGGACCCCAGCCATTAACAAACTTTACAATAAGAGGAGAAAGCTATTACATGATAGAACAAAATCCATAAAAGGGAAGTCACCCCTGATCATTATTAGTAAAAAATACGAGCACTCATAAAATCAACTAAGGCCAATTTTGAGAGAAAAATTGCCATGGATTCAAAGGACAATCATAAGGCCTTCTTCAGCTATGTTAGGAACCTGGGTGGAAACTCCCAGATATGCTCAGAATTAGTCCAAAATGATACAAAAATCACTGAACCCACAGACATTGCCAACATACTGGCAGACAGGTTCAGTGCAAACTTCACCCCCCTCTTCCCCCCTAAAGGAGAGATAACTATCCCAGCGGAGTGTAGCCTCCCAGACATCTCAAATGCGCAGGTGAAAGCTGCTCTCTCTAAAGCTAAAAACACAGCATCAATGGGACTGGATGGTGTCCCCGGCTGTGTGCTACACAAGCTAAATGAGGAATTAAACCCGCACATAAGACAGCTGTTTAATCTCAGCCTTACCAGAGGATATGTGCCCAAGGAGTGGCATACGGCAACTGTGGTCCCACTCCACAAAGGCGGTGCCTCTACGGACCCTGGTAATTACTGCCCCATAAGCTTAACAAGTCTAGTCTGCAAAGTTATGGAGAGGATCATAATGGAGCTCATAAACAAAGATATAGGAAATTTGCAGACATTGGACCCAACCCAGCTTGGCTTCGTCAAGGGCAGATCATGCCTTTTGAACTTGGTCGACTTCTTCGAAACAGTCACCAAGGCCATTGATGAGGGAAAGGCAGTCCATACAGCCTACCTTGACCTTGCAAAGGCTTTCGACACAATACCCCACTCGGGTATTGTAGAAAAACTTACCAGCTTAAATGTAAACCCATATGTCACAAGATGGGTTGCAAACTGGCTTAAGGACAGAACCCACAGGGTTAGAGTTGCTGGCACTATGTCAGACTCCAAGCCGGTCACAAGTGGTGTCCCACAGGGCTCGGTCCTTGGACCCCTATTGTTCAGCATCTACTTCTCAGAAGTACAGGCCAACATGGGAGGACTTTGGCTGACAAAGTTTGCAGACGACTGCAAACTGGGCGCCATAGTGGAAAGTGCATCGGACACGGATATCCTTCAGAAGGGACTCACGGAAACAGATAGCTGGTGCCAGAGCCATGGCCTGAAGTTAAACACCAAAAAATGTAGAGTCATACCCTTCAGGAAAAACAAGGTAACCACAAGCTACCATATATGCGGCAATCCACTAAGCACAGAAGAGGTTATCAGGGACCTGGGGACCCAGGTTGACAGTGGCCTTTCTTTTGACACTCACGTTGCTAAAGTGGTTAGAAAGACCTTCTACATTGCCCACCTGATCATGAAGGGATTCACATCCAGATCTAGTGAGGTCATTGTTCCCCTGTACTCTTCACTTATCAGACCAATGATCGAGTACAATGCCCCATTCGGGATGTATCTCACCCGACATCTGCAGCAATTGGAGAGACCCCAAAGTTCCTCACCAAAAGGATAAGGGACTCCAAAATCTGTCATATGCTGCCAGATTGAAGAAACTCCAGCTCTATTCAGTCGCATACCGTCTGCTCAGAGGTGACATGTGCCTGACATACAAGGCCATGTCCAACCCGAATTAATGGACATGCTCCACCTCAAAAATCCAAATCCACCAAAACCACTAGAGCAAGCGACTTAAACCTTAGCATGGATATAAATAGGACATGCTGGAGGGATAGATTTATCACTCAGAGACTCCCTATGCTGTGGAATAAAATCCCGGTCCATGTGAGGCAGAGCACCTCGCTGGCTCTGTTCAAGAGAAATCTTGACCTGTGGATGGGAGATCATAGGTTTACCCCGGGAATCATCTCTGTGTCACTGCTGGACAGAGGCACAACAAACTAATGGGCACAGTATTTTTCATATAAGGGGTGGCGTAAGCCACAAAACTTTGGGCTAGGCTTATAAATGCCTTAGGGCAGATAGCCTAGTATAAACCTATGAACCTATGAACCTATAAATATGTGTAATGTATAGTATTGTAGGTAGATTTGTCAGATATTCTACACAGCATAACAGGCATATCATGCATACCAAAGGTATCGTCTATTGGCATGTACAATAACAGGATACATATGGCTTGTAGGCATGGGACATTGCAATAGCATGATAGCTAATCTAAATGGAAGGGCTACCAAGTAACCATGCACAAAGGACATGTAATAGCATCATAGGTTCATAGTGGGGTACTGTGCAGTCTGGCAAGTCTATGTGTAAGCACAATTACAGTGTTCACACCAGTGGCACCTCTCTAGGGTAGTGTCCTGTGAACAGCAGAGCCATGTGTTACCTGCACCTCTGCACAGTACAGCCACTGCAGTGATCCCTGGCGTACATGTGTCTCCCAACCACCAAGGGAGGTATCACATGAACAGTGCTACTGAGTGTCCCTGCGTGATGTACATAGGACTCGTGTTCCAAAGCATCGTGATTGACCGGTTTGGGAATGTAACCCTCAAGCACATCCCACTCATTGTTGCGTGTGTGCACATATCCATGAGCATGTTGCTCACAGTGGCTTTTGCTTATGTTACGTATGTGGAGTATATCCATTAATATTGTTGTGGACATGGGCCCTGTCTGTTCAGCAGAGGTCACCCCTGAATATGTAGTATGCAAATGTGTATAGACGTGGTGTCCATAGTTCAGCCGCATACTTTAACTGTCGGAGCTCAATAAACGTCATGACATGTTAATGGTGTGGTATGTAAAGCTGTAGCTGTTGTGTAAGGTACACCCTAAATGGGGTGGTATACCCTTGAATGTGTGTAGAAGTCTTAAGTTCAGAGGTACAATGGGTGCCTATGTACCAGCTACACACCCAGTACAGATAAGTGTGGCCACGTAGAAGGATATCCACGCCACAGTGGCAATACGGTAACCACAGGAGTGGGTGCGACATAAGTGTGTACTACAAACATGTACAATGTGACATGTATGTAGGGGACTACCACCTATGTGATAGTCAGTGGGTGAATGGTGTAATGCAAAGGTGATGTTCATGCACCTTGTGTCATGCAGCTTGAGGCCATGATATTCATATCAGGTATCTGTCACAGTGACACCCGTATGGATGGAGTCAGTATCAGCTGGTGGATCAATCATAGTGCTTTGTATGCAGGGGTTTGTAAAGCTAGGCAGGGAAAGTCCCTCTGTGCTAGCCTGTAGCTCAGGGAAGTATATACTGAACATGAGGGGCCCAATGACTGAGGACTGTGGTATGGCAAATGTAACTGAAATGCAGTAGGTACTATGGTATGCTACCCTCATTGTGTGTGTCCTGTCCATGAGCCACGTTGCATAATATCCTGAAACATAGGGTACGATGTGCAGGTGGATGTGTATGTTATCAATACCAGAATGGAGAACGGTGCTGAAAGGCAATGAGAGGACAATGTAGGATGTGTGGACTCCCGTACCATCATCAACTACCCTGGTAACTGTATGAAAGGAGTCCACCAGGTGTAGGGGCCATGCTCTGGCCCTAACAAGTCCAACCCAGGTGGCATCCAAGGACCGGAGCCCAACAATGTCTCTTTGAATGACGTCCTTGATGATGTGCCCCATAGCCGTGCAGAACAGTCCAGTCAGGTGTGTAGGACTATAGTCCCACTTGTGCATTGTGGTGCCACCTGTGTGGAGTGTGATAAATGTTGTTGTGTGCCATTCAGGGGCCACAATGTCTGATACAAGGCTATTACTGAATATAGTGGCCTAGTTGGGAGACATGTCGTTCGGAGGTTTGTGGACATCACAGCCTGGGACTTTGGAAGGTGACATGGGGCCAGTGTCCCAGGACATATAGAGTGCAGGTTAGTACTGTGTAGGTGTGACCGCAGGGACACCGCAATGTTCCTGCATGGATTGTGGCCCTGTAGTGAGTGAGAGGGTGTAATGTTAGCATTGAATCCATCCGCCAGCATGTTGCCAACATCACCTGGGTCTGTAATGTTCCTGAGTGACTGTTGTATGTGAGAGCAGATGTGGGTGTTGCCAACGACTACTGACATACCACCATAATGCCTTGTGGTACACCCTGGAAAGTGTTGCAGTAATGTTTACGTAGCTAGTCTTGGAGTATGTGATGAGGGGTCCCATGGCCCCACCGAGACTGGCCAGTGAGCTACCCCACCCATGGGATTGTACACCAATGTGCAACAGCCTCCACTTGTTGTTGTACATTATGTCCATGGAACTTGACCACCAGAGTGGCGTCTGTTATCTGGTGTGTACCATCATGGCTCTGAGTGGAATAGCATGATCCATGCAGTCGTGTATGTGCTAATGAAGTGCACTGGGGTATGTTTCAGCATTTGTAAGTGCATTGTCCATCTGCACGGGTGTCATGACGTTAACAACCGCTGTCATAAGACGTCTGTAGTAGGTGTTGTAGTACTCATGTACTGTGTATGCCGTGAAGGGTGTGGTGCCGGGATGTGGCTAACAAGGTTGATTAGTATATGTTCGGAATCCACCAATGAGCGGATAAACCCAGGTGTGGAATACCAGTCACATGTTGGTAGTGTTCATGTCAAGGTTAATGTTGGTCTTGGAGGTGGTGTGTATGGGTTGATCCAGCCGAGTGGAGGTGATGACTCATGGATGTGTCGGTACATGAGTGGCTATCCCAGTTAAGTATGGGGTAGTGTCAGTCACACATCAGTAGTAGCTGTCTGAGCCCTACTGTCCAGTACACCAACAAATGAGGTCTGGTAACCATGGGGTATGTTGTTGAATCTGTAGCTTGTTACAATGTGTATAGTGGTTCCGGACACAGTTAGTTGCATGTGGAGCACCTCTGATGCATTGTGCTAAGTAACTAGCCAGGATGTGTGTACAACATAGTGGGATATGGGAACACCTCAGCTGTGGGTGTGCCGGTCCAGGTATGTGCCTGAAAGGTATGGTCTGTCTATAACCTGTCATTGCAGGTGTGCTCTGCAGAGCCTAGAAGCAGGTCCCAGTCACTGCAGAAATATTGGAGTGGTGCATTATAAGGTGTGCCTTGCCTGCGTGCATCACAGAGGAAGATGCAAGCAATGTGTCACATGAACCCATGTCCTGCTTGCCAGTTCCCATTCTGCCGGTGACTGTTATTGGAAACTGTGCAATACAGGCAGTATAGAAGCAGCAAGAGCCTTACATGTGATCTGTACTCCCAGGGCTGACAGGTGCAGGTCATCTGTGCCAAAGCATTGTGTTTGACCAGGTCAGTCAAAGCGGACAGATACCAGATGCCTGTGGAATGACAGCAGAAGCAGAGGCAACTGTTGAAGTGACACAGTCAGTCATTGTACAGTTGTATCAGGTCCGGATGAATGCATAATGCTCCCCAGGGCTAGGCCCACACCTTCAATGGTGAGCTATTGCATGTCCCTGCACACGTAGTCTCTGAAGGGGCATCTCAGGGCAGTCACACTAACATGGAGAATAACAGTCATATCATACCTGGTGAGGTGTGGCATCGGTGCATAGGTTATGTTGCAGAACCAGTTACCCGACAGCAAGATGTAAGTGACTATCAGCTTGTGTAGCCTGCTGTGTGGAGCTGCAGTGTGACCCCCTACAGACTCACCTATGACTGGTGTGTTGTGTATGTTATAACACCCTATTGGCAGTATGTGATGGGTACACATGAGTCTGTGAGCTATACGTTGGTGATGTTGTGTTCCATGATGGGGGCTGCCTCTGGTGCCTACACAGAGTATGGAGAGGTACTGCACAAGTTGTCCTCGTATGTGTGGCCTGTGGTGGAGATCATGTGAGACTATGTGATGAGTGGGGTGTGTTGCGAATGTTACACATCCCCACATGACTGTCAGGTGCAGTCAGGGTTGGTGACAGCATTACCCCCAGCAGGGCTGCATAAGTGCATCCCCCACAGGCTGTAGTGTCATATGTTGGGAGGTGAGCATTGAATGTGTACATGAGACAATTGCTCTATTGCCACATGTACGACATATCCATCATATAGACAGGCAATAGCACTTGTACGTGACAGTTGGACATGCCTGTATATACAACCATGTCTCACAGAATATGTGCGTTACATGTGTACAACAGCTGTTGTACCATAAGCAAGCTGGAAATTTTAGGACAGCCAGTGTACTTGTGGGAAATGGTGTGGAATGGGTGCTATATTAATCAGTAGCTCATGACATGCTCACAAGTTCTGAACAAGTGCCTAGCATGACCATACAGTACAGATAGTGTGCTGGATAATATCAACCCACAAGTGGTGACGACAGTCATAATGGGTGGCACCGCACTATAACCCTGCTGAGTATGGTGTGCATGTCCATGAACCATTATCACTGTAGATGTTAGCAGTACAGATGTACAAGACAGTACGGATGTTTGATTACAAATACCTTTGTATGTCACAGGAGTGTTCTACCAGTGACCTGTTGACAGACTCACAACTACAAAAGGTGCCAGAGTGACATGTGCATATCACACCAGTGCCAGCTACAGTAGAACAGGGTTAATGTGTTGTACTCCACCCTCATTGTAGCCCGTACCACACAGACAAATGTTAGGCATCTGTGTATGTAAGGATGTGAATGGCCATGACCTATGAGGAATAGCTGTGTCAGTGTTGTGAACAACATACAGAATGGGCTGTGTGGGTGAGGTGTGTGACATATGTGCACATGCTGATGGATATCAGCATTGTCACCACTAGGTGAACATCCCTGTACCATTAACTACCACCTAGGCTGTGGTCAACATTATGGACACTGTGTAAGGGATGGTGCTGTGCAGTACACCTCCCTGCCTTGGTGACATCTCAGGGCCCCTTGGGTAGTCATACGAGGTACCCATGTCATGACAGGGTGCCATCCATGAGCACGGAGATCATTGGACAGGCATATACAGCACTGGGGTGTCCAATATTGGATCACATATCACCTTTAAGGGGTAATGGCCATGCGTGGATGGGCGATACCAGCCTTCACAATCCTCACCTCCACTATGCAGCATGCTGTCTACCTTGCATAAAGACATTTGCTACACCATGATGATGGACATGCTACATGTCCATATCCTGATCTGTAAGACATACGTCATGGACAACCACCATCCTAATACTAGTATCGCCACATGCTGGACAGATCCCTGTGCCATACATTTGACATACTCCTGCCAAACCATGCAACCCATTCCATCAAAGTTGCACATGTCATCCCAGTCATACATGGTGTGATGGCCGCATGGTAAATGTAGTATCAACTGTCCAGATCAATAATGTGGCACTGATGCACCTCACGGTGGCATACTGGCTGTCTGTTACAGCTAGGAAACCTTGCCCGTACATGCTATGGTTGATAACCATCCCTGCGAATGACGTCCGACTAGCCATTGTCCCATGTCTATCACATGTGCAACACAGGCAATCCGTGGCAGGATGTTGAACAGCTGTACAGTGTTGTGTAGATGTATATGGCAAAACACATACATGTACAGGTGTCCATGCGTATGTGTGCATTGTCACTGCTCAAGTCCATTAAGGCTGTGTCTGTGTTGATATGTGACATATACACAGCATCAAGGTCAACAGCAGTACCATGGACACATCCAGGCATGTGCAGATAGGTAAGAACACCAGTGCAGGCAAATAGACATGCCCACATCTAGACAGCATTCACATGGAGTATGAACACTAATGAGGTGACACACATATGGTGATGATATCCAATGCATAATGGGTGTTACATGTGTGTGACACAAACACGTCAGTCATGTCAGTGTCTTGATGATTTGCAAAGATTACTGTGCAGATGTGCTAGATGTCATAGAAATGTATGTGCAGCAGTATCTCTGTACATCTCTGAAACTGTGACCTGTCACCATCATTATGTCTTACAGATAATGCCTCTTACACGCCTTCCAGTGTACAGCCGTCAGGAGGATGATGTCCTCATCCCGTACCTCCATGAGAACTACGAGATGTTGTTCAGCCATGTGCCACAGCATGCCCAGCAGCGGGATGACCTGTGGCAGGATCTATGTAGGAGGGTGAATGATGTGGGTGGCCGTAACCACACCTACCGGCAGGTGCGCAGACACTGCACGGACTTGATACGACATGCAAAACAGCGTGCTACTGCAATCACCAGGGAACAAGGTGGAACAGGTGGTGAGCCACCAACCCAGCCCCCACTCACACACACTAAGGAGCTACTGGCCAGTCTGAGGACACCCTCAGAACAGCATCCACACACACTAGCTGCCATCGTGGATGTGGGTGTCTCCCAACCAATGAGCCTGGAGTTGCCTGGTAAGTCAGTACTGCACCTATGGCTATTATATCCTATTTAGTTGCATGTGTCACTGTACATTATGTAAAGTAACAACATATGCAAGGTATGTGGACACACATGCCGCATACTACAGTATGCTACCCTGTGTATGCACACATGTGCATACTATATGCTATTATACAGGCGAATGTGTTAACATGCACAGTGCACCCTGTGGCTGTCAGATAGTCAGGGATAATGTTCATACTGCTGTGTCACCCCTATACAGGTACCTCTGGCGTGCCGCACAGACATGAGTCCATTGCAGGTGAGACTGTCATCAGTATCAGGCATGTTAAAGCATAGATCTATTTGCCATGTGGCCAGTTAACAGTTGCACACTTGATGCTTGTTCCAGTCACAATATACAGGTTGCATCACCCATCATTCACACAGGCCACACATGTGCAATATATACAAATGAAATGATACACTGACTTGAAACCACAGTACTTGTCATTGCTACATGTGTGGTCAGCTGTGCATACAATGGTGGAGGTGTTCTACAATGGAGGCGTATGTAGTATGCATTGGAACAACATGTGTGGTACGCAAACAGTACTACACAGTGAGTTGTGATATGGGCAGCCCACAGGTGTCACCATTGTGTTATATGCCCCTGCATTGGGTGCACACATTGTGATGTGCCACCTGACATGTCCCAGACATGTAGTGTTCTGGCTGCAATATTGTCACACTATCCCATGACCCATAACCCACATACCAAACATACAACCTGTTGTCTGCATAGCCCTGTGGATGGTGACATATCTGACATCTATGGGTGTATGCCATATGGGACAACACAGACATGTGAGATAGATGGCCATCACACACATTTGGTCAACACATGTGCACGCATGGCCATGGGGGATGGCCAGAGACACGTAGCCACACAGTAGATGTGATGTGTACACACCCTGTTGCACATTGTCCACACATGGTCCAATTATAACCTTAACTGACTGATTATACAGTTGATGTGGTACACTGGACATCCTAAAAGCCTGTGTACAGCTAGTGGAGGTGTCACTGAAGTCTACCATATAAGATCTGTTGAACACTACTGTGTCATAGCATGACAGTAGTCACCTGTACAGCTTCCACAGACATTGACACCACATCAGGCCACAGATACTGTATATTTCCCTTGCTGCTGTAGGACATCACCATTAGCTGTGCACCTTGTGTGTGTGGTACATCAATGTCATGTGGGAAATAGTGAATTGACATGTCCACTATGTGTGGACATGGTTGCCAGGCAGCTAAGACTCTGTAGTTGTTGTGTGGGGGTGTCATCTGTAGGTTCTCCACTGACCTGTCACTTGACACAGCATGGTTTGGTGTGTATACACCTCAGCATCGTGGGTCACAATCCACAGTTATGTCATGTGTATGCATGCAGTTATGGCTATGCAATGTACACATATTATGCATTGTACAGCAATATAGATGCCTCATGATGCCATGCAATGGCACAGTGTCTGTACTTCGCACTGTATAGCAATGTATCTGGCTCACACTACCCTACCATGCTCATGCACATTTGCTAAACATGCATTCTATCTGTAGGGCATACAGACAACACTGCAATGTGATGCCCATTACGATGCTGTACATGTGTCAGGATACCATTGTGTCAGACATGTATGCATGTTAATGCACACATCAGCAGATTACATGTCAAGGTCACGTCAGCCATGTGTACTGTTATCCTGTTCTTGTCCACATGGTGTATCATGGGGATGCATGCATACTACCATGATTGTGTGAACTGCATGGCTACTGATTTGACACCTGCTTGCTGTAGTGTGCACCCCAGGGAGGTATACTTACTAACACTATTAATGTCTGAGCTGCATGCCCTCTGCCGTATCACAGGCATGCTGCATGCCATCTGTCAAATCACATGCATGGTGTGTCTGAGTGTGTCTGTGTGTGTCTGTGTGTGTGTCTGTCTGTGTGTGTGTCTGTGTGTGTGTGTGTGTGTGTGTGTGTGTGTGTGTGTGTGTGTGTGTGTGTGTGTGTGTGTGTGTGTGTGTCTATTGTAATTTAGAGTCTTTCTTTGCATTTACAGGTGATGTAGGTGTGTTACCCTCCTGCGGTCCATCTGATGTTAGTGTCCCCATAGATACCAGCAGTGATGAACATATGCATGAGGTACAGGCAGGGTTATCAGGTGCTGAATCTGTGCCAATGGTTGCCATCTCAGCTATGTCCCCCTCTTTCCCACACACAGTTCTGCTGCCAACACATACCGCATCACCAGTGGCCATAGAGGAAGGACAGTCAGCGTCTGTTAGCATGGAACAGGAATGTGTGGTGGCTACAGAAGGTGTGTCTACACACCATGGTGTCAGTGTAATGACTGCAGATGTGCCACACAGGCATGTGGCCGGTGCTGCTCGTAGGAGGACCTCTGGCAGACATGCACCTGCAGGACAGAGCGCAGCAGCTGGTATCACCAGACGCATGTTCCAGACTGTAATGGAGGCACAGGCACTGCTGAACGGCAGAACAGAGAAGGGCAGAGGCTGCAGAGGACTACTATCTGTACCCTAAATGACATCCAGGCATTGGCAAATGCTCAACAGCAGATTGCTGATGTTCTGGACAGGCGATTGGGTGACCTGGTCAGAATCCTTGACCGTGGCATGGCAATCCGTGAGCGTGAGCTGTCTGTGCTGGAACATCTGGTAGGAGTGAGGTGTAGGCCACATGGACGTAGTCCAGCTACACCACCTAGTGCAGGTCAACGTGAGCATGCCACCTCACATGCCCGCTCCCATAGTGCTTGTAGCAGTAACAGTGCAGCTGGTGCTGCGCTGTCCACGCCAGGACACAGCAGGCCCTGGACATTCCCAGCGGGGGCACGGCTCCAGTGGACATGTGTCGTCGGACAGTAGCCAAGCTGTACCTCTGCCTGGTAGTGCCCATGCAACCCCTGGCAGGCACAGGTCACGTGGCCGTGGCCGGACACAGTGAGGTGTACAACCTGGTCTGTACAATCTGGAGCTGTCAATAATACCCCGTGTAGGCCTCACAAAAGGCAGAACTGCGTGCACACATACACGCACACAGCAAAGACATCTTTAGGGCACCACAACACCCACATGCATACTGAACAGACATGTCCAATCATATCACTGGCTCTTACCCACACACAAGATGTCATCCATTGGTGCAGCCTATGCCCCTGGCAAACATTATCACCCTGTCCATATGATGAAGCCTGTGCCACATCCCTGTCATCCACACCATTGGTGCAGGGACATGCTCAAATGGTCTGATGCACAGGGTGAACAGAATAGTGAGAAGTGTATATTACATTAGTTGTGTAAGAATAGTGAGAGAATTGTATATTACATTAGTTGTGTGTGAATAGTGAGAGACATGTATATTACATTAGTTGTGTACTGTTGACACGCACCAGATATACCATGTAGTACAGGTTTAGCATGCATTGTTATATGTTCACAGTATGTGTCTCGGTAACAACAGTAACAGCATGTTGGTAATGATGCCCTGGTTCCCTCCTTATGGTCTGCTTGCATGTGCCTACAGGTAGCACTGTTTGCAGTCTCCCATGTGTAACTGTGGAGTACTCACAGGCACATATGGCAATATCAGCATGCTATACGTAGCCTCAGCCTGACTGTTGGAAAGTCTAACATAACACAGATGTCCACACATATACTGATCCAGAAGCATGTGGGCAGTTTAATAGGCTACAGTGGCTAGAGATGTGACATCCATACCAGGTCACATCACAGGTATGTTGACATGGTGCAGGGGTTGTACACAGCGGTCTGGCCAATGATAATGTTAGAGGCCACTTGATAGCATGAGGCCTCACTGTGTAGCAGTAATACCCTGTCACATTACAGGAACATGCTCACACTCACGGGGTCAACAACACTATAACGCACACCCCATAGTGTTGAGGTGAGGACCCATGCCTATGTGGTCATCACCATCACAGTACTGTGAACCCACACGACGCGACACAGAGAAAGAACATGTACAGGTAGCCAGTGTGGCTGAGACCGATGGCATCAACAGGGTAGTGGACTGCATCACCATGAGGGGTTAGGGATCCTGTGTGTTCTGTATGGTAGCATACACCCTCACTCCATGCACCAGACAGCCATACATACCTACGTACATGCACACACTGTGGAGACCACACATGTCATACACATATGGATAGCTGATGTGTGTGATACACACACCACACCTGCCTATGTCATGCTTTCCATACTGCAGTATGTACAGATCTCTACAACAGTGTACAGGGGTGTGTAATAATTGGGATGTATTCCCCACCATATGTGGCATATATGGTCACACAAGCAAACACACATGGCAGTACTGTGAATGATACACCTGCTATATGACGATACGTCTGAGAGACATGCAGCAGTATTGGCCGCATTATGTGTACCAACGCTACCTTCGGCAATTGTGCTGCTATATGCACACGGGAGGATGTAAGTGTTACAGGTGTCAAGTGACATACTGTCGGTAACATCTGACCGCTGTGTAGGTTCTATGTCTCCACCATCAAATAACGGTAACATAGCGTACTGTTTGCACATATAATGGTAGGATGGCGTGTGACACACCTGTGAGCCGTCCCCGGCAAACATCTATCTACACAGGTGGATCACCTCTTTATGTACACACATCCATCCATACCTGCTGTACATCCTACCGTACTGTCAGTATGTCACCATATACAGGTGTCAATGATGGGGCTGCATTGCAACTGCATGTTGTAGTTAGGCACAGATGAGTTACTTACATCAGCTACTGCACATGCATGGTAGCTGCTTGCACACTACAGATTGTACATGTGTGTTGGTCTTGCATGCCTGTCATGTAGCCATGTTTGTATGCATTGCAATTGGTGGACATGTGTGTTGACATACATAACACATGGACTGTTGTATGATATGATGGGTGTCATGGGTAACGAGTACAGAGGGAATGTGCGCTCGGTCAACATTGCTGCCTCATGTACTGTTAGCATTCAACAGCCATGGACCCACCTTCCATTTGCGTGCGTATGATTGCTGTAGCCACTTGTCTGCACGGAGGAAAGCAAAAGCTATGATATGTACATATGTGTTGTGTGTGTGGTCCATGCACATATCCACTGCAATTACATGTATGACATAGCCAAACATGTGTGTTCATTGGTGTACAGCGACAGTCATCTGTCACAGCTGTGTAAGACCCAGGGCCCCTGGTATGTGTAGAGCTGACCTGGTTATGTACAGTGGTATCATTGCAATGCATAACACATGGTGGAACCCTTTTGGTACATGTGTAGTCTGCACAGTTGCTGTAGACCTATGTACAGTCCACTGTTCATGAGTCACACGGTGTTGTGGTAATGTATGGCTGTATATTGCTGGTCAAATGACATGGTGATGTCGGAGGGCTACACTGTAGATTGTGGTGTGTACCTCTGTGATATGCACCTGAGACATCTGTGATAGCTCCTGAGTGTGTACTGGTCAATACATGTGAGTGGCCTTCATGTACGTGGGGACAGTAATACCATACTGTGCCCTTCCATGTTTAGAATCCGTGTGCATGCAAGACGGCCCTTTGCAACTGCTAAGTGTGCGAGCATGCCCAGTACGCCGTTGTGTAGATGGACACACAGTCCATTCCAAACTGCGCACTTCCGTGTTTAGAATCCGTGTGCATGCATGTAGGATGGCCCTTTGCAACTGCTAAGTGTGTGAGCATGTCCAGTACGCCGTTGTGTAGATGGACACACAGTACATTCCAAACTGTGCACTTCCGTGTTTAGAATCCGTGTACATGCATGCAAGACGGCCCTTTGCAAATGCTAAGTGTGTAGGCATGCCCAGTACGCCATTGTGTAGATGGACACACAGTACATTCCAAACAGACGTGAGATACTAAGCGTGTGGGCATGGCCATTGACATCCTGTATAGTGATGGTGGTCATCCAGGCAACAGATGTCCATTTTCACTGTCACAATGGATGCTTACATTGAACACACTGGTTGCTGTCTTGAAGGGTGTGCTGTCTGTGGTGCGTCCCATATCTATGTAGTGTTGTTGTAGTGCTCCGTAGATATCTGGTTGCCCCAATCACACCACTGCGTGTGTTTGTCAACGTCTACCTTGGGACAGTAATATGCTTTCAGACTGCTCACTCTCTATACATTCCTTATCGGCGTCCTTGCCTTTGCGGATGATGTCACCCACCGAGAAGTATGCCTCTGGGTGTGCTGTGCTCAGTAATCTTGGTAGCGCATTCTGTAAATGCGTAATGCTGTAGTGTGATAAGGTAGTTAGGTATATGTTCGACTCCCAGTCCTGTCAAGTGTGTGTGTGTGTTTCCAGCTGCCTGGGGACACAGTAATGCTTTTAGATGCCTCACACCACATACATTCCCTATCGGCGTCTTTGCCTTTGCGGATGATGTCACCCACCTAAAAGTATGCCTCTGGGAGTGCTGTGTTCAGTAATCTCAGTAGCGCGTTCTGTAAATGCGTCATGCTGTAGTGTGTTAGGGTAGTTAGGTGTATGTTCGACTCCCAGCCCTGCCAAGTAAGTGTGTGTGTGTGTGTGTGTGTGTGTGTGTGTGTGTGTGTGTGTGTGTTTGCGTGCATGCTCCCATCTGCCTTGGGACTCAGTGTTGCTTTTAGATGCCACACAACACAGCAGTTTGCTACTGACGTCTTTGCCTTTGCGGATGATGGCATGCACCTAGATATCTGCCTCTGGGACTACTGTGCTTAGCAATGTCGGTAGCACATTCTGTAAATGCATCATGCTGTAGTGTGTTAGGGTAGTTAGGTGTATGTTCGACTCCCAGCCCTGCCAAGTGTGTGTGTGTGTGTGTGTGTGTGTGTGTGTGTGTGTGTGTTTCCAGCTGCATGACAACAGTACATTGCTTTGACAGTATTCACTCTCCATAACATTCGTGCAGCGTCTTTGCCTTTGATGCTGCTGTCTGCAAGCTAGACGTGTGCCTGTGTGAATCATGTGATCCACTGATCACGGTAGCATGTTTTGTAACTGCGTAATGCTGTCGTGTGGTACGGTGCTTACATTTATATTCTGCTCCCAACCCTGCCACGTGTGTGTGTGTGTGTGTGTGTGTGTGTGTGTATGTATCTATCTACATATATATATATATGTGTATATATATATATATATATATATATATATATATATATATATATGTATGTATATATATATATATATATATATATATATATATATATATGTATTGTATATAGATATGTGTGTTGGGATTATCACTCTTGACTGTGCTGCATTGTCTGTACGTGAGCACCCTGGCTGTATGTACATCTGCTCTGGCTCTGTGATAGTGCACATACTGTGTGCTGTAGTGATCGTGGGTTATACATGTGTAGTGACCGGTTATTGTGTTGCTGGGTATTACACGGGCATTGGAAACAATGTTAGTGCAGCACCTTTGACTGGTCGTATGCAGATCTCGGCAACAGTCAGCAGTGGTTATTACATTGGAGTGTGAGTATGGCTCATATCCAACTGTCAATTCTATGCACCCCAAGTTAACATTACAGACGCACGTTTATCCACAGGTTGTGGTACAGATCCCAGGACTGTATGTGTAGACATTGACAGGTGCAGGACTGGGATGTGTTGGATGCATGGAGGGGTGTCCATGGCCAGTAATGGGGATCTCTACAGCCTAGCTGGTATGGTCTGTGACTGTCCCACAACCTCCTGTATATAGCTGACACATGCTGTACCTGTCAATATGCAGACACACACACTTACCACAAATAGCTACGGCTATCACATACACACATCCATTGCACCACCATTGGGCCATGCAGTAACCGTTGTCCCTCACACACACACACCTATGTGTACATTGGATGGCTCTATGACAGTTCTGGATGGCTCTATGACAGTTCTGGACATGTTAACACCACACCCTGTGCATATGATGTCACCTGTGCCACCACCTGTAATGTGTAACATTGATGCAGGATCTGACTAACCTGGTGCTGCTGCACACAGTGGCTTTATTCCACTGTATTGATGTTAGCATGCTGTTAACACACAGTGTGTTACTTCCAGGTGTACTTCAGCAGGCATGATGCATTGCAGCTATGACCATCACTGTGGCATTGTTTACAGCACTGTTACCTCTGGTGATGTAGTCTCCATCCATGTGCCGTCTCACTGATGTGTGTAGTATTGGCACCATGTGTGTCTGTGTGTGCAGTACGTGTGATGTGTGTAGTACACATGTATACCTGCTTACAAATGCATACACGACATTACACGGGCTTCACCAGTCATACACTAGCTTACTCGTTCTTCCACATGCGCACACAGGCTAACACACGTGCACACATGCTTACACAGGCTTACTGGCATGCACGGGTGCAGACACACTGTGGGCAGGTTTGCAGGTCACATCGGTGGTATCCATGGCGTACGCCGTCAGTCTCCTGATATTCCCTAGGATAGCTCATGACACGCCTCTTCCACTGAGTACTGACAGCACACATGTGACACTGCTTCGGTGAGGTTACAGTGTTTTGTACATACACACTCCTGTTGTCACCTATCTTCTACTCTAATTGTCCCCTTAACCTACACTACACTGTAGAGGCTTGGTCCATATGGCATGACATGTTGTGATTAACTATCCTCAGCCTCACTTGCGTCACATTGCCTACAAATGCTTCATTACATCTCTGACAGAGAGCTTCCACAGATAGGTACCAGTACACAGTAGCCATGTTGTCTCCAGCTTGCCATTCATCTGCATGGCATACTAACATCTAGCTAAACCTACATTTTGTATGTATATTATCCGTATGTCTTGTTTTGAAGTGCAGTGCGTTCTCATGGCACTGCGCTATGCTTCCACACCAGGGATCGGGGGAGGACAACTACTGGTTCATTGATATTCAATGGACAAAGCCGCCACTGGCCTTGGACTTGGACATTGGCATGCTTCTTCGACTGTATTCATACTGTATTTGCAGCTGTCATTGCTCCGTTTAGCAACGTGTAAAATGTTAGTCGCATAACATCCGGGTACATTTCTGCACATAACTTTGCTCTTGCACGGACAGCTTACTGTTTCATGTATCGCGTAATTACATAGGGTTACCACCTGTCCCACTTTGCGAGGGACAATCCCTCTTTGGGCAGTTGTGTCCTGCAAAAAATGTGAACAAATGGCAAATGTCCTGAGATTTTAGGACAAAATAATTTTCTATATTTTATGTAATAGTTGCATTAAACAGTCATTCTGTATCTGAAACACTTAAATGTTATTAGAAACAGAATAAGGAACTAAAATGCTACAAGCCAAGGAAAAAACAAATACTGCTAGGTAAGGCACCCTCAGTTCACAAAAGCACTAAAGAAAATGAAAATAACAGAGGAGTGCACCACGAGCTGCTTGTTCAATGAGGACACCACAAATCCATAAAATCCAACATTTAATATGGCTAGAAAGACAAAAGTATAAAAACTGCAGTGAGGTAAGCGCTTTCACGTTTAAAACAACGCTTCTTCAGACATCAAAGGCAGTCAAAAACCACAGAGTTTAAATATAGGAAATGACATCATCACCCATTCAGATGCAGTGAATCAAAGCATTAAATACATCTAACACATTTAAAAGGCATTTAAAGGAATACATACACATATAAAGAACAATGCAAAATAAAATAATCACTGGAACATCTATAATTGATAAAATACATAAGTATATAGTATTACTCCTAATGCTTTAATGATCTGTTGGCCAAAACGGCCTCAGGGTAACTCTGTCATTAAGCCCATATCTGTGGGCTTGAAGTTTCAAAATCCACTTCCTTCTTTTTCTTCCGTGAAGTTCTTAATATTACCTAGCCTCCCATTTCTCAAAACCAATTCCAAAACCTTAAATTTAAAAGTATGTGATGGTCCATTAACAATAACATGTTGCAAGGCATTAGTTGTATTACTCCTATCGATGGCATAGATGTGTTCCCTAATGCTCTCTTAAACACCTATTTGTCTTGCCAACATAGAACTGTTTACATTGTTGACATTCTGCTACATAAATAGCATTGGTGGATTTACAATCAGCATAGTGTCTAAATGCATAAATGCGTCCTGTTACTGGATGTGTAAAGCTGTTGGAATTAGCTATATATTTGCATTGGTTACAAGAATGGCAAGGAAAAGTACCACATCTATCAGAATGTATGGCATCTATAATATTGCTGTCATAACACAGGAACCTGTTGAGAGACAACATGTTCTTGTAGGCTATGTGTGGTCTGTCTTCTATGAGATTCTTAATGCTACCATCCATTAACAAAAATTTCCAGTTGTTATTGACTATTCTAATGATGTCTGTGTTCCTATTGGTATAAGGTATTGTAAGCCTATTAACTTGACGATTGTCATGTTTCATGTTGACTGTTGACCCAAAGTTACCTCTCTTCATCAATGGGGCACCAGGACCTGTCCTTAGTCTATCACATTCTTTGATGTCATTACGAACCTCTTGGTCATTATATCCTCTTGATAAGAAGTTAGCAGTTAATTGTGTTTTACTGTGTTCAAAAACAGTATCTTGTGTGGTCAGTCTCGAGACCCTCATGACCTGATTTCTAACAATGTTCTTATGCACATGCTTGGGATGCATGCTGTTACGGTGCAAAAGATTGTTCCTCCAACAAGGTTTTCTATAGAGTTCTGTGTCAAAGCCATTAGGGACCATAACCACTCTAACATCTAAGAACTCTATAGCACTAAATGAGTAGGAACATTCAAAACAAAGAAATTCAGTAGTAGCATTCAAGTAGGACACAAATTCCATGAGCTGTTCAATCGAACTGCCCCACACAATAAAAACATCAAATGGAAATAATGTTATCTGATAATGATACATATTTGCCACTGCACAACTATGACCTTAATGGTTTGATCAGAAGAGTGCACAGCTATATCTATGACTTGCTGATAACCAATGTTATTGACAATGAATTATATAAGTATTTTTTGGTTGATAATCCCCTTGTTCCTTCATTTAGAGGGCTCCCGAAAATTCATAAGGAACTTTTGAGTCCTCCCTTGAGACCTATAGTATCCAGCAGAGGATGGCTCACCGAGCCCCTCTCTATTTATCTTGACAAAATGTTTAAACCTATAGTCATGGGGGGGACAAAAAAGAGAAGAATCCGCAAATGCTGATAGATTCTCCAAGAAATGAGTGGTATCTCTAAGGACCTGAGCGACCCCCATGACTATAGATATAGCTGTGCACTCTTCTGATCAAACCATTAAGGTCATAGTTATGCAGTGGCAAATATGTATCATTATCAGATAACATTATTTCCATTTGATGTTTTTATTGTGTGGGGCAGTTCGATTGAACAGCTCATGGAATTTGTGTCCTACTTGAATGCTACTACTGAATTTCTTTGTTTTGAATGTTCCTACTCATTTAGTGCTATAGAGTTCTTAGATGTTAGAGTGGTTATGGTCCCTAATGGCTTTGACACAGAACTCTATAGAAAACCTTGTTGGAGGAACAAGCTTTTGCACCGTAACAGCATGCATCCCAAGCATGTGCATAAGAACATTGTTAGAAATCAGGTCATGAGGGTCTCGAGACTGACCACACAAGATACTGTTTTTGAACACAGTAAAACACAATTAACTGCTAACTTCTTATCCAGAGGATATAATGGCCAAGAGGTTCGTAATGACATCAAAGAATGTGATAGACTAAGGACAGGTCCTGGTGCCCCATTGATGAAGAGAGGTAACTTTGGGTCAACAGTCAACATGAAACATGACAATCGTCAAGTTAATAGGCTTACAATACCTTATACCAATAGGAACACAGACATCATTAGAATAGTCAATAACAACTGGAAATTTTTGTTAATGGATGGTAGCATTAAGAATCTCATAGAAGACAGACCACGATAGCCTACAAGAACATGTTGTCTCTCAACAGGTTCCTGTGTTATGACAGCAATATTATAGATGCCATACATTCTGATAGATGTGGTACTTTTCCTTGCCGTTCTTGTAACCAATGCAAATATATAGCTAATTCCAACAGCTTTACACATCCAGTAACAGGACGCATTTATGCATTTAGACACTATGCTGATTGTAAATCCACCAATGCTATTTATGTAGCAGAATGTCAACAATGTAAACAGTTCTATGTTGGCAAGACAAATAGGTGTTTAAGAGAGTATTAGGAACACATCTATGCCATCGATAGGAGTAATACAACTAATGCCTTGGCAACATGTTATTGTTAATGGACCATCACATACTTTTAAATTTAAGGTTTTGGAATTGGTTTTGAGAAATGGGAGGCTAGGTAATATTAAGAACTTCACGGAAGAAAAGAAGGGAAGTGGATTTTGAAACTTCAAGCCCACAGATATGGGCTTAATGACAGAGTTACCCTGAGGCCGTTTTTGGCCAACAGATCATTAAAGCATTAGGAGTAATACTATATACTTATGTATTTTTATCAATTATAGATGTTCCAGTGATTATTTTATTTTGCATTGTTCTTTATATGTGTATGTATTCCTTTAAATGCCTTTTAAATGTGTTAGATGTATTTAATGCTTTGATTCACTGCATCTGAATGGGTGATGATGTCATTTCCTATATTTAAACTCTGTGGTTTTTGACTGCCTTTGATGTCTGAAGAAGCGTTGTTTTAAACGTGAAAGCGCTTACCTCACTGCAGTTTTTATACTTTTGTCTTTCTAGCCATATTAAATGTTGGATTTTATGGATTTGTGGTGTCCTCATTGAACAAGCAGCTCGTGGTGCACTCCTCTGTTATTTTCATTTTCTAAAATGCTACAAGAATAAACTTTTATTCAGGCAAACAACTGAAGTTCTGTCCTTTGTACTGGCCGTGGGTATGTTTTGCCCTGCAAAATCTGATGTTTGTAGCACAAATGTCACACTTTGGGCATTTGGAAAGGTGGCATCCCAATAATTACATCATTTGCATAGTTTACACATACAAATGGGGTATGTTGCAAATCCCAACATTGTCCGTGCAATGTTCGTGTTACGGGTGGTCTTGCACGCCCCTGCAGGTGTTTGTTGAATAGCCTGGCAGTCATCTTTCCTTGCTGTACTCTTACTCAATCCATACACGCCGGAGGCTTCATGTATTATGGCCTAGGCTTTGCTGTGTGCTATGTCTATTTGTGGTGTATGCATGGCTGTGGGTATGTCCCACTGTCATCACTGGTAAAGGTGACACCCTATAGGTACTTCCTGTAGACTGCTGTGTCATTTGACATATCAGCACATATCTGCGGATGAACTTCATACTGCAGTGCTTTTCATACCTTCTGAGTTATCTTGCAGTCGATAATGCTGTTTCCTCAGACATGTATCTGTTTCAGATCATACCTATCAACCTCCTAGTGCAAAACATCTGTACAAAGCCTAACATGATGGGGGGACAGATAGGGGCAGATTCTACATATTGCTCTTACAAACGTAGATAGTTAACAGTATTATAGGTTTTGCATTAGTATGACCTTTCTGAGGGATTTGGGGTCTTAAACACATATGTTTATCATTATTTAATGATGACAGTTCTCAGGTATTTGGCAGACAGGTACAGATTGTGAGAGGAACACACCATACATATGAGGCATACATCTGCACATTCGTACAGTTACTCCAATACACACAATACATGGCGCCATCACAGGCCAGTTACCATTACATTCCTATTGCAGGACACACCCACCCAATGGGTTATATTCCTCACACAGGCCAACAGGTGCTTATCCACACTACTTATTCCATCATGTACCTTATGTGTACGCTGGTATTTGTGCTTTCCATCAGTGGCAGAGCTCACATACGAGTATGGGGGACTGGACACTGTATCGGTGACACTGCATGACACCCTGAGGGACACATGTCATTTGGGTCTATTAACCTTCCACATTTACTTTCACAGGCCATACGTTGTAATTCACATTTGTGGACAAACATACTTATGACTTGTACATGTTTTGTCATTTGTCCTGACGTCTTTCTTCTCACCTGTCCAGCTAGTATCACTAGTTCTGTACATTTCATTAGGGATTGGTTACCTTCATACCTCTCACCTGTACACATTATGGGTATACGCCCTGGGGTTTGACCTATGATTCTGTTACATTTGTCATGATAATGTGCCTTTCTGATAGATTGCTGGCAAGCTATGACGGACTGTGCGGTTAGGTAATCATGACTGACATTTCTATTTCCTGATTACTAACTCTCATAACATTCGTATTCCTGACTACGCAATTATTCTATCAATGGTCTGACTTTGTCTGAGGTATATTTAATATAGTCCTTATTTGTCTGTCGTGTACTATGCCTTAGTCCAGTTGTCTTATTCTAACATTCTGGCAGGTATGGTTACCATCTTGGTCGTATGCGTGTCCATACTTGGTAATCGCCTACATGACACTGATATAGGTCCCTACGTCTTCCCCCAATGGTTTACACAATATCCAGTGGATGGGTTGCACCTTTTTGGTGAATATAGGTGTGTGCTATACCCACATAGGTGTATTGATCACTCCCATGGGGAGTACCTAATAGATCTGTGCCAACCAACACCTTGGCCCAATTCTGCATACCCATAATTCCCATACCTGAAACACCTCCACAGTACCCATTCGACATGTTTAATGTGAGTGATAATAAAGTGTGAGGGCACTTCCAAGCACTCCCCACTCTGCAGATATCAGCTCGTACGTCATACATTCCATCAACCCATGTGTTATTACCCTTGCACCTGCTACTGTTGCATGTACAACTATATCGTAGTTGCAGCTGTGATGTCTTTAGCATCAATGATGGTTTGCACTTCATACGGATCAATTTTTGGGGTCCTGCAAAGGACACCTATATTCATGTTTAGTGTGTAGAACTTGCAGGCCCTGTCACACTGGTAGTTTCTGGGAAATGGTTTGGAAACCATCGGTTTATTCTCCTTTCATTCATGTCTGTCTGTCTATCCATATTAGCTATACCGTGACCTATTTATGTACATGTGTTATATGTACAGGGACATATGTTTGTTGTGTATATATCTATTAATGTGTCATGTGTGTATAGATATATATATATATCTGTACATATATACATATGTCTGTACATTCCTCATCTCGTAATTTGCTTTGGATTATGTCTGTGGAAATATGTGGATATATATCTCCATATCATACCTTTCAACTGTACAGATTTCCACTGCATGTACAGCTTTTTGCCTCTTATCTTTGCTCCATTTTTCATAACCTTGTGTCTATCTGGCAAGTTAGTGGCATATCATTAAAGACTGACGGTAAATAATGACAAACATTTCAGGTTACGACTTCATACCCTTCAGAGAATCCATGCTAGTGACACACCTGTTATTCTATCCACTTTCTATGTTTGTTAGGCAATATCTGGGGATTGTCCCTAGCTGTGGTCCATTTTTCATAACCTTGTGTCAATCTGGCAAGTTAGTGGCATATCATTAAAAACTGACGTTGGTAAATAATGACAAACATTTCAGGTTATGACTTCATACCCTTCAGAGAATCCATGCTAGTGACACACCTGTTATTCTATCCACTTTCTATGTTTGTTAGGCAATATCTGGGGATTGTCCCTAGCTGTGGTCCATTTTTCATAACCTTGTGTCTATCTGGCAAGTTAGTGGCATATCATTAAACACTGACGTTGGTAAATAATGACAAACATTTCAGGTTATGACTTCATACCCTTCAGAGAATCCATGCTAGTGACACACCTGTTATTCTATCCACTTTCGATGTTTGTTAGGCAATATCTGGGGATTGTCCCTATTTGTGGTCCATTTTTCATAACCTTTTGTCTATCTGGCAAGTTAGTGGCATATCATTAAAGACTGACGTTGGTAAATAATGACAAACATTTCAGGTTACGACTTCATACCCTTCAGAGAATCCATGCTAGTGACACACCTGTTATTCTATCCACTTTCTATCTTTGTTAAGCAATATCTGGGGATTGTCCCTATTTGTACCAGTTGTTATCATGGCTTTGTCCGGTTTCGTACTTTACAGGTTTAACAGGTATGAGCCATGTACATAGAACGTGTGGAAAACACCATTCATTTTCTATTCTGTGAGCGGATTACACACGCACAGGTGCACTTGCATATACTTATTGTGGGTTACATATGTTTCATAGATAATTTTGCTTCCGTGAACTATCATAATTCTGACCGTAACAGTTACATATCTGTATTCCAGTTTACAGACTACTGCGAAACACACGTTCACCTTTACATATTTAAATGTGTGTACTGCACGAATGCTTTCATTACACTTTCAAGTTATATGTGCAGTGGTCGTAGGTCAACCGGGACTGCATTCACGTTGGCCGGATACCTGAATCATTATTCTATTGGTGTTCTCCCTCATTGATTTGCATACCCATAGTACTTAGCTACATCAACATATGCCTCACCGCTTCACCTACGACACAGGCATCCATTCTCCTGCTGGGAAAAAGGCGGTATTACATATTACACATTCACATTCCCTATTGCCTACTGCTGTGGACTCCAGCTGCATTGTTAATCACTCCGAGGATATGCAGAACACCAAGGCATATAGTCCAGCCACATACAGGTCTTTGATTGTCAGGGTGTTCATGTAGTGATCTGGGTTTAGGCTTGTCCACCTGGTGAATGGAACTTCCCTGGCCGAGGTCAAATGTCAGACGAAGCATATGGACAGGGATTATCTCCCTATTTTGAAGTTTTACCTGTGTTTATAGACACAGGTGTTTGGGCAGCTTATTCTGTTGGCATTACATATTATGGGTGGGGTTGTTACAGTCCATACTCCACGGTGAGGGGTGTTCCCATTCACATTTGACTATTACCTGTATACAGTCATACGGGGATTATTATGTTTGGACATGAAGTGACTATAGGTATGCAGCTGTACAATACACAAGTGTCAAGGGCTGTTCCTGTAAATATGTACAGACCATACCTCTCAACCTCTTAGAGCACTGAACCTGCGCAAAACCTACACGATGGGGGGATAATTAGGGACACATTTTAACGATTGCTCTTACAAGCTTAGAACGTTGATAGAATGCTAGGTTTTGCATTAGCATGACTTTTCTGCAGGTTGTGGAGTCTTATACTCAGGATATTTCTCATTATTTAGTGACGTCAATCCTCAGCTATTTACCACACTGGTGCAGATTGTCGGAGGCACACACCAACACTATGGGGTGAACCTGTGGTCATTCTTAGGGTTGCCACCTTTTTGACTGCCCAAAGTGGGACATGTTCTGTAGAGATGTTAGATTTTCCAGGACAAAACATACCTACAGCCATTTTAACCTTTTTTGTACATATAATAGCTTATTCTAGTAACATTTGAATTGCTTATGCTACTTCACATAACATATTGAGGAGTCATATATAAAATAACCGTTTTATGCGACTATTGAAGTAAATTAGGAAATAAACTCTCAGGACATTTGCTATGTATTGATTTTTTTCACAGGACACAACTGCCTACAGAGGGATTGTTGCTCGCAAAGTGGGACAGGTGGTGACCCTAGTCATTCTGCGAATATCCAGACAGTTGACTGGTATGGCACGGACCTCCGTAATATGCTGTTGTGTTCTGGCACAGCAGCAGCTCAGCATTAAAGACTGCAGTCGGAAAGTGCTGACAGACAGTTGGGTTTCAGACTTCATACTCCAGACATTAATGCCAATGTGCAAACTGTTATTCTATCAAATTCTATGTTTCTAAGAGATATGTTCACAGATTGTCCCTGATTTTGGACCTTTGTCTCACTTATATTCATGGCTCTGTCCAGATATCTTGCTCATACAGATTGACAGGTATGGTCAGTCATGACTGCACACGGTTAGTGTCCCTCACACTTGATCAGGGTTGACCTGTTTATGTAGTGTCTTCCTTGCCCTCATGCCATTTTCCACTTTGCAAATGTGTGCATTATATTCTCCCTCCTATTTGTGTCTGGACACGTGCGTCACGGGAAGGTATTTTATCCTGGATGGTAGGTTATGCCCACTTAGGGCTGGACAGTGTCATGGACCTCCACTGCATGTTCTGACTTGTGTCCAGATATCTACTGGATTGGACATCATGTCGTCATACCCATTCTACTATTTACACAAGTTAGTCATCCCGTGAGGGATATCCCAAAAATTGGTCAAGACCAAAACAAGTTAGATATCGTAGATTTTTGTGGCTTCACGAAAATGTGCAGGGGGGTTTACCTGCAGGGGATACATGGTTTGCAATCCTGACACTGCCTAGGGTGACAATACCTACTACATATGCGTAGGGGTCACTGTGTGTAGCTGTTTCTGCAACAAACCAGTGGACCAACTACGGCTGGATTTGGTGGACATTCTGGTATGGTGGCAGGTTGTGTGTTGTGGAGGGTATGCTGGGTAGGCTATTATGCATCCAGGTATGTTGCATTTGTTATGGCCAGTTCAATCAGGACTGATCTGTGGGTATGTGACGGTGCCGTATCTATACATTTGTCTCGCATATTTCCATATTCATATGTTTGTGGGATTGTGTTTTACACTATGGCCTGTCTGCTTGTCTTGCAGCTGTTTCTACATGAGGTTGTGTTTCTTTCCACTTCACCCGCTGCCCCCTCATACACCTCCGGTTCACTTTTCTACATATGACACAAGTATCGCCTTTGAGGAATTTACCATTAAACACACACCCCTCACACGCGAATTACTCACACCCCATACAGCACTACTTTGGTTGTTGGCCCATGACACGCCCACAGTTACACATTGACTACCCTACATGTGTTGGGTACCTTTATGGTTGTGTGGACTACCCTGTCATGTTTGCTTTCCACATGCTATACCTCAAGCACATGGGTACACGCCCTTACTTCACTTTCATTACTTGGTTGGTGTATCCGGGTACTACCCGTTCGACTGTGTCACATACACATTTGGATTATACAGCTGCCTTCCAGATTTTGCCAGCCTGTTCTACTCATTGCTAGGATGGCACCTTTTCCTATGTCCAAGCTATTCCTTACAATGTCCGACTGTTATGGACATTGCCTCCCCACAGTCAATGGTTGTGTTTCCACCTTTTCAATTGGCCACAGTGTGACATAGGGTTACCACCTGTCCCACTTTGCGAGGGACAGTCCTTCTTTGGGCAGTAGTGTCCTGACATGTAATTGTCAACATGGAAAATGTCCTGAGATTTTAGGACAAACATATTTCTTATATTTTATGTGATAGTGGCATTAAACGGTTGATTCTGTATCTGAAATACCTGACTGTTATGAGAAACAGAATAAGCAACTAAAATGCTACAGGAATACGCTTTTCTGTAGGCAAAACAGTTATGTTCTGTCCTTTGTACTGGCCGTGGGTATGTGTCGGCCTGTACAGTCTGATGTCTGTACCAAACATGCCCCACTTTGGCAATTTGTAAGGGTGGCAACCCTACTATGACAGTTGCGGTGAACACAGCATATTTTACAGGCCGACACATACCCATGGTCAGTTCGGCAGATAGAACTTACAATTCTTGCCTATATCTAAGCTTATTCTTGTAGCATTTCGATATCTTATTCTGTTTGTTATGACATTTATCTATTATACGTCCAGTGAAATATGTTTAATGCAACTATTACATGACGTCTGCGGAGGAATTATGTCCTATATTCTCTGGACATTTGCCAGTTTTACATGTTTGTGTCAGGACACATCTGCCCACAGAGAGACTGTCACTCACAAAGTGGGAAAGGTGGTAATCTTGGATGACAGTACGGATCATACTGTTCTTTTCGGCCTACATGTGTCCGTGTTGTTATGGCTCATTAATATGCTCCTTCTGTTTTGTTTACATGTGTATGCTATTTCCTATCACATTTGGTATGTGAAATACGGACATATCTTTTGTATGTGACTATTACATGGCTTGTGGGATATGATTCAGACATACGGTCACTACCTATATCTACATTTCTCCTCGTGTATTTTGTTATGGACACATCTGCACAGCTATGTTCCCTCCCTCAAATTATGGGTCGGCTGGTGACCCTCTCCATTGGACTGGACGTACCTACTGGCGGCACGCTAACATCTGTTACATTTCACTTCCACATGGTATAGCTATCAACACTACGTTGGACTACAGGCACACGGTTTTCCTGTCATTTGTTCATGGGTAAGGACCCGTTATTCCCTACTGTGCATTTGTGTTTGAGTCTTCATTTTCTGTTCGCAGGGACTCTGCTTTGCATACCTTTCAGTCTCCACGGACACTGATAGGTACGATTACTATTGCTGGCGGAATATAATATTCAGCAGTTTAGGCTGCTCCTCGAAAGCCGACATTGACACGCCTCCCTGTGCAACTTCGATATGCCCCTTGCACTCGTGCACATTTCCTATGCACGTGGCGGCTGCACACCTTCATTATTATGCATATGGTATGACTACTCCACATCTACGCCACACAGCTGGCGCAAGCCTTACGCAGGACTTGCGTCAAGCTTCATGAATCTGGGGGTCAGTGTAAGACAAGATTTATATAAAGATATTGAGCATAATAGGAATAATTTTTACAGATAAATAAGATGTGGAAGGAGTAAAGACATACACATTGATAAACTGTGTATAGATTCTAAAATGTATTCCCAGACACAACATATTATAGATATATTTACAAAACCTTATGCAAAACAGTTTGGCTCCACAAAGGGGGGGTGTAAGTTGTCCTAGTGACATTCAGGTAATCACAGAAACTGGAATAAAATTAGATTATATTGAAAAAGAACTGTGCAAACTGGAACCAAAGCACAGGGAGGAGACAGAATTAGTAATAATGACCTGAGAACACTTCAGCAAGAACTTACAGTATGTTTACTAGTTTATATAAATATGAGGAGATCCCTCAAGATTGGAGACATGCACTTACTAAACCAGTCTTTAAGGGAAAAGGGTACAGGACAAACCCAGTCTACTTTCATGCTGTAATAAAATAATGGAGAAGGTAATATTGGATAAGTTATTGTCAGAACTGGATAGGGTGGGAATTAAAATCATATATCAGCATGCATATGTTGAAAATAGATCTATTACCACCTGTAACATGAAATTCTATAACAATATAATAGCTATCAATGAAAACTTGTGCTGTGATGTTATTTATATAGATTTGACTTCAGCATTTGACAGGGTCATACACAAAACACTGATCAATAAATTAGAAAAAAATAGGTATCAATGTACTCTTAATAAGATGGATAGCAGCATGGCTTACAGATAGGACATGGCAAGTATCATACAGCAATTGGACATGTTAAATTCTTGTTTATAGTCAGGGTGTCCCACAGGGCTCTGTCCAAGGCCTTTACTTATTTAGATAGTCCCCAGGATTCATGAAGCTTGCACCAGGCGCAGGTGTAGCATAGGTGGTATAATGCCAAGCATGGCTGCCGAGCGATTCAGGTATGATCCAATTCCATGTGCACTACCGGCATACGCCAGTTCTGTGCAGCCCTCAGCTTAGGTATGCTAATCACCCCATGCGCAGTGCCGCACCATGTAAATGAAGGTACATAATGATTCATGAAGTGGTGCAGGCGTAGCGTAAGCCCACAGAAATGTAAACCAAAAAACAAGGTTTACATTTTTTCAAACAGAACATTGGAGCTATGAAAGCAGACCAGACTAATGTATTACAACGTTAACATATGCCAATGGCTAAATATCCAGCCAATGGCATAAGAAAAGATGCACAACACCTAAAAAACAACATTTAATGTCATGTCTACAGTAACGCAAAGTACAACTGCAGGGCATGTGTGCGCAAACGGGAACACAAAGAAAATATATACAAATGTCATAAAATCGCAATGTAATACAAATCATGATTTCTCCATAATACTCAATGGTATGCATGGTACAGCACAACCAAGCTGCAAGGGTTGCTAAGGGTCTGTGACAGTGTTCAGCGCGGTAACTAGGAATTAGTAGTCAATGCCATGCAAATGAGGCAGGTAATAGTGAATCGCAAACATCCCGCCAGACTAACGATGTACCATACGGCGCAGCGCTATAACACTGACAGTGGCTTAGAGGTATACATGACATCAGCAGTGGGGTGTGCCACTGTAGCTGTAAGCACATTGGAGCAATGCAAATTCAGCCTGGCCATTGCTAAGCAAAGACGCAGGACAGGGGTGGGGAGGTAGGTATAGCATCATTTAGCTGAGAGCACATATGGTGCCCGAAAGCACATGTGTATGGGGAAGAAAATGTGACCAAAACCCGGTACGTAGACACACGCGCTGCGCACCATAGCTCAACAGGAAGGTCAGAGGAAGAAAAATAAGGAAATTCCACAGTAGTGTAAATGGAGTACAACTGAGCAATTAACACCTATTAACTCACTGCGGGCAATCAATGGCAGCTGACAAGTCTGCTCGCAGAAACCTGCAAAACAGGATAGGGGAGGTGTCGGATTGCAAAGAAAAGAGAACTGTCATAGCAGAGCAAAGCAAACTTGCAGTAGACTGGCCATATAACACATTACGCAAGATAAGCCAGGTGTAGGAAAGTACAAATGAAAGCAGCCTGCTGGATGCATGCCAGAAAATGGGAGGTGAAACGTTAAGAAATGTAAAGGGAAGGGCAAGAGGTAATCCACTGTAGCCAAATGTAATTCAACACCAAAGGCACCACAATAGTAGTTCCTGTCGTAAAACACATAAGATACCCTGTAGCTACGATCGTACATACACACCCTATGACATCATCAGTGTTCACAGCACAATAATATAAAGTGTGAAAGCACCCCACACACACCTGTGTATTCCCAAACACTGCACCATAGGTGTAAACATACAGGGAACTTTTACAATGTACATGTTGGGAGCTGCCATAGCTGTGATTCATCACCATGTGTTAGAGACTGACGGTGTTGTGGATGATGATGCTGACAATCACCGCAGGCCCCGGAGGAGGAGAAGAGTATTCAGACCAAGGGTAACCTACCAGGGGCTACATGGTCTGGAGATAATAGAGCATTACAGGGTGGACAGGGAAATCTTACAGCAAAGAGTTGAGCTGTGCCGGCCACACCTGAGATCCAGAAACAAGAGAGGGGAACCCATTCCAGTGGACACGAAGGTAAGTGTAAGCTTGTGAATACTAGCCACAGGTACCTTTCAAAGGCCAACTGGAGATACAAATATGACTCAGTCATTGTACATGCTGGTGTGAATGACCTGAGACGTACCTCCCTGGACTACATGAAAAGAGACATAGAGGAGCTCTCTGATCATGTAGCCCAGGCTGGTATGACCCTGACCTTGAGCAGCATCTTACCCTCACCTAGAATGATGCCACAGTACAAAGACAGAAATGATTTTTTAACAATTGGCTAAAATTTTGGTGTCATTCAAAGGGGATCCAGTGTCTGTCAGCCTGGGATGACATGCTCGACAAACCACGTTGCTTCGCTAGGGACGACTTGCACCTGTCACCACTGGGCTTTTGGATATTGGCAAAGGCTCTTTCCATCCCCATAGTGCCTTTTTTAGGCAAGGCTCAAAAGTGAAACCCACCCCCATAGACAGCACAAGGAACAAGAAACTAAGGGTAATGCTGCTAAATGCCAGAAGTCTTAACCTCAAGATGCACGCACTCGAAGCTCTCCTCAGTATGGAGAACATCGATATCTGTGCAGTGACAGAAACCTGGTTCAAGGCTCCAGAGAGCACCCCAGCACTATCAGGCTATACCTCATATCATGCTTTTCGGCCCCAAAACCGGACCGAACCACAAAAGGAGGGGAGTTTCCATATTTATCAAGGATATCCACACCTCCAGGTTAGTGGCATTGCACGAAGTATCGGAGACCATCCATGTGCAACTAACAGTGGGCAAGACTGCTTTTCAGTTTATAGCATCCTACAGACCACCCTCTCAAAGTCAGGAATCCCACTCGGCTTTCCTGAAAACATTGGAGAACATGAAGATCTCTCTGAACACCATTATATTGGGCGACTTCAACTACCCAAACATTGACTGGGAGCACTACTCAAGCCCCAGCACCTTAGCCCAAAGATTCCTGGAAATTATAAACTCAAATGCTATGGAAAAACTAGTCACCACTCCCACAAGAGGGGGAAACATACTAGACCTGATCATTACCAACATGGGGACTCTATGCTCCACAGCAGAAGTATATCCCTCATTGGTAAGATCAGACCATAAATTAATTTCACTGGATGTCCACATCCCGCCCCCACCCCCAGCCCAGAATCCCACAGTGAAAAACTTCTCAAAAGTGAACTTCTCACTTCTCAAAACTGAAGTGGAATCCTTCAAGGCCCCAGGGCCAGTGGAAACTACAGCCCAAACTGCAGAATCCTATATAAATGCATTCTACGGACATCTCCAGGAATGCATGGATCATGCTATCCCAAACAAAACCAAGACCTAATCATCCAAAGGCAGGCGTCCAGTCTGGTGGACCCCTGCCATAAATAAAAGGTACAACAGAAGGAGGAAGCTACTACATGACAGAGCAAAATCCCTAATAGGGAAGGCATCTCTGATCAGTACTAGCAAAAAATTACGATGCCTCATAAAATCCTCCAAGGCCAGCTTCGAGAGAAAAATTGCACAGGACACCAAAGACAATCATAAGGCTTTTTTCAGTTATGTTAGAAACCTGGGAAGCAACTCCCAGACTTGTTCTGAGTTGATTCTAAACGACAAAAAATACACTGAACCCACAGACGTCGCAATATCCTGGCAGACAGGTTCAGTGCAAACTTCTCCACCCCCTCACCCCTAAAAGAGCAAGTATCTATCCCAGCAGAGGGCTTCCTCCCAAACATCTCAGATGCTCAGGTGAAGGCTGCCCTCTCCAAAGCAAAAAACACTGCTTCCATGGGACCAGATGGCGTCCCAGGTTGCGTCCTACATGAACTACAAGAGGAACTAATCCCTCAAATAAAACAGCTATACAATCTCAGCCTCACTACAGGATATGTGCCCACAGAATGGCGTACAACAACAGTGGTCCCACTCCACAAAGGTGGAGCCTCTACGGACCCTGGAAACTATCGCCCCATAAGCCTGACTAGCTTAGTCTGCAAGGCTATGGAGAGGATCATCATGGAGCTCATAAACAAAGACATTGGGACCTACAAACACTAGATCCTACCCAGTTCGGCTTTGTCAAGGGCAGATCCTGCCTTTTGAACTTGGTTGACTTCTTTGAAACAGTCACCAAAGCCATAGATGAAGGGAAGGTAGTCCACATAGCCTATCAGGACCTTGCAAAGGCATTTGACACAATACCCCACTTGGGCATCATAGATAAGCTATCCAGCTTAAATATAAACCCCTATGTCACAAGATGTGTCGCAAACTGGCTCAAAACAGAACCCACATAGTGAGAGTTGCTGGAGCCATGTCAGACTCGAAACCGGTCACAAGTGGCATCCCACAGGGTTCTGTCCTGGGACCACTCTTGTTCGGTATATACTTTTCCGAGGTACAGGCAAACGTGGGAGGACTATGGCTCACCAAGTTCGCAGACGACTGCAAACTGGGCGCCATAATCAACTCTCCAGTTGACACAAACATCCTTCAAAAAGGTCTCACAGAGACAGATAACTGGTGCCAGCACCATGGTTTAAAGCTAAATGCCAAAAAATGTGTAGTCATACCCTTTGGCAAAAACAATGTGCCCACAAATTACCACATAGGCGGAAACCCATTAGGTACAGAGAAAGTTATTAGGGACCTGGGGACCCAAGTTGATAGCAATCTCTCCTTTGAAAACCACATTGCCAAAGTGGTTAGAAAGACCTTCTACATAGCCCACATCATCGCAAAGGGTTTCACATCTAGATCAAGAGAGGTAATCGTGCCCCTTTATTCATCCCTCATCAGGCCCATCATAGAATACAATGCCCCTTTTGGGATGTACCTTACCCGACACCTGCAGCAATTAGAAAGACCCCAAAAGTATCTCACCAAGAGGATCAAGGGTCTCAAACAGATGCCATATGCTGCTCGGTTAAAAAGACTCCAGCTCTACTCATTTGCATACCACCTACTTCGAGGCGATCTATGCCTGACATACAAAGCTATGTCAAATCCAGAATTAATGGACATGCTCCACCTCAGTAAATCTAAATCCCTTAGAGCCACATGCTCGAGGGACTTGAACCCCAGCACTGAAATAAATAGAAGTTGCTGGATGGACAGGTTCATAACCCAGAGGCTCCCTTCGCTCTGGAATAGAATTCCAGTTCATGTGAGGCAGAGCACCTCACTGAATCTCTTCAAGAAGAATCTCGATAAGTGAATGGGGGATCGTAGGTTTGTCCCAGGGATTACTCCCGTGTCACTATTAGAAACAGGGACAGTAAACTAAACCTTAAAAAGGGCACAGTATACTCAAATCAAGGGGTGGCGTAATCCATACAGAATCGGGCTAGGCTTATAATTGCCCCAGGGCAGATAGCCTAGTATGAACCTAAGAACATATGAACCTATATAATGGGGATCTCATAGGCATCAGCATCCAGGGTACTACACCATTTCCTGGATGCCATGTTACCACATGCCAATGAGCATATATACTTCCCCGAATTCAGGAGGAGTTGGCCAACAATATGCGTCTCTTCCACCATGTGGCACACTACCCGGAGGTACTGGGTGCAATAGACTGCACGCACATACATATCAAGTCACCGCCCAGTGAGCATGGTAGGCACTACATAAACCACAAGGGATACCACTCCATCAACTCCCAGGTAGTGTGCAATGCCTAGGGCATTATCATGGATGTGTGTGCTGGCAGCCCTGGAAGCTACCATGACTCCCACATCTGGCATGCCTCACAGCTGTATCAGGTATTTGTCAGGGGGGCATCCCACATGGCCACCTTGTGGGGGATGTTGGCTATGCACTGGAGCTGTGGATGATGACTCCCATCAGAAATGCACACACACCCATGCAAGAATGCCATAATGAGGCACATGCACAAACCAGAATCATCATAGACTGTGTGTTCGGGATGCTGAAATCATGGTTCCATTGCATGGACATATCTGGTGGAGCCTTGCAGTACTCTCCAGGCACGTGTGCCCACATCCTCATAGTATGTGCCATGCTACATAATATGATTCTGCGGAAACAGCTGCAGCAGGGACAAAATGGTGAAGGCCCTCACAGCCACCGCAATTGCCAAGGCCATCACAGGCACAGAGGGATTCAGACCACGAACACCCTGTGCCAGCCCCAGTAGGCAGACAAAGGCATGCCCAATATGCCTATGCCTTGGCAAAGAGGGAACGTATAGCACATACTCTGACAGTGTAGGCCCCTATGGACTGACACACCTCTCCACCTGCACACACAGTAAAATGGATGGCACACACACACGACCACCTGTAAATTGTAGTGTATAGGTGGCCTACTGTGTGAATCCTACATAGGCAGCCCTCAACCATTGTACACACAACAGCTATTGGAACAAGGAATGTCAACACCTGAACAGTACATGCACCTATCAGCATATGTTGGTACTGTGTGTATAGGTTCCTAGGTACATCGGTATGTACACGCCCGATTGTCAGAGGCCATTCATCAATCGAGGCAAACAGTGTCTGCTGTCATCACCACATCGAGTAACCAACTGCCGCTCAGTGGAGCAGAGTCAATTGCGGGATCCATGTGTGTAATCACTGTTTCCACACACTCTACATGGATTCCCTGGTGCGTTAATGAGGGGCTCCATATAATGTAATCATGGATGTAGTGGCAAAGCATGGGGTGTACCCATGACGGGTATCTGTCACCCCAGCATGCTCCACCTATGGTTGTGTGAAGGTGTAGTACATTATAGTGTGTGGCTCACTGTGACATACATACCCAAAGCTGGAGCACATCCATTAAACATCACTTGGACATACTATTAATAGGTCTCATCCATATGTAAACTAACTGAGTTACCCATTTGATCGCAGTATGGAGTAACAGCCGTAATATAGTCCACATACAAAATGCCATAACACGTGTACAAATCCCAGATGCCCAAGTGGTAAATGCAGTGACTGTCGTGCATGTTCCCGGTCCCACGTCCTGCACGGGATGTAACGTAATCCCGAAGGCACGAATAATGCATGTTGGATGCAGGTCATCAGATCATGTTTAGCATATGTTAGTGGGAATATGTGTTGCCCAGTGCTGGTAAGCGTGGTTTAAATATGACTATACGGATATGCGCAAAACAGGGCTAAGCTTCTATGAATATCATGCAGATCATGGTCAATGATGTCCACTACAGGTGAAACCAGCATTATTCACCCCTGTACTAAGAGTGCCTGCTCTGAAGGGTAAAATGACCACTGCCAGGAGTAGAACACGCAATCATGTACACAATCACATAACACTAAGCTACCCAAGATGTACCAACGGTAGGTGTGTAATGTGACAGGTTCAAACACAAATGTGCGGAGTCCAGGTAACAGTATACACTGACGTGTACACAATGAAAGGTGTATTCTGCCTGTCACTCTCTTTGTTTTATATATATATATATATATATATATATATATATATATATATATATATATATATATATATATATATATATATATATATATATATATATATATATATATATATATATATATAGATACATACACATATACATAATAGAGATAGAAAGGGTGATAGAGAGATATATGTTGATATATACGGATTCACCTATATCTGCAAATATGTAGATAGGTCAAAGACATGTACACAACCATGGAGGTACAAATAAATAGGATACTGTCAACTATGGAATGTGTCACATACCGACACGCGTAATCACGAGGCTGAAAGACCAAAAGAACACAGTACCGGAACACTAGCACTGCGTGTAATATTATCACGATATTAAGGGACAGTTAGTTATTGCTGCCAGTGTTGTGGTCCACGTAGGTACTGTGTTCAACTGTGTTTGTGATTGCCGTAGTCTGTGTATGTGTGTGTGTTGAGGGTGCCATGTGCATTTCTGTGGGACTGTAATGTGTGTGTGTGTGTGTGTGTGTGTGTGTGTGTGTGTGTGTGTGTGTGTGTGTGTGTGTGTTTGCATCGTGTGTCTGTTAGTGCTAACTCGGAGGTAGATCATTACGGTAGGTGTGGTTATAGCTGGCCATAGGCATATGGTTACCACCTGTCCCACTTTAAGAGGGACAGCCCCTCCCTGGGCATTTGTGTCCTGACAAAAAATATTAAAAAGGGCAAATATCCTAGATTGTAGGACATAATTATGTCCCATATATTATGTAATAGTTGCATTAAATAGTTATGCCTGTATCTAAAAAACATAAATGTTACATGAAACATGATAAGTAGCTAAAGTGCTACAAGAATAAGTATGTATTCAGGATAAAAGTATGTGCTATCCTGTTTACTGACCATGGGTATGTGTCATCCTGTAAACACCAATGTGTGTCCTGCAAATGTCTCAATATGGCCATTTGAAAAGGTGGCAACCCATGCCAAAGAGGTTCAGTCACCAACACAACTGCAATGAGTGCAAATATCTGTGACAGAAGTACACGGGACAGCTGTCATTTAGTAACATTCCTTTACATATCGCTGTATTTCCGGAGGTATGGAAGTATCAACCTCACCTGCATACTATATAGAAGCCAATTAACAACGGCCCACTGTATAAGCCCATAACAACCATAGTTTCAGTCTACTAACTGATAGGTCTTCAATTAGGGAAGGAGCCCACACACATATATGGATTAAGTAGAAATGCAGTCCCCACAAACCTGTATATGCTATGTACACCCACCTACATCTCCCACACATGAAACAATAGCAATACAGACTGTAATAACATCACAAACATCCACTCACTCAATTACATCTGGAGAAGCGTTAACATACCTTGTGAGAGACACATTTGTAAAGGCGTCATGTGAAATAGTAGCTGTTGTATAATGGAACAAGGCAATGTTACAGGTTTTGTTTGCAATAGTCCCTTATCAGACAGTTGAGATGACAGGTACACTGACATGTAGAACCACATACTCTAGCCGTCACACACAATCCAATGGGGACATGACTCCAAAATATCCGTGTCTCTACAAATAGCAGCTGCAATTCCACACAACAAAACACATATAGGCCATCTCCCCGAAGGTAGGGCAAAAGGGCAACGCTCAAGTGGAGAATTCAATTATACCCCACTGTTGCTGCGTAATTGGCGAATGGAGTAGCTGCACAGCTGATGTGCATGTAATAATTTACTCAGGAACACCAATTGGCGGCAGGAAACCACATGTTACAGGAATCGACGTATAACTTGCCAGACATTCAAACCATATGCTCATACCATAGAACCGTTTAAACAGTAAAGGTGTAAGAGAGATATTTACGAAAGTTCGGAACGCTAACAAGGTATGTAGAACACTCAGTATGTTAGTGTATGTATAGCCTGTTTTGTATTAATTAAAAATGTCCGCAATGCATAAAGTGGGAAAAGGTATTATGTAGTGATGTCTTGCTGAGCATAGTAACGCTTGTAGAAATTGTGTGTCCTGCTGTGGGCCACAAGGTAAACATCACAGACACCACAAGGGATGCTACATGAGGGCTTTAAACAGAACAATTCCACACCACCTGCCGTCAATGGTAGAGTATGTCCAACAAGTACGTGCCATAGCAGGGGATAGTATATGTTGATATACTGTCACAGTAGGCATGTGTATGGGCATATAACAACAATAACATGCCTAAGGTGGTCCTGCTGTGCAAGTATGCTTTGCGTTATGGGATAATATGCAAAATATGTGTAATGTACAGTATTGTAGGTAGATAGGTCAGATATTCTACACAGCATAACAGTTATATCATGCAAACAAAAGGTATCGTCTATTGGCATGTACAATACACAATAACAGGATACATATGGCTTGTAGTCACGGGACACTGTAACAGCATGATAGCTAATCGAAATGGAAGAGCTACTCAATTAACCATGCACAAAGGACATGTAATAGCTTCACAGGTTCATAGTGAGGTACTATGCTGTCTCGCAAGTCTATGTGTAAGCCCAACTACAGTGTTTACACCGGCAGCACCTCTCTAGGGTAGTGTCCTGTCTGTGAACAGCAGAGCCATGTGCTACCTGCACCTCTGCACAGTACAGCCACTGCAGTGATCCCTGACGTACATGTGTGTCTCCCATCCACCAAGTGAGGTATCTCATAAACAGTGCTACTGAGTGTCCCTGCGTGATGTACATAGGAATCATGTTCTAAAGCATGGTGATTGTCTGGTTTGGGAATGTAACCCTCAAGAACAACCCACTCATCGTTGCGTTTGTGCACATATCCATGAGCCATGTTGCTCTCAGTGGCTTTTGCTTATGTCACTTATGTGGAGTATATCCATGAATATTGTTGTGGACATGGGCCCTGTATGTTCAGCAGAGGTCACCCCTGAGTATGCAGTATGCAAATGTGAACAGTCGTGGTGTCCGTAGTACTGTCGCATACGTCAACCTTCGGAACTCAATAATCCTCATGGTGTGTTAAAGTTGTGGTATGTAAAGCCATTGCTGTTCTGTCAGGTACACCCTAAATGGGGTGTTGTACCCTTGAATGTGTGTATACGTCAGGAGTTTAGAGGTACAATGGATGCCTTTGTTCCAGCTACAAACCCAGTACAGATAAGGGTGGCCAAGTAGAAGGATATCCATGCCACATTGGCAATATGGTTATCAAAGGAGTGGGTGCTACATACGTGTGTACTAAGATCCCATATAATGTCACATGTATGTAGGGGGCTATCAACTATGTGATAGTCAGTGGGTGATTGGTGTAATCCAAAGGGGATGTTCATGCACCATGAGTCATGCAGCTTGAGGCCATGTTATCGACATCAGGTATCCGTCACAGTGACACCCTTATGGAGGGAGTCTGTATCAGCTGGTGGATCAATCATGGCGCCTTGTATGCAGTTGTCTGGAAACCTAGTCAGGGAAAGTCCCTCTGTGCTAGCCTGTACCTCAGGGAAGCATATACCGAACATGAGGAGCCCTATGACTGAGGACTGTGGTATGCCAAGTGTAACTGAAATACAGTAGGTAATACGGTAGCCTACCCTCATTGTGTGGGTCCTGTCTGTGAGCCACTTTGCATAACATCCTGAGACGTAGGGGTCGATATGCAGGTGGATGTGTATGTTGTCAATACCAGAATGGAGAATGGTGCTGAAAGCCAATGAGTGGACAATGTAGGCTTTGTGGACCCCCTTACCGTCATCAACTACCCTGGTAACTATATCAAAGGAGTCCACCAGGTGTAGGAGCCATGGTCTGGCCCTAACAAGTCCAACCTGTGTGGCATCAAAGGTCTGGAGCCCACCAATGTTTCTGTGAATGACTTCCATGATGATGTGCTCCATAGCCTTGCAGAACAGTCTAGTCAGGCGTATAGAGCAATAGTCCCTCTGGTTCATTGTGGCGCCACCTGTGTGGAGTGTGATAACTGTTGCTGTGCGCCATTCAGGGGCCACAATGTCTGATACAAGGCTATTAGTGAATCTGGTGGCCAAGTGGGGAGACATGTCGTTCTGAGGTTTGTGTAAATCACAGCCTGGGATGTTGGATGGTCACATGGAGTCTGTGTTCCAGGCCTTAGAGAGTCAGGTTGGAACTATGTAGCTGTGACCGCAGGGACCCCGCAATGTTCCTGCATGGATTTTGGCCCTGTAGGGAGTGAGAGGGTGTAAAGTTAGCATTGAACCCATCCACCAGGATGTTGCCAACATCACTCGGTTCTGTAATGTTCCTGAGTAACCGTCGTATGTCAGAGCAGTTGTGGGTATTGCCATTGACTACTGACATACCTCCATAATGCTTTGTGGTACACCCTGGAATGTGTCGCAGTAATGTTTACATAGCTAGGTTTGGAGGAAGTGATAAGGGATCCCGGAACTCTACTGAGGCTGACCAGTGAGCTACCCCACCCATGGGATTGTACTCCACTTTGCAACAGCCTCCACCTTTTGTTGTACATTATGTCCATGGAACTGGACCCCCAGAGTTGCGTCCATTATCTGGTGGGTACCATCATGGCTCTGTTTAGAATAGCATGATCCATGCAGTCGTGTAAGTGCTAATGAAGTGCACTGGGGTATGTTTCAGCATTTGTATGTGCATTGTCCATCTGCATGGGTGTCATGACGTTGACTACTGCTGTCATAAGACGTCTGTAGTAGGCGTTGTACTAATCTTGTACTGTGTATGCCGTAAAGGGTGTGGCGCTGGAATGTGGATAACAAGGGTGATTAGCATATGTTCGGAAACTACCAATGAGGGGATAACCACTGGTGTGGAACACCAGTGACATGTTGGTTATGTCCATATCAAGGATATTGCTGGTCTTGGTGGTGGTGTGTATGGGTTGATCCAGCTGAGTGGAGGTTATGAATCCTGGACAGTGTTGGCCTAATGTGTCGGTACATGAGTAGCTATCCCAGTTAAGTGTGGGGTAGTGTCAGTCGTACATCAGTAGTATTTGTCTGAACCCTACTGTCCAGTACACCAAGAAATGAGGGCCGGTAACTGTGGGGTATGTTGTTGAATCTGCAGCATGTTACAATGTGTATAGCAGTTCTGACCACAGTTAGTTGCATGTGGATCACCTCTGATGCATTGTGCTAAGTAACCAGCCAGGAGGTGTGTACAACATAGTGAAATATGGACACACCTCAGCCGTGGGTGTTCCGGTCTAGGTTACATGACTGAAAGGTGTGGTCTGCGTATAACCTGTCAGTGCATGTGTGCTCTGTGGAGCCTAGAGACAGGTCCCATTCACTGCAGAGATATTGAAGTGGTCCATTATAAGGAGTGCCGTGCCTGCGTGCGTCAGAGATGATGTCAAGCATTGAGTCACATGACCCCATGTTTTGCTTGCCTGTTCCCGTTCTGGTGGTGAATGTTATTGGAAACTGTGCAAGACAGGCAGTATAGCAGCAGCAAGAGCCTTACATGTTATCTGTACTCCCAGGGTTGACAGGTGCAGGTCATCTGTGCTAAAGCATTGTGTTTTGTAGACCATGTCATTCAAAGCAGACAGATACCAGATGCCTGCGGAATGACAGCAGAAGCATAGGCAACTGTTGAAGTGAAACAGTCAGTTGTTGTACAGTGGTATCTAGTCTGGATGAATGCAGAATGCTCCCCAGGGCTTGGCCGACACCTTCTGGGCTACATGACCGGAGAGCTATTGCATGTCCCTGCACATGTAGTCTGGGAAGTTACATCTCAGGGCAGTCACACTAACATGGAGAATGACAGTCAAATTGTACCCAGTGAGGTGTGGCATGGGTACATAGGTTATGCTGCAGAACCAGTTACTCGACAGCTAGATGTAAGCGACTATCGCCTTGTGTAGCCTGCTGAGTGGGACATCAGTGTGACCGCCTACAGAGTCACCTATGACTGGTGTGTTGGGTATGTTATAACACCCTATTGGCTGTAGTTGATGGGCACACATGAGTCTGTGGGCTATAAGTAATTGTTGTTGTGTTTGGTGATGGGGGCTGCCTCTGGTGCCTACACAGAGTATGGAGAGGTTCTGCAAATGTCATACTCATACTATGTGTGGCCTGTGGTGGTGGAGATCTTGTGAGACTATGTGATGAGTGGGGTGTGTTGCAAATGTTACACATCCCCACATGAATGTCAGGTACAGTCTGGGTTGGTGAGAGCATTACCCCCAGCATGGCTACATATGTGCATCCCCCACAGGCTGTAGTGTCGTATGTTGGGAGGTGAGCATTGACTGTGTACATGAGACAATTGCTCTTTTGCCACATGTTCACCATATTCATCATATAGACAGGCAATAGCACTGGTATATGACAGTTGGACATGCCTGCATATTCAACCATGTCTCAAGAGATATATGAGTTAGCTGTTGTACTGTAAGCAAGCTGGAAATGTAAGAACAGGCAGTGTACTTGTAAGAAATGAGTTGGAATGGGTGCTATAGTAATTAGTAGCTCATGAATTGCTCACAACTTCTGAACAAGTGCTGAGCATGAATATGCAATACAGATAGGGTGTTGTATAATATCAACCCACTGCAACCCACAAGTGGAGACAACAGTCATAACTGGAGGCACTGCGCTATTACCCTGTTGGGTATGGTCTGCAAGTCTATGAACCTTTATCAATGTAGATGTTAGCAGTACAGAAGTAGATGACAGTACAGATGATTTCACACTGCATAGCATACCTGTGACAGGTCATAGGACATCATCAGCCATACCGTGTTCCAGCTACACTGATTATACTAGATGTACCTTCGTATGTCACAGGAGTGTTCTACCAGTGGCCTGTTGACAGAATCAACACTACAAAAGGTGTCAGAGTGACATGTGCATATCACACCAGTGGCAGCTACAGTAAAACAGGGTTAATGTTTTGTACTTCCCCCTCATTGTAGCCCATACCACACAGACAAATGGGAGGCATCTGTGTATGTAAGGATGTGAATGGCCATGACCTAGGAGCAATAGCTGTCTCCGTGTTGTGGACAACATGCAGAATGGGATTTGTGGGTGAGGTGTGTGACATATGTGCACAATCTGACAGCTGATAATAGCATTGTCACCGCTAGGTGAATAACCCTGCACCCATTAACTACCACCTAGGCAGTGGTCAACATTATGGACACTGTGTAAGGGATGGTGCTGTGCAGTTCACCTCCCTGAGTTGGTGACATCCCCAGGCCTATTAGGTAGTCATATGAGGCACCCATGTCATGACAGGGTGCCATCCATGAGCATGGAGATCATTGGACAGGCATACTCAGCACTTGTGTGACCAATATCGGATCACTTATCACCTTTAAGGGGTATTGGCCATGCGTGGATGGGCGACACCAGCCTTCACAATCCTCACCTCCACTATGCAGCATGCTGGCTACCTTTCATAAAGACATGTGCTACACTGTGATGTTGGACATGCTACACGTACATATCCTGATCTGAAAGACGTACGTCATGGACAGCCACCATCCTACAAGGATCGCTACATGCTGGACAGATCCCTGTGCCATACATGTTACATACTCCCACCATACCATGCAACCCTGTCCATCAAAGCTGCACATGTCATCTCTGTCATACATGGTGTGATGACCGCATGATAGATGTATTATTAACTGTCTGGATCAGTAATGTGGCACTGATGCACCTCACGGTGGCAAAATGGCTGTCGGATACAGCTAGGAAACCTTGCCTGTACATGCTATAGTTGATAACCATCCCTGCGAATGACGTCCATCTAGCCATTGCCGTGGCAGGATGTTGAACTGTTGTACAGTGCCGTGTAGATGTATATGGCAAAACACATGCATGTAAAGGTTCCGTGTTTATGTGTGCATTGTCACTGCTCATGTCCATTAAGGCAGTGTATGTGTTGATATGTGACATGTACACAGCATCAAGGTCAACAGCATCACTGTGGACACATCCAAGCATGTGCTGATAGGTAAGAACAACAGTACAGGCAAACAGACATGCCCACATCAAGACAGCAATCACATGGAGTATGAATGTAATAAGGTGACACACATATATGGTGATGATATCCAATGCATAACGGATGTTACATGTGTGACACAAACATGTCAGTCATATCAGTGTCATGATGATTTGCAAAGATAACTGTGCAGATGTACTAGATTTAATACAAATGTATGTGCAGCTGTATCTCTGTACTTCTCTGTGATACTGTGACCTGTCACCATCATTATGTCTTCCAGTCCAGATAATGCCTCGTTCATGCCTGCCAGTGTACAGCTGCCAGGAGGATGATGTCCTTATCCTGTACCTCCATGAGAACTATGAAGTGTTGTTCAGTCATGTGCCACAGCATGCCCAGCAGCGTGATGACCTGTGGCAGGACCTTCACAGGAGGGTTAATGATGTTGGTGGCCATAACCGCACCTACCAGCAGGTGCGCAGACACTGCACGGACTTGATACGACATGCGAAACAGTGTGCCACTGCAATCGCCAGGGAACAAGGTGGAACAGGTGGTGGGCCACCAACCCAGCCCCCACATACACACACTGAGGAGCTACTGGCCAGCCTGGGGACACCCTCAGAACAGCATCCACAAACACTAGCTGCCATCGTGGAGGTGGGTGTCTCCCAACCATTGAGCCTGGAGTTGCCTGGTAAGTCACTACTGCACATATGACAATTATATCCCATTTAGATGCATGTGTCACTGTACAATATGTAATGTAACAACATATGCAAGGTATGTTTACATACTACAGTATGCTACCCTGTGTATGCACACATGTGCATACTATATGCTATTGTACAGGTGAATGTGTTTACATGCACAGTGCACCCTGTGGCTGTCATACAGTCATGGATAATGTTCAAACTGCTGTGTCACCCCTATACAGGTACCTCTGGCGTGCCGTACAGACATCAGTCCGTTGCAGGTGAGACTGTCATCAGTATCAGGCAAGTTAATGCATATATCTGTTCACCATGTGGCCAGTTAACACATGTACACATGATGTATGGTCCAGTCACGATATACTGGTTGCATCTCCCATCATTCACACTGGCTACCCATGTGCAATATATACAAATGAAATGAAACACCGACATGAAACCACTGTATCTGTCATTGCTACACATGTGGACAGCTGTGCATACAACGGTGGAGGTGTTGTTCAATGTAGGCATATGTACTATACATTGGAACAACACGTGTGGTATGCAAACAGTACCACACAGTGAGCTGGGATATGGGCAGCCCACAGGAGTCACCATTGTGTTATATGCCCCTGCAATGGGTGCACACATTGTGATGTGCCATCTGACATGTCCCAGACATGTAGTGTTCTGGCTGCAATATTGTCACACTATCCCATAATACATACCCCACATACCAAACATACAACCCGTTGCCTGCATAGCCCTGTGGATGATGGCATATCTGACATCTATGGGTGTATGGCATATGGGACTACACAGACATGTGAGATAAATGGCCATCACAAACATTTGGCCAACACATGTTCACACATCGCCATGGAGGATGGCCAGAGACATGTAGCCACACAGTAGATGTGATGTGTATACACCCTGTTGCACATTGTCCACACATGGTCCAACTATAGCCTTAGTTGACTGATTATTTGTTGATGTGGTACACTGGACATCCTAAAAGCCTGTGCACAGCTAGTGGAGGTGTCATGTAAGTCGACCATATAAGATGTGTTGAACATCACGACTGTGTCATAGCATGACAGTAGTTACCTGTACAGCTTCCACAGACATTGACACCACATCAGGCCACAGATACTGTACATTTTCTTTGCTGCTGTAGGACATCACCGTCAGCCGTGCACCTCGTGTGTGTGGTACATCAATGTCATGTGGGACATGGTGTATTGATAAGTCTGCCATGTGTGGACATGGTTGCCAAGCAGCTAAGACTCTGTAGTAGTTGTGCAGGGGTGTCATCCATAGGTCTTCCAGTGACCTGTCACATGACACAGCATGGTTTGGTGTGTATACACCTCAGCAATGTGGGTCACAATCCACAGTTATGTCATGTGTATGCATGCAGTTATGGCTATGCAATGTGTGCATATTACACACTGTATAGCAATATAGATGCTTCATGATGCCATGCAATGGCACAGTGTCTGTATTTCATACTGTATAGCAATGTAGACTCCTCACACTACCCTTCCATGCTCATGCACATTTGCTAAACATGCATTCTATCTGTAGGGCATACAGACAAAACTGCAATGTGATACCCATTACAATGCTGTACATGTGTCAGGACACCATTGTGTCCGACATGTATGCATGTCAATGCACACGTCAGCAGATTACATGTCAAGGTCACTTCAGCCATGTGTACTGTTAACCTGAGCTGGTCCACATGGTGTATCACAGGGATGCATGCTTACTACCATGATTGTGTGAACTGTATGGCTACTGATATGACACCTGCTTGCTGTTGTGTGCACCCCAGGGGGTATGCTAACTACCACTATTAATGTCTGAGCTGCATGCCATCTGCTGTATCACATGCATGCTGCATGCCATCTGTCAAATCACATTCATGGTGTGTCTGTGTGTCTGTCTGTGTGTGTCTGTGTCTGTGTGTGTGTGTGTCTGTGTGTGTCTGTGTCTGTGTGTGTCTGTGTGTGTGTCTGTGTCTGTGTGTGTGTGTGTGTGTGTGTGTGTGTGTGTGTGTGTGTGTGTGTGTGTGTATTGTAATGTAGAGTCTTTCTTTGCATTCACAGGTGATGTAGGTGCGTTACCCTCCTGCGGTCCGTCTGATGTTAGTGTCCCCACAGATACTAGCAGTGATGAACATATGCATGAGGTACAGGCAGGGTTGTCAGGGGCTGAATCTGTGCCAGTGGTTGCCATCCCAGCTATGTCCCCCTCTTCCCCGCACACAGTTCTCATTCCAACACATACCCCATCACTAGTGGCCATAGAGGAAGGACAGTCAGCGTGTGTTAGCTTGGAACAGGAACATGTGGTGGCTACAGAAGGTGTGTCTCCACACCATGGTGTCAGTGTAATGACTGCAGATGTGCCACACAGACCTCGTAGTAGGCCCTCTGGCAGACATGCACCTGCAGGACAGAGCACAGCAGATGGTGTCACCAGATGCATGTTCCAGACTGTAATGGTGGCACAGGCATGTGCTGAACGGCAGAACAGAAAGGGCAAATGCTTCAGAGGGCTGCTATCCGTACTCTAAATGACAACATCCAGGCATTGGCAAATGCTCAACAGCAGATTGCAGATGTTCTGGACAGGCGATTGGGTGACATGGTCTTAATCCTTGACTGTGGCATGGCAATCTGCGAGCATGAGCTGTCTCTGCTGGAACATCTGGTAGGAGTGAGGCATAGGCCACATGGACATAGGCCAGCTACACCACCTAGTGCAGGTCAACGTGAGTGAGCCACCTCACATGCCTGCTCCCATAGTGCCGGTAGCAATAGCAGTGCAGCTGGTGCTGCACTGTCCACACCAGGACACAGCAGGCCACAGTTCCAGTGGACATGTGTCATCAGACCGTAGCCAATCTGTACCTCCACCTGGTAGTGCCCGTGCAATCCCTGGAAGGCACAGGTCACATGGCCATGGCTGGACACAGAGAGCTGCACATTCTGGTCTGTACAATCTGGAGTTGTCAATAATACCCCTGTGTAGGCCTGGAAAAAGGCAGAACTGTGTGCAATCATACACGCACACAGCAAAAACATATGTAGGGCACCGCAACACCCACATGCATAATGACCACACATGTCCAATCAGATCACCGGCCCTTACCCACACACATGATGTCATCCACTGCTGCAACCTATGCCCCTGGCAAACATTATCACCCTGTGCATATGATGATGCCTGTGCCGCATCCCTGTCATCCACACCATCGGTGCAGGGATATGCTCAAATGGTCTGATGCACAGGGTGAACAGAATAGTGAGAGAAGTGTATATTACATTAGTTGTGTACTGTTGACACGCACCAGACATACCATGTAGTACAGGTTTATAATGCATTGTTATATGTTCACAGTATATGTCTTGGTAACAACAGTAACAGCATGTTGGTAATGATGCCCTGGTTCCCTCCTTATGGTCTACTTGCATGTGCCAACAAGTAGCAGTGTTTGCAGTTTCCCATGTGTAAATGTGGAGTACTCACAGGCATGTATGGCAATACCAGCATGCTATACATAGCCTCAACGCATTATGTGTACCAGCGCTACCTTTGGCAATAGGGCTGCTATATGCACACGGGAGGATGTAAGTGTTACAGGTGTCACGTGACTTAGTCAGTAACACCCAACTGCTGTGTAGGTTTTATGTCATCACCGTCAAGTAAGAGTAACTTAGCATACTGTTTGCACATGTAATGGTAGGATGGCTTGTGACACACCTGTGAGACATCCCTGGAAAACATCCATCTGCAAAGGTGGATCACAACTTTATGTACACACATTCATCCAAACCTGATGTACATCCTACCGTACTGTCAGTATTTCACCATATACAGGTGTCAATGATGGGGCTGCATTGCAACTGCATGCTGTAGTTAGGCACAGATGAATTACATACATCAGCTACTGCACATGCATGGTAGCTGCATGCACACCCCTACATGTACATGTGTGTTGGTCCTACATGCCTGTCATGTAGCCATGTTTGTTTGCATTGCAATTGGTGGACATGTGTGATGACATACATAACACATGGACTGTTGTATGATATGATGGGTGTCATGGGTAACTAGTACAGAGGGAATGTTTCCTCAGTCAACATTGCTATCTCATGCACTGTTAGCATTCAACAGCCATGGACCTACCTTCCATGTGCATGTGTGTGATTGCTGTAGCCACTTGTCTGCACAGAGGACAGCAAAAGCTATGCTATGTACAAATGTGTTTTGTGTGTGTGTGTGTGTGTGTGTGTGTGTGTGTGTGTGTGTGTGTGTGTGTGTGTGTGGTCCATGCACATATCCACTGCGATTACATGTATGTCATATCCAAACATGTGTGTTCTTTGGTGTACAGTGACAGTCATCTGTCACAGCTGTGTAAGACCCAGGGCCTCTATTATGTATAGAGCCGACCTGGTTATGTACAGTGGTATCATTGCATTGCATAACACATGATGGAACCCTGTCAGTACATGTGTAGTCTGCACAGTTGCTGTAGACCTATGCACAGTCCACTGGTCATGAGTCACACGGTGTTGTGGTAATGTATGGATGTGTGTTGCTGGTCCAAGGACATGGTGATGTCTCAGGGCTACATAGTAGAATGCAGTGTTTACCTCTGTGATCTGCACCTGAGTCATCTGTGATGGCTCTTGAGTGTGTACTGGTCAGTAAATGTGAGTGGCCTTCATGTACGTGGGGACAGTAACACCATACTGTGCCCTTCCTTGTTTAGAATCCGTGTGCATGCAAGACAGCCCTTCATGTATGTGGGGACAGTAACACCATACTGTGCCCTTCCGTGTTTAGAATCCGTGTGCATGCAAGACAGCCCTTTGCTACTGCTAAGTGTGTGAGCATGCCCAGTACTCCGTTGTGTAGATGGATACACAGTACATTCCAAACTGTGCCCTTCTGTGTTTAGAATCCGTGTGCATGCAAGACAGCCCTTTGCAACTGCTAAGTGCGTGAGCATGCCCAGTATGCCATTGTGTAGATGGACACACAGTACATTCCAAACAGACGTGTGATACTAAGTGTGTGAGCATGCCCAGTGACACTTTGTGTCGGTGATGTGCCTCTGTGTATGGTCATGGACATTGACATCCTGTATAGCGACAGTGGTCATCCAGGCAACAGATGCCCATACCCCACATCAGGATGGATGCCTACATTGAACACACTGGTTGACTGTCTTGAAGGGTGTACTGTCTGTGGCATGTCTCGTATCTATGTAGTGTTGTAATAGTGCTCCATAGATAGGCAGTTGTCCCGCTCACACCATTGCCATGTGTTTGTCTACGTCTACCTTGGGACAGTAATATGCTTTTAGACTGCTCACTCTCTATACATTCCCTATCGGCGTCTTTGCCTTTGCGGATGATGTCATCCACCTAGAAGTATGCCTCTGGGAGTGCTGTGTTCCAGTAATCTCGGTAGTGCATTCTGTAACTGCGTAATGCTGTAGTGTGATACGGTAGTTAGGTGTATGTTCAACTCCCAGCCCTGCCAAGTGTGTGTCTGTGTGTGTGTTTCCAGATGCCTGGGGACAGAGTAATGCTTTTAGGTGGCTCACTCCACATACACTCCCTATCGGTGTCTTTGCCTTTGCGGATGATGTCATCCACCTAGAAGTATGCCTCTGGGAGTGCTGTGTACCAGTTATCTCGATAGCACATTCTGTAACTGTGTAATGCTGTAGTGTGATAAGTTAGTTAGGTGTATGTTAAACTACCAGCCCTGCCAAGTGTGTGTGTATTTCTGGCTGCCGGGGGACAGAATAATGCGTTTAGATGTCTCACTCCACATACATTCCCTATCGGCATCTTTGCCTTTGCGGATGATGTCATCCACCTAGAAATATGCCTCTGGGAGTGCTGTGTACCAGTAATTTCGATAGCACATTCTGTAACTGCGTAATGCTGTAGTGTGATAAGGTAGTTAGGTGTATGTTCGACTCCCAGCCCTGCCAGGTGTGTGTTTCCAGCTGCCTGGGGATAAAGTAATGCTTTTAGATGGCTCACACCACATACATTCCCTATCGGCGTCTTTGCCTTTGCAGATGATGTCATCCTCCTAGAAGTATGCCTCTGGGAGTACTGTGTTGCAGTAATCTCAATAGCTCATTCTGTAACTGCGTAATGCTGTAGTGTGATAAGGTAATTAGATGTATGTTCAACTCCCAGCCCTGCCAAGTGTGTGTGTGTGTTTCCGGCTGCCTGGGGACAGAGTAATGCTTTTAGACATCTCACTCCACATACATTTCCTATCGGCGTCTTTGCGGATGATGTCATCCACCTAGAAATATGCCTCTGGGAGTGCTGTGTACCAGTAATCTCTATAGCGCGTTCTGTAACTGCGTAATGTTGTGTGATAAGGTAGTTAGGTGTATGTTCAACTCCCAGCCCTGACAAGTGTGTGCCTGTGTGTGTGTTTCCAGATGCCTGGGGACAGAGTAATGCTTTTAGATCGCTCACTCCACATACATTCCTTATCGGCGTCTTTGCCTTTGCGGATGATGTCATCCACCTAGAAGTATGCCTCTGGGAGTGCTGTGTACCAGTTATCTCGATAGTGCGTTCTGTAACTGCGTAATGCTGTAGTGTTATAAGGTAGTTAGGTGTATGTTCAACTACCAGTCCTGCCAAGTGTGTGTGTGTTTCCAGCTGCCTGGGAACAGAGTAATGCTTTTAGACAGCTCACTCCACATACATTCCCTATTGGTGTCTTTGCCTTTGCGGATGATGTAATCCACCTAGAAGTATGCCTATGGAAGTGCTGTGTTCCAGTAATCTTGAGAGCACGTTCTGTAACTGCATAATGCTCTAGTGTGATAAGGTAGTTAGGTGTATGTTCAACCCCCAGCCCTGCTAAGTGTGTGTGTGTGTGTGTGTTTCTGGCTGCCTGGGGACAGAATAATGCTTTTAGACATCTCACTCCACATACATTCCCTATCAGCGTCTTTGCGGATGATGTCATCCACCTAGAAATATGCCTCTGGGAGTGCTGTGTACCAGTAATCTCGATAGTGCGTTCTGTAACTGCGTAATGTTGTTGTGTGATAAGGTAGTTAAGTGTATGTTCGACTCCCAACCCTGGCAAGTTTGTGTGTGTGTGTTTCTAGCTGCCTGGGGACAGAGTAATGCTTTTAGACAGCTCACTCCACATACATTTAATATCGGCGTCTTTGCCTTTGCAGATGATGTCATCCACCTAGATGTATGCCTTTGGGAGTACAGTGATGCTGGAACTCGATAGCACGTTCTGTTACTGCATAATGCTATAGTGTGGTAGACCAGACAGGTACGTGCTTGATTCCAAGGCATGGCAGGTGTGTGTGTTTGGCAGTAATACCGTATGTGTCGGTATCTGTGGGTGGCTAGCTGTGGGATGTGTTCAGTGTGTTTTGTTGCTGACCTATATAGTGTCCACAGCCCACATATTCTGCCAAGACAGTGGGTTGTCAACACATACATTTGCCAATATGTCTGGTGAGTAACTGTCAGCAGCCCTACTCTTACCCTTGATATGGTCTGACCCGTATGATGCAACATAACACACGTGCCTTGATAGTAACAACACTACATGATGCAGGTGGCACATTGTAGTTTCCTTTTCATTCCTGTCTAATGCATTGCTGTCATGTGGTCCGCTGTTGTGATATAAATGCCATATCTACATATGTTTGTACATGTATATGTGTGTGTGTATATATATATATATATATATATATATATATATCTATATATATATATATATATATATATATATATATATATATATGTCCATGTATATATGTATACAAATAATATATATGATTTATGTAGATGTAGAGGTGGACATAGATGTGAACATATATGTCTGGGGACATTAGCACTATTGAATGTTTGTGCCAGATGATCTGTACGTGATAACCTGGGATCTATGTATATCTGCCATGATGTGGTATTAATGCACATCATCTGTAGTGTGCAGGACCACGGGTTGTAGTCGTGTAGACACCGGTTATTTTCTTGTTGGGAAGGCCATGGGACATCGAATATGGTGATAGTAAGGCACCTGTTGCCAGTTGTGTATGGATCTGAGTGACACTGAGCAGTGGCTATTAATTTGGAGGTTCGGTATGGGTCATATAACTATTCATTAGAAAACTATACTATGCAGATGAGGTTGACTATAGTGTATCACATTTTTCACCAGGGAGTGCTGCTGGTCCCTGGAGTGTATGTGTGTAGTCAGCTGGGTGCAGGTCTCAAATATAGTTGACGGCATGGAAGGGAGGGTCAGGCATACAGTACGTACATTGCAGTACTGTGCCTCGGGAGTGTTCCTGCCTTAGCACACCTAAGCTAGGGGTGTGTCTATACCTGCCTGGTGACACTGGGAGGGATGACAGTAGTGGTGGGGTAGTCAGGGTGTACAGGCTGCACAAACAGATGTTGATCAGCACAATCAGCAGATGACACGGCCAGCCCACACATGAACAGTACATTAATGTGAGCAAGCAGCATACACACAGGTTTCGTCCGCACTCTATACCACCGGTGTATACCTGCAGGGACATTTCACGACACAGTCCAACCAAATGACATGGGCTGCAGCAGGCAACATATACCAACATGTGCAGGAGGCTGGGGCAGTGAGGATGTGTATGCTGCCGAACAACCCTTACTGGGCTGACATACGACTTTATAGGCCGAGGGTGACTTACCAGGGGCTACATGGGCTGGGGATGTTGGAGCACTATGGGGTGGACAGAGACTTCTACAGCAGCTTGTTGACCTGTGCCTGCCACAACTGACACATCAAACAGGCCGACGGAAACACATCACAGTGGATACCATGGTATGTGTTGGCCTAAGTGTACTAGCCACAGGTACCTCACACAGCACAACTGGGGATATCATGGGTATCTCACAGGCATCTGCATCATTGCACCAGTTCACAGACGCCATGTCAACACATGCTAGTGAGCACGTACATGTCCTCAACACACGTGATTCGTAGACCAACAATATGCATCTGTTCAACCACATGGATGACTACCTTGGGGTACTGGGTGCTATAGCCTGCACACACATACAAATCGTAGCACCACCTGGTGACTGGGGTAGGGCCTACAGTCACTGCAGGGGCATACCCTCCAACAGCTAAGCCATAAGCGATGGCCAGGGCATGAGATTGAATGTGTGTGCTGTCTGCCCTGGAAGCTATGATGTGTCCGATATATGGCTTCTGACACAGCTGTAGCACACCAATGCCAATATGGACATCCCCTACAGTCTCCTAGTGGATGCTGGGTAAACACTGGTGTCATGGCTGATGACACCTATCAGCAATGCACACACACACCTGAACACTCACACTATAGTGAGGCAGATGCACAGGCAAGACATATACTTGTGCATGTGTTTGGGATGCTCAGTTCACAGTTCTGGTATCTGGACACATCCGTTGGAGCTCTGCAGTATTCACAAGCTACATGAATACAAGTAGTTATGGTATTTGCTATGCTACACAATCTTATCCTGCAGTAATAGTTGCAGCAGGAACAGCATGGGGCAGGGCCACACAGCCCAACGCCACTGCCAAGACCTGTACAGGCACAGTGTGACTTGGTGAAGGAACTACCTGAGCAGGGCACAGTTGGTGAAAGCCCGTGCGCAGTATGACCTGTCCTTGGCAAAGAGGCAACACAAGGCATATGCACTGACATAGTAGGTACCCACAGATTTCCCCTCTCTGACCCACACACAGTACAATGGATGCCAAACATGACAGTACCTGTGCTTGGGCCATGTATAGGAGGTGCACTGTGTGCATCCAACATAGGCAGCACTCCAGCACCGTCCTCAAGTCCGGAACACACCCAGGGTATGTCTATTGACCTAACAAGTGGCAGTTGTATTAGACTGTGTAGTTACCCATTGCTATGGTATGTATGTGAGCATACAAGTGACTGTGGTGGCCAAATGTTAGGGCAGCAGACAGCACACATCCATAGTGGCACCATGACCTCTGTAGCACATATGGGGGTCACAATGGTAGCCTGTAGTACACAGGGTGTCCTAACCCACTGCAGATTATGGGCTGACCATCATGTGTGTCCATACAGCCCACACACATTCCATGCAGCTGGACAGATGTGGACCAATACAGAAAAATGATATACGATGGCCTATGGATATGCCCAATGAATGACCCCAACCCCTTAAGACACACACAGATGACAGCAGGCCAGGCAGTTATTTATTTATTTTATTTATTTTACATTTGTTAACCGGGAGAGTCCGACTGGATACATGTCCATTTTCAGCGGAGGCCCGGGGAGAAAAGCTCCAGGTACATAACAGACATATGAACATTTTTAATGCAAAAAAGGAAGATAGTTGAGTTCTAAATACAATATAAAGATACATCACATCTTGGGAAAAAAATAACAGCAGCATATAAAAAAAAAATACATAGGTCAGTTACAAAGGTGAGGCACCTTGTTAAAAAGCGGTTAAGGATAGTGAGGTAAGAGAGGGGTAAATGATAGTGGTTAATCAGGTTTGGAACAGGGACATTGCCAGAGAGTATTGAGATGGGGTTTAAGCTTTTTTTTTGAATTGTAGGAGTGAAAGTTCTGAGGTGAGCATGGTCGGTAGGGAGTTCCACATTTTACCTACAAAGTTTGAGAATAGAGAATCCCCAGCAGAATTATTGGCTTTGGTAGTTTGAGCTAAGATCTTATTGGAGGAGCGTAAAGATTGCAGGTTAATATAGGGGTGAATGATGTTTTTCAGAGCTGGTGTTTTCTCTGGGTGATACAGTATCTGGTGAGCCATTTTGAGTTGGTTGAAATGGAGTTGGTTGGAAAACTCTAACCACCCTAGTTGCTTCAAGTTAGTGCAGTGGTGCGTTCTAAAGGTGGAATTTGTGGCAAATCTAGCTATGTGATTGTAACAAGAAGCAAGTTTGTTAAGGGTTGTCTTGTTTAGGTTTGTAAAGAGGGGGGAGGCATAGAAAAGAGTTAATAGTAGGTGTGTGCTGGCAATTGTAATTTTAGCGTGAGGAGTGAGAAAGTGTTTTACTTTATAGAGAGAGCCAAGCTTTTAATTGATGGTTTTGATGGTTAGATTGAAATGGGTGTCAAATTTAAGGTAGTTATCAATGGTAACACCTAATAGCTTTGTGTGAGCTTCTGGTGATATAGTGATTCCATTGGAGGATGTAATAGAGAAGGTGGGGGGAAGAGTCTTGTTAGTGGGTGAGAAAGTAAGTAGTTTTGTTTTGTTGGGGTTGAGAACTAGTTGACGACTTGAGAACCATATTTCTATTAGGTTGAAGGTGTCTTGGGTTGAAGCAGTGAGGTCTGCCAGGTTGGAGGCAGTGCTGATGATAGTCGAATCATCTGCATATTGAATGCATGTGGCATGGGGGGGGGTGATTGTGGGCAGGTCATTAACAAAGATGGTGAAGAAGAGGGCCAAGAATAGATCCTTGGGGAACTCCAAGTGCAACAGGTAGGCATGTGGATAATTTGTCCTGCCATAGAACAGCCTATTGCCTATTGGACAGGTAGGATTGGAACCATTTCAGCGTGGAATTGCTGAGTGATAGTTTTTTAATGTATGGAGGAGTTGAATGTGGTTCACCATATCAAAGGCCTTGGAGAGGTCTAAGAAAAGAGCAGATGATAGTTTATTATTGTTTCTGAAGTTATTGATGGTATTAGAAAAGGATAGTAGGGCTGATGTGGTACTGTGATTTGGCCTGAAGCCATGTTGGGAGTTGGCTAGAATTTTATTTTTGGTGAGGTGTTCCATCAGTTGTTTGTGGACACACTTTTCCATAATTTTGGCCAGGGGTGAGAGTATAGCTATAGGTCTGTAGTTGGTTAGCTCTAGTGAGCTACCACCTTTATGGAGAGGAATAATGTGGGACATTTTCCATATGGAGGGGATGAAGGCTTCTGACAAGGTACGATTTATGATTATGGAGACGGGTTAGGAAATGGCCACAGCTGCTTTTTGCAGAAACTCAGCTGGGAGAAGGTCAACTGCTAGCTTAGTGGGTTTTAGTTTTTTAAGAAGAGATGTTATAGAGGATATGGGTACTGGATCAAAGGTAAATAGATGATCTGATGTAGTTGTAGCATTCTGTTGGCATGGCTAGTGGAGTGGGCTGGTTGTTTGTTTGAATTGTGTGGCCAGGGATTGTATAGTTTCTGTGAAGAAACTATTGAATGTGTTAGCAATGTTTACAGTTTCATGTAAGTTGTGTAAGCTAGGACATCCAACACCACTGCGCTGGTAATTAAAGCTGGGAACTGACGTACCCTGGTATCCCTCCAACCAGCAATTTAGGTAGGTCCACACACTGACATGGAGTACCCAGAATACCAGTACAGAAGCGGCAGATTTGTACAAATTTTGGCTGTGTCCCCATCAAACATACACATGTGAGAGTCATGTGCGGCACCCACGGTGCTGTGTAGGACTGTGGTTGTGGTTGGATGTCCCCCCACAGTATGCAGACATGTAGCAACTGTCAATGCCACATGACCATTAGCTACCCTGCAGACACAGCATGACACCTGTCTGTGTAGAACAGAGGGGTCAGCAACACAGTACTAACTATCTGGACATGTGACACATGCAATACAGGACCATACTTGGCATGCTCACACACATGATGGTATGACGGTAATGTCAGTCGACAACACGCGTAACAGTCATACTGGGCATTCTCACACACTGAAACACAGGATGGCCAGGCATGCATACACCAGTGGTCCGGACATATCTGCCAGTACATTGCTATACTGTTGGAAGTCTGCGCTGCATGGTGTGTATGTGTGGTCTATTGTCTGTACATATGCCATGGTCTGCTGTTAATTCACATGAGCTATGTGCACAGGTTACTTCTACCATCACGTGTATAGGGGGTTCTTTGTTTGTGGACAGGCCGATGCACCTTTGGATACAGACCGGGTAAGGCACATTCCAGCAGGTGGGAGCAGTTGTGCGTGGGTGTGCACAGTGTTAAGCACTGCTGACCTCTGATCACAGCACCTTATACACGTTTAGACTCCACATTTCCTTGACAGTGCACTACTGGCATACTGGTAGACAAACACGCTTACAGCCGCTCACTCACCGACATTTTCGGTTACCTTTGTCACTCACACTGGGTGTGTGCGATCCCTTGTGATGTGTATTACATCGGACTACATGACTACAGTTTCAGGTATGTGTAACCATTTTGCGACTGCAGGCGTTCGACTGTACGGACTCGGCGGCCTGTCCAGTGACGTAATCACATTATATGCGTATTCCTCATACAATCTGCTCCCATCTGCCTGATACATGGGAACCGATACTCTGCAATGCTGACATGTGACTTGAGTTTGTTAATGCAGCTGTCCACCGAATCATGCTACTGCATACCTACTGCATGTTGTCCAACTTTCAGATTGCATGACGGGAGACTGTAGGAGTGACACCTTTCCCACTTTGCATGGGACAGTCCCTCATCACGCATATCTCATGTGACAATACCAGAACTCTCCACCAGTCGGGGACACATTTCTACAGAATCAGGGACAGGTCAAGAAAAATCAGGGACACTTTTACAAAAGTAGTGCTATTAACTTGAAACATTGACAGAATCAGAGCATATGACTTAATACACATATTCTGAGGTAACAGTTGTTTATAACTCTTACTTATTGTCATTAGTCAGTAAGTGTAATTCACCACCTTTCCTTCAACAGCCACTAATTTTAGGAGGGATTAAGAGGGACAGAGTTAAACTTTCAGTCAAATTCAGGGATGTACCTGACATTCAGGGATGGTTGAGTGGTATGGACAATACTCTAGCCATTGCAACTGTCCTGATTAGGGGACATTCTCATGTTGTACATGTCTGTACTGGTTGCTTGTTACAGGTCTTGTATACCTGACACATCGATATGTCATATGTAGTAGCATAAGCAACTTTACTGCTGCTAGACTACGCTTTGATTTGTTCGGTTATGTATATCTCTGTACTATGCATGGCTGTAGGTATGTTCTGCCCTGGTACATCTGACATTTCTACAGAGCAGGTTCCACTTTGGCCATTCAAAATGGTGGCGGCCCTATAGACCCTATATGTAGAGCTATCACATGTGTCAAGGCAACACATACCCACAGCCAGTAGTAAACGGGCGACTTCCATGGTTTGCATACATTAAGGTTATTCATGTAGCATTATAATTGATAATACTGTTTTCTATTACATGTAGCTGTTACTGATACAACAAATTGATGTTTGACACCACAACACACACTATATAGCCTCCATTCCCGAACTCACAGGCCATGTGCCATAACTGTCATTTCTCAGGACACAACTGCCCAGACGGGTGTGTCCCACGCAGGCATACGGGTGTTTAACCTGTTCTATTATGCTATCATCTACCTGAGGTGGTCAGCAACTTATGCACTTTCCGTCAGTAGCAGAACTCACATACCAATGGGTGTGAATGAACATTGTATCAGGAACAATGCATAACACCCTGTGGGACACATTTAGACGATTGGTTCTATTAACCAGACACATTCACAGTCACAGAGCATATGTATTCATTCACGTTTGTCGAGGTACATGCTGTTTATGACTCATACATGTTGTCATCTGTCATTACCTGTATTCCGCCACCTGTTCACCTAATATCATTAATTCTGGAAGTGTTTAGTTGGACTTTGTTACATCCTGATACATAATTATGGACGTCCATGTTAATCGGGTACATGGCACTGATTTGGTCTCTATGTATTCCCCCGATGGTTTACAGACTATCCGGTAGATGTGCTCTTCAGGTTTGGGAGGTGTAGGCGTATGCTATGCCCACATAGGAATATTAATGACTTCCACTGGGCGGTCCTACTACATCTCTGCCAACCAGCACTTGCACACTTAAGCCCATTAATGCATACCCATGGTCCACCTACCTGGCATCCCTCTACAGCAGTCGTGACAAATACTTACTGCGAGCGCAGCAGGGGTATGAGCACATCCCTACACATTGCCCTCTCTCCCCATCTCGGGACACATGTCGTACGTTTTGTTAACCCATGTATTATCACACTTGCACAACCTACTGTTCCATGTACACCTACATCCTGCTCATATTAATGTCAGCAGATTCACACGTACCCTGAATTTTTGGGGTCCCGCAAGGGACACCGTTATCCATGTTTAAAATGTAGACCTTGCAGAACTCTCCCACCGGTACTTTCCTACCGGTGTTTTGAACAGTGGTAGTGTATTGATCTGTATTTCCTGTCTGTATGTCTATATATAAATGTATGTATATATATATATATATTTATATATATATATATATATATATATATATATATATATATATATATATATATATATATCATCTGTATATATATATGTGTGTGTGTGTATATATATATATATATATATATATATATATATATCTGTATATATATGTGTGTGTGTGTATATATATATATATATATATATATATATATATATATATATATATATATATTTATATATATATTTATATATATGTGTATATATAGATAAATATGTAGATAATAATTGCATATTTCTGTTATGTCTGTGGATATTTATCTATACACACATCTATCTATCTATATATATAGAAGTTACAGCTGTACAAGACAACATACATTTGCTATGCTAATAGCTGCGTACACCCGCACAGATGCACTTGCATCTACTTATTCTGTGTTACATATGTTTACAGGCACTTCTTTGGGATTACATGTGCCTTATTCCTTATGAAAGTACCACTTTGATGGAATCCGGTTAATGGACCCATGCGAACGCGGTCACCTTTGCATGTATAAATGTTGGCTTTACAGCACAGAGGCATTCATTACACAATTAATATGTGCTATAGTCGTACTTGAACCAGGAATGCCTTTACATTGGGCGGATGCTGTAACCACTACACTATTGGTGCTCTGGCTCATTTATATGTATACCCATGGTTCATAGCTACTCTGACATATGCCTCACCGCTTCCCTGACACAACAGGCATCCATTCTCCTGCTGGGAAAACTGCAGTATTACAATTAGGACATTCCCTGTTTCCTACTGCTCTGGACCCGTGCTGCAAGTCTACTCACTCCAAGGATATTCAGAACTTCTACGCTTATAGTCCTTGCACATGCACGTATTTTATTGTCAGGGTGTTCATGTGTTGGTCTGTGTTTAGGCTCAGGTGATTGGTGACTAGAAGTGCCCTGGCACTGTTCAAAGATCAGACGTAGCACATGGATAGAGTTAGTCCAGATTTTAACTTTCTACCTGTGTTTACAGATGCAGGTGTTTGGGCACCTCTGACCACATAATTGGGTCAGAGCTACATAATTTAGGGCGGGGAATTTTTCCACTACATAATGCAGGCTGGAGGTGGTTTCCACATGTTTCCTTTCCCGTTTGTCTATTTTATTCGTTTATAGATAAAATGAATGTTATTCTGGACATCTGTTATAAATTCACTACAGGTATGCAATAGTCCTGTCAACAGATGTGACGGTTGGTTGGTATACTTATGTGTACGGACCTCTGTGATACTTGGGGACTCATTTTTACAGTGACAGGGAGAAGGCTATGACAACTCGGGGACAATCACGGGCACATCTACCATATTAGTACTATTAACTTGGAACGTGTTGACAGATTCGTAATACTACTAATTTTCTGCAGTTAAATATGTCTATTACTCTTCATTGTTGTAAGTAGTCATTCTCATTCAACACCTTTCCCCCAAAGGTCACTGGATTTGTGAGTGGTTAAGAGGCTGGCCAGTTATTGTGTGAATGCTCTGACCATTGGTAGCGTTGACATTGTCATATGACAGGTTGGGATGTATTCTGGGGACTAGGGTTGCCACCTTTTCAAATAACCAAGATAGGACATTTTCGGAACACGCATCAGATTTTACAAGCTGACACATACCCACGGTCAGTACAAAGGATAGAACTTTACTTATTTGCCTACATAAAAGCCTATTGTTGTAGTGGTTTAGTTGCTTATTCTGTTTCGTGTAACATTTAGGTATTTTAGATACTGAAATAATTATATTCTGAAACTATTACATAACATATGGGACATAATTATGTCCTACAATACCAGGACATTTGTCATTTGTAATGTATTTTGTCAGGACACAACTGTCCAAAGAGGGACTGTCCCTCGCAAAGCGGGACAGATGATAACCCTACTGCGGACACCAGATTGTTTGGGCCAACACATAGCCACGGTCAGTGCAGGTTTAGAACATTCATTTGTTTCCTAGCTGTAAGCCTTATACCTTTGGCACTTTTGTTGTTTGCCTGTTTCTTCTACGAATACATTTATTCTATCCTGACGTGACCGTTTTAGGCAACTGTTACATGCAGTATGGTACATAGTTATTTCCTACAATCACAGGACATTTGGCATTGTATAATTGTTGGTCAGGTCATGCCTACACACACATTAATTGTCCCTCACACAGTGCATCAGGGGGTATCCTGTTTACGTCAGTGCCTTCATCACCCTTATACCATGTGCCACTATGCGATTGTGTGCAATATATTCTCTCGCTTATTCATGTCGGGACACGTGCATCACGGGCAGGCGTTTGATCATGGGTAGTAGGTTCTGCATGACCATCTAGGGCTGGACAGTCTTGTGCACCACTACTGCACATTCCAGCTTGTGTCCAGATATCTACAGGACTGGGCTTCGTGTCTTCATACCCATTCTAATGTTTACACAGGTTACTTATCCCATGAGGGATATCCCAAAAATTGAACAAGACCAAAACAAGACAAATACCAAACATTCTTCTGGCGTTACGAAAATGTGCTGGAGGTTTTACATGCAAGGGATACATAGTTTGCAATCCTGAAACTGCCTAGGGTGACACTACCTACTACATATGTGTAGTGGTCACTATGTGTAGATGTGGCTGCACCAAACCAGTAGGCTAAGTATCACTGTATTTGGTGGACGTTCAGGTTTGGGAGTGGGTTGTGTGCTGTGGAGTAGATGCTGGGTAGTCCATTATGCATCCAGGTGTGTTGCAGTTGATATGGCCAGTTCCATCAGGACCAATCTGTTGGTATGTGCCGATGACATGTCTATACATTTGTATCACACATTTTAATATTCATATGTTTGTGGGATTGTGTTCTACAGTATGGCCTGTCTGGTTGTATTGCAGATGTGTATACATGTTTTTGTGTTTCTTTCTGCTTCACCCGGTGCTCCCTCATATACCTCCGGTTCACCTATTCTGCATACGACACAGTGTCGCCTTGGAGAATTATACCATTACCCATCCCCCCCACACACATATTCCTGACACTCCATCATCACTGCTTTGGTTGATGGCCCATGACACGGTCAAGGTAACACATTGCATACCCTACATATGTCAGGTACCTGTATAGTTGTGTAGACTACCCTGCCATGTTTGACTTTCCACATGCTATAACTCCCTTCTCATAGGTACATGCCCATACTTAACTTTCATGACATGGTTGGTATACCCAGGTAATACCCGTTCAACTGTGACACATCCTGACAAGTTCGGCTTGGACTGCTGATGTGTGGATTTTGGCTGACTGTTCTAATCATTGGTAGGATGCCACCTTTTCCTATGTCCAGGATGGGATATATTCTGGACACATATCTGAATGTATGGGACAACACGTACCCACAGTCAACAGTACAGATAATACTGTTCCTTTCAGCCTACATGTTGCCTTATTGTTGTAGCAATTTATATGCTCCTTCTGTTTTGTTTACATGCTTATTCTATTTCCTGCCACATTTGGTATGTGAAATACGGACATACCTATTGTATGTGACTGTTACATGCGTTGTGGGATATAATTCGGTCATACAGTCGCTAGATATGTACATTTATTGTGTTTTTTGTTATGGACACATCTGCCCAGCTGTGTACCCTCCCTCACAATATGGGTCAGCTGGTGACCCTGACCATTCGGCTGGACGTACCTATTGGCGGCACACTAACATATGATGTGATTCACTTCCACTTGGTATAACTATCTACACTGCGTTGGACTACAGGCACATGGTTTTCAATGTCATTTGTTAGCAGGATAGGGACCCGTTATTCCCTACCGTGCATTTGTGTTTGCTTCTTCATTTTGTGTTCGCAGGAACTGGCTTGCATGCTTTGCATACATTTCAGTATCCACGGACACTGACAGGTGTGATTGCTATTGCTTGCAAATTATTATATGCAAGCATTTTAGGTTGCACGTTGACAGCTGACATTTCCACGCCTCCGTGCGGCACTTCGACACTCCCTATACACTCGTGCTCCTTTCCTATGCACGTGGCTGTGGCGGCAGCGAGCCTTCATTAATATGCATTTGGCGCTACTGCGCCATCTTCATGTCGCATGGTTGGCGCAAGCCTAACGCCGGCCTTGCGCCGAGCTTCATGAATCCTGGGGTGTATATTTCAGACCTAATTTTTTCATCTGAGGTGTTTGCAGTCTATACGCAGATTACCTGAAATTGGGAAAATTGATTACATGTGTTACAGATAAGGCATGTCTGCAAAAGAACTCGACTAAATTGACGATTTGGGCACAGGATAATAATATGCTGATAAATACATCAAAAACTAGGCATATGAGATTTGGGAGACATAAACTGAAAAATGAATATTTAATACAACACACAGTGATTGAAACTAGAAATTCATTTAAGGACCTGGGTATATGAATAGATCCAGCTTTGAGTTTTTCTAATAATATCAACCAATTGGTTACGGATAGTTATAGAAATACAGGTTGTATAAAAAGATTTATAAAATCTAGGAAATCAGAAATGATGAAGTCATTTTTGTTAGTTACATTAGACTGATACTTGAGTATGGAATAAGAATATGGAAACCTTGTAAGAAAACAAGCATGAGTAAACTGGAAGGACATTTAGAGACAACTACCTCCAGGAATGTTTGGGGTTATCAAAAAGTACTAGAGAATCATCAGACAACCTATGTAGAAGAAGCATTTGATAGTATCCCACATTCATGGATAAAAGAGTGCAGTATCCCACATTCATGGATAAAAGAGTGCTTAAAAATGTATAAGATACACCCTATACTGATTGACCTATTAAGCCATGATAAAGGACAGATTATTATCCTAGGGATAAAAATTCAAAGGGGGATATTCCATGGTGATTTTCTGTCACCATTGCTATTCTGCCTTGGCACTAACCCAATAAGCTGTTTACTTAAAAGCTTAGGCCATGGCTACAATTTGGCTCCTAGAAAACAACAGTGTAAAGACTTCTCATCTTCTCTTTGTCAATGATTTAAAACTGTATAGCTCATCAGATGAGGAACTGAAAGCACAGCTGCAGGTTGTCAAAACTTTTTCAGATGATGTAAGAATGTTATTTGGTCTTGATAAGTATGCAAAAACAACCTTTAAAGCAGGAAAACTACAGCACAAGAAAAACATCAGTTTGGGAGAAGAATGTGATATAAAAGAACTTGAGCAAGAGGGAGTGTATAAATATTTAGAAATTGATGAAGGATCCACAATAAAGCATGAACAAATGCAAATAAAACTTAATAAGGAATCTTTAGCAGACTTAAATTGATTCTGAAAACAGAACTGACATCTAGGAGCAAAATCCAAGTTATAAACCAATTTACTCTTCCTGTCCTAACTTACAGTTTTGGAGTGATTGACTGGCCCCAAAACGTGTTGGATAGATTAGATAGGAAAACAAGAAGGATGCTTCATGCTCACCAAATGATTTATAAAATCAGTGTATGCCAAGATTATGTATTCCCCATTGGGCTGGGCCTCCGTGAAATTGACTACATGTATAGATCTGCAGTTGTGGAACTGCATGTATACCTGCTGACCTCACAAGATCCAAATGTAGTGAAAACATGAGGAGAATAAATCTAAGATGACTTCCCTTCTTAATTTGACAGAAGCATATTAGCATCAAACAGGAATGGAAATCAATCCAGAAGTAGATAAAAATCAGGCAGCAACTGAATATGCCAAAAAACAAAAGAAAGTATATAAGGTGAAGGACCAGATGAGAAGGCAATAAATGTGGATAAAGCATAAATATAGTTGCAAGTATATAAAACTTCTGGAAGAACCTCATATTGATCAGGAACAAATGGTGGAATGGTTAAGTAGAGGCGAATTCAGACCAAGAGATGAAAGGTTAATATTGGCAGCCCAAGATAGTGGGCTATGTACATGCTGGTTTGCAAAGTCCATTGAACATGTGGGAGAAACAGACAAATGTAGGTTTTGTAAAACCAAATTGAAAACAGTAGCACATCTTGTTGCTGGTTGTGACATACTAATGGCAGAAGGACTATATACTGAAAGGCATAGTAATGTGGCAAGACTGTTGCACTGGGGATTGTGCAAACATTATGGTTTTGAATTGGCTGAATAACACTGGAAACATGAGGCAGAAAGCATCATAGAAAATGATCAAGTTTGTATCACATGGGATCACCCTTTACCAACAGTTCAAAACATAGATGCTAGAAAACCAGATATAGTGGTCCAAGAAAAGAAGATAAAAGTAGCATTGATCGTTGAAATCACTACACCTAGTGACTACAGTGTCTTGCATACAGAGGGACACAAAGTCATAAAATATCAGGATCTGCTTGCAGAGATGAGAGCATGTGGAAGAAAGATACCCAGGCAGTTTCAATAGCCGTTGGAGCAACAGGTCTTATAAAAAAAGGATCTACAATCATATTTAGATATGTTACCAATCTATCTAACCCCATATGAATTGCAGAGAGTCATTATTGGGCACATTGAGAGTGCTGTGAATTTGTTTGAAGCTGTTTGGCTGATATCAAAGATTGAAACAATACTAATTTTATGACCTTTAATCATACTTTGACTTATAAATTGGATCAATTCCCATCCTAGTATTGGAAACCCAAAAGATTTGGAGAAATTAAAAAAAGAATCTGTAGGAATGATAAGTGTACTAATTGGCTCTCTAAGAGAGCAGCTGATGCATGGAACAGACTACCAAATTGCATTAATGCAAGTACTAGTTTAGATATTTTTAAGAACAGCCTGGACACTTATGGGAACAAGTATTTTGGTATATTGGCAGGCTAGAAGGGCATTAACACCAGTGCTTGAATATATGTATGTATGTAAACATTAATGGTGTAACTCCATAGCTATGCACAAAAGCAGTCTACATTAATGAATGCATAACTGCAGTTTTGTTTGTGGTTTAACTGTACCTCAGCTTTTTGATAAGTAACAGATTATAAGTTTGTTCCCCAAACCTATGGACTAATAAACTTAATACTAGGGAGAACATAACAGAGACCAGCTCCATGTCAAGAGAGGACTGTCTTAGTCCAGATGGCATAGTAAAGCCCAGAGCTTCTGGGATAAGGCAAATCTCTGTGATCATGCATTTTAATGACAACTGAAAGAGGAGGGGAGTCACAGGAGTATAACATATACCAAGTATTCAGGCACTAGGTACACAAAACTGAACAGGAATATCTCTGGGAACCTACAAAAGGGAATGTAAGCATCTCTTGGATGTATTACTATTCACTGCAAAATTCTGACAGTGAAGATGAGTTGCAGTAAGCTGTAGGAGGGCCATTGCTGGTATCACAGATACATGTGTCAGTCATTGGAAGGGGGGAGGACATGTATAGGATAGGGTCCATTTTTGTTAAAAACAGATGAAAGGGATGGAGGATGAGCTGAGGTGTACAAAACAGAGGGCAACAAATGTGAGGCTAGTGAACATGATGCACACCACCTCATGAAGGAGAAGATGAAGTATCAGTCTTAGACCGAGGGTAAACAGTCCTGAGATAGCAGAAGTCAATGGGGGCACAAAGGCATTGTTACAGGATTCCATACAAGGTCCTAGCCAAGGTTCAAGTCAAAAATGTCCAAGTGAAGGTACACTTATCACACATTGTGTAGCACAGAGTATCGGGGGTGTTAGGACACCAAGCACAAAGACAAATTTTGAGGACTTCATTGGTGAGGCTTTTGATGAATTGCAGGCAGTGATCATATACAGGTTATATAACTGGAGGCAAATCAAGGAGGTATACATTCTATAGTAATGGATCTGTGAAATAGTACTTAAGGTTGTGGCTATTGTCTTGAGAAAAATACATGTGGAGTAACTAAATTGGAATGTCCGGCTAAAAAATGGACCAAAAAAGAGGACATACAAAAGGTGGAACAGAAGTGGCAGGGAGTAAAACGAATAATAGAAGGAGGAAACAGAAGGGCAAAAAACAGGAGAAGATAAAAAGGTACAAAATGATAGGAGAGCTGACAGAAGTGAACATGAAAGGGGCAGAAACTTTTGTAGATACAATACACAAAGGAGACCTGACCTAGCCAGGCTGAGTAATGATGGGGTGGATTTGAGGGAAGATGTAGCAGAAACACAGGTATTGAATGAATACACCACTTTTACTGTTAAGAAGAAAAGAGAGGGCAAGTAGAATGCTAGGAGGGAGAAAGGGTACAGTGGGAGAAGCAGTGAAAATAGGTTTTAAGGACAATGAGAGAGGAAATAGCAATAAAACTGTCTGTAGTGTAAAAGGAAGGGGCAATAGTACTGGATGGACTACCTCACTGGGGCCTTAGAAATCTCACTTTTGTGCTGGCAGATCCTCCATTACATTTTCAATAGATCACTGGCCAACAAAGAAATTAGAGCTGGAAAACTGTAAGAAAGTGAGTAACCAGCATAAATGAGGGGGAAATGCAGTTGTGTACAATCTTGGAACCTCACTAAAAAGGCAGCACAGCAGAAGAAAACAAAATGGAATAAACCAGTACTGGAAAATGCAGCTCAGTCAAACAAGTTGAATCAAGATAAAACCATTTACTATAAGCGCTTTTATTTAGAACAATTTCCAAACATCCTCAGACAAAAGTATTTTAAAAAAGACACCCAAATTATACATGACATCAGCAAGTTCAAAACTTGTATACCAATGGAACACTAAAATAATGCCCTATGCATTTTAACCGTTTTTATGCTGGACAAAATATATGTATATAATGCGGTTTACTATGGTTTGTGTGAACGACATTCTGTCAGCAGCACTGCTGCCGAAAATCAGAATGTCGTGCACAAAACATAAATGGATGGGATAGTCGAACACAGTTATGCGAATGCAGTAGTGCATTCACATAAGTATATTCGACTATCTGCATGGAGATTGCAGTACAGTGGGGATTGGAAATTCAGCCATATCCCCACTGTAGTGTGATCTCGGAGTTAGAATATATTAGTGGGGACATGTGGGGGGTGCAGAGGGGCTTGCCCCCTGTACAAAACATGATATGTCATATAGGTGTCTGATTTACATCAGCTCCTATATGGCTATCACGTCATGGTTTCGGCCACAATGTTGACTCAAATGTGTTGGTCATTTGGGTCGACATTGTGGCCGGTCAGAATGTGTGTATTTGGGTTTACTATTCGTTGTTTCGAATGGCAAATGTTTTGCCATTCGAACAAACAATAGTAAACCATAAAATGTATATGTATCTCTCTGCTGTTACAACCTTTACCTAAACTGACAGGAATATTACCTGTCATAAACCTTTAACTTTAGTAAACTGGAAATGGAAATTGTACCATTTAAACCAGGAAGAAAGCTTGCATTTAAAAACACTTTCCACCAGGTTTCCTTTTGCTCTAAAAATACTTTCGAGGACACCCCCCCAGAATCCCTTTTACCTGATGCACCACTACAAATTTAAAAACATGATCTGAAAATATCTTAAGATGTCTAAATAGTGCATTGAATTCTTTCTTGGTTTAAACCTCATAAAAATGTTCATAATTTCTGAGCTAGTCTGTGCTGGGTTTTACCCGCATAGAAAACAGGACACTGTAAGCAAAATACAATGTAAACCAGAGCCTGTGTGTGGCAGCTGTACCTTCCCCTTATAGAAATTGTCTTGTTAGCTACTTTAATTTGTGAACCACAGAATACATGACAAAACTGATTACACATACCACATGGGGTCATTTTACCACTTTCACTAAGCTGTTTCTCTCTTTCCAAAATGCTTTTTATATTGGGACCCCTCCAATATACAATATTAGGTTGTTGCCCCAATAAATCCACCATATCAACATCATTTTTAATGCTGTTCCACTTTTTATTTATGTCAGAAATTATATAGCTGTTACTACTATAGGTGGTAACAAAAGGACAAACCACAGTCTTGGAATTGTTGACATTCAGCGGACTATTACTAACCATTTCCCCCTGTTCATTACCATCTCCCGATTCACTGACATTTGCAATAGAATACTGGTTGTAATCGGAGACCATACCTGTATCAGACATAGACACAGTGATGATACTGATAATGGAACATATACACCACTCTCCTGTTTATTAACTTCCTCCTCCACTCTGGACACAAGATGGTGAGGGTACCCCCTATTCAAAAGCAGGTTGGCAATATAAGCACACTCATTCACAAAATGACTGTGTTTCAGATACCATATGTGCTGCCCTCACCATCTGTCCCTTAACTACACCCCGCTTAACATGTAAGGGGTGACTGTTAGAAAAATGCAGATAGTTGTTGGAAAAGGTAGTCTTTCTGTGTATGGTAAACCTTAGTCCTGTTCTGGTCTCATTCTTGGAAATTAACACATCTAGATAAGCTATCTGGTCTGGACTGATAGTATGGGTAAATTTTAAAAATTCAGTTGTCTGATTGATATACTGAAATTATTTCTGTCAGTTAAAGTAAAGTTTGTAACAGCAGAGAGATACATATGCATGTATATAGATATATTATTTACGGGTTCCTATGAGTGCAACGAAAACACATTATGTCAAATGCGTTTTCGTCAACACATGTAGAGCGAACAGGCTGTTCAGTGAATTATTTCCCTGGGAAAGAAGTCACTTGACTGCTTCATTGTTTTGCCGTGTTCTGAAGTGTAGTGTGGTCCCTTGTCCGGTATAGTTCCCGAGTGTGATTGTGCAACAGTTACTGACCTTAGGGTTAGGGTGCAGGTTAAGGTAAGTGCATATGTATGAAAGTGTTTACTGTTTTATATTTTGTGTTAGATGTATGGTTGAGTTACATGTGTATGTGTTTTCAGTTGTTTACTTTTGTTTTGGGAGGGTAGAATTAGGGTTAAGGGAAGTGTGTATGTGTTTGGAGCTGTTTATGTAAATGTGCGAGAGTTACTGACCTTAGGGTAAGGGTGCGGGTTAAGGTAAGTGCATATGGTTTAAAATGTTTACTGTTTTTTTTGTATGGTTGGGTTATGTGCATATGTGTATTTAGTTGTTTACTGGTTTTTGCAGGGGTATAATTAGGATTGGGTATGTGTGTATGTGTTTGGAAGTGTCTAAAAGTGTGTAATGTTTTTTTTTTTTTTTTTTGCAGGGGTTGGAACAGCGATTTCTTTCCCTAGGAAAGAAATCTCTTCTGTGGATTCAACATTTTCAGCTTTCGCTGAAAATGTGTCGATGTAACGTTGTTCGCTGTTTTTAGCATTCAGTGTTGCAATATAGACCCATTATTTCTAGCATAAAAATGGTTAAAATGCTTAGGGCATTATTTTAGTGTTTCATTGGTCTAAAAGTTTTGAATTTGCTGATGTCATGTATACATTGTGTGTGTGTTTTTTTTTAAATACTTTTGTCTGAGGAAGTTTGGAGATTGTTCTAAATGAAAGCGCTTACAATAAATGGTTTTATCTTGATTCAACTTGTTTGACTGAGGTGCATTTTCCAGTGCTGGTTTATTCCATTTTGTTTTCTTCTGCTGTCCTGCCTTTTTAGTGAGGCTCTTGGTTTGTTGGTGTTTTACACACTTTGTGTACAATCTTGCCATAACAGTAGATGTCTTACATTTCACTGTTTCAGAATTCTTTACTAATGTAAGAGTACAAAAGCTACTAGAGAGGATGGTAGGATGTAGCTACAAGTTCAAAAACCTTCTTGGCAGAAATAAGGGCTACAAACAACAGTGTTGTAAAGAATAAGAAATTGCATGCTCAAAAGGAGCTAGTCAACTATTCAAGAACAAAGTTAAGGTCCCAAGAAGGAGGTGGAATAGGCTTTCTTGGGTCTTAATATGAAGGATGCCTTTCAAAAACTGCTTAAAATCAAATTTAGAAGGGGGGGGGTTAGATTTGAAAGCATACAAGCTGAAATGGCCAACAAATGAGCTTTAACATTTGAGTATGCAAGGCCAGAATTGAACAACTTACACAAATAAGAAAGAAAGAACCATAGAAATACCAACAGAAAGAGGGTCCAGTTCATGTTTGTGACACCAGAAAGAAAAACCTGTTCAATTTAACTACATAGAATTTTCAAGTAGTGGGTTTTCTAGCCTTCTGCAAAACCTAGACCACATTCTCAAAAAATGGTGTCAAAAAGGAACCAAAACCCTATTATCCAAAGAGTTAACTACAGGGTGAGTAAATGAATGTTATTGCCTTCACATCTCTCCAACATCAGCACCTTCCATATTGACTGTTAACTTTCATTGAAGCATGTAAGATACAGCATCATCTATGCTGCCTAAAAATACAGTGAAATATTGGGAACCCCATATCTGTCTCTGTTTGGCATTAAGGTTTCCTAAGTTCCTCTGGGGTGCATTTTTTCCCAAATAAAGTTCAACATTGATTGTTTAACCAATGTGCCTCCCTTCATTAGTAGTTGTATCATAAGCCTGAACAGGATGTAAGAAATGGGGCATAGTACAAACATTTCTAGAGAAAAACTGTGATCCAGCTACATTAATGTCTTTCAGAGCAAAATAAATCCTTTCACCTCTGATGTCACTTGTTCTAACACTGCCAGACATGGACTATCTGTATCCTTAAGATAAATTCTTAATTATTTTATTTTGTTCTGCCCTCCACAAAAGGCAGCATTTCCACTTTCATCTCCTATTTAGGGTCAACATTTTGACATGAAACATTGTATTTTAGTAATGTCAGCTTATAGCCACGTCTGGCTAAATATCTTCAGCACAGAGAAAATGTGTTGAAACTTATTTTTAGGTCACTCAGTGAGATAATGATGTAATTCACACACACACACACAGACACACACACACACACACACACACACACACACACACACACACACATATATATATATATATATATATATATATATATATATATATATATATATATATGTATACAGCTGATCTTATGCCCCCCAAGCCTAGTTACTCCATTTTTGAGTCCTTAATCTGGGCTACTAGACATTCTATATAAACAACAAGTAGCAGAAGGGACAGAAGACAACCCTATATTTTGCCTCTAGCTGCCTTAACAGGCTTGAAATCCTTGCCTTGATCTGGATTCATGTCATGGCCCCAGAATATACTGACCTTATCAAAGTGGCAAAGTGTATACAGAATCCAAATGTCTCCATCAACTTAAACAGAAAGACATACTATACCCTGTCAAACTCCTTTTCAACATCTAGTCCCAAGAGTATAAGTTTCTTCCCTAATCATGGGCATCTTGAAGAATCATTAACAGCCTTAATATATTTTCAAACATTTGGTGTTCCCCCCTTCAAACCCACTGTGGTCAGGATGAATCAAATCTATAATAAATATAGCTTATCACCTTGCCCAAACATGCATAAACCCCTTATAACCATGAGTTAATATTGATATTTGTTTGTAAGAAGATGCATGCAAATGGTTTCTCCTATTTAGAGATCATTGCTGTGACTTCCTTACTCCATGAAGCTCTACATTTCAAAAGTTTGCACTGTTTTCTTCTAACTCTATTGGAAGACTATCCAATCCTGGAGATTTGTTGTTGGTTGTGTGCTCTACTGCGTGTTGCACCTCCTCTTAGAAAGTGGTTTCACCAAACCCCTTCTGAACTGGGGCTGAGCTTCAGCAATCTCACATTACTGAAAAGGAAAACTGTTCTAGACTCTGTATTCCCTGATATCCCCACACTAGTATACAGATGATGATTTTGTGTAGCCTGACCACCAGCCTATCAACCTGCTGGTTTCTATGGCTTGTGGCTAATACCTGTAATTGATCTGATGGTTGAGCTAAAATAAAAATCCCTACTGGCTATCAGATGCATTTTCAATTTCAGGTCTAATGCCTGTGATAAGTTCTTCTTTGCATTCTTGAGCTATTCCCCAGTACTAAAGCTGAGAATTTAAGAAAGTTTGATTACAGCCTCAACGTTTTCCTCTGTGTCTGCTCCAATTGCTTCTTCATTTTCCCTTTTATATCCTCATTTTCTGCTGTACAGTTTCCACCACTTTATTCCTGACCTTATTCCACTCTCCCATGAAACTTTCTCTGATGTTTTCTAGTTTTTCCCTTAGTAACTCCTTACAACTATTAAAAATGGTACTTTTCATATAGCCCAAGGGAAACTGTTAGTATTTTCCATGTGGTGCTGCTAGGATGTGCTAGTCAAGTTGGAGTCTGGTGCTTGGTCTGAAATGAGAATTGGTCCAGGTTGACAATTATTTACCAAGCCAGTGCTCACTTCACTGACTAAAATTTTATCAAAGTAAGTCCAGGTATGGTACCTATGTGAATAGAATGTAAAACTTGCTTTTTGTTTATTTTTTGCCCCACCCAATATATATCCAGCAGACTCTTTTATTCTATAATAATTTGAGAAGAAACATTTGCTAGCCAACATGCAATATCTCCTAAGAACACAAGCCATATATGAGGTCACCCAGACAATATTCTAATATCCCATCAATGATGTTTGACCTAAGTCAATGCAATCAGCTCTGTCATAATTTTTCTTAGCAAAAGCAAATCTGTCGGTGGAAAAATATGTACAGATCCAACAGTTACCAACTGGCTCTCCCAGTAGCCTTTCTTCAAAGTATCACACCCAATGGGATGAGACAGTGCCCACAGTATGAATCATACATCATAGCAATAGCTAGGTAAATTGGCACCTTGAGCCATCCCACAGACTGACAGCCCCCTGAAAACCAACAATGAGGAGCAAAAATAAATAAATAAATGAATGAATAAGAAAGTAAAAGCTGTTTCCAGGCAGGTTAGCTAATACACTAATATACAAATACGTGACATTGTACAAAACTCAGTAACTCATTCATTCATTTAAACAGCTGCAACTGATTTAATCAAATAGTATTTATAACAAGTACTTGGTGTATTTATAACAAGTACTCGGTGAGCTAACTTATTTAGTTATTTATGCTGAAAAACTACACTTCCACCAGATCAGCACTGCAAATTATGCCCCCCCCCAAAAAAAAAAGCTTCCTTTAGTCCATCCTTGGTACAAATCTGTCCTGCACCTACTAGAAACCACAACTACTACTCCCCCTTGGCTTTCTGATAGGATGCATTAACCCCTCCCATTTGCATTAGTATCAAATTAAAGGAGTGAATCCATTAGGTATCAAGACAATCTTAATATAATTTCATTTTTCAGCACACCATAAAATGAATTATCTTATGCTGGTCTGTGAATGTATTCATCTAAGCCATTCTCCCAGTCATTATCAACTCCATTATATGGGAGAAGTAACGAAATGTAATGCTTCTTACAAAGAAGTTGTCTTACATATAAGTAGGCTCAATAATGCATCAGTCCTCATACATGCTCATCTTTCTTTACAAGACCATAGGTTTCTAGGTAAATACTGGCCTACCAGTATGCAGACTTATTACAAGCCTAGCGAATAACCAGATATAAGAATCAAATCCTGTACCTTGTATCTGTGAGGTAAAGACTTTAACCATTATGCCAACCCCACCTATTCAACAATCTTTATTATTTTTATAGCAATGGTTTCAGTTTCAGTTTGGTGTGTTTAAATCATCCTTCCATGCATAGGACCTGAAGAAGTTATTCCAGAATATAGAAGTGTGTGATTCTCCCTATTGCGGCCCTTGCTTCCTATAGATTAGTACTTCAGCCATGTCAAATCAATAATGATTCAGTAACCTAAGCAGGCAAACAGTTATGTAGGCTTAGGCTATAGTTAATCTAATACTACCATGACACTTCTACAGACATGGTAACAGTAGAGTTTTTAAGAAATTCCCCATTAATCCAACTATATTTAAGAATATTAAAAGAAGTTTCTTAAATAAATATAATTTAAATATGAAAATAATTTATCAGCAGCAAACAAAGTTTATATTTCTTTAATGTAACTAAAAATCTACTCAGATACCATAAAAATGTAGTTTTATTCTAACATCTGAATGACCAGCCACAGGCAAATATTTTAAATACATTTCAATAGAAAAATCAGGTGTTATTCTATCTCTGTGGAAATTCATGCATGAAAAGGATATATCTCTTTGGACCAAATTAGTCATAGATTTATTTCTAGAAGCAGATTCTATCTACATCTAACATATGTTTTAAAAGTTCTTGTTATAAAAAGAGAAAACATTAACCCTATTTAACAATAATTTCACAGGCAGTTAATACGCAAAAGAAACATTTTGATGTTGCAGTTAATACTGAGAAACATTATATGATAGATGCATTGTTACCATAATGTACCCATGCTTAAATGCATAGTCATGTTTTAGCTGCAAGGTATAATCTAAAACATCACCATTCTGTGACCTGATACTTTTATGAATCACAGTACATGGCTCTGACTTAATACCTTAGTTATTTCCTGTGAATAGAAATGGCATTATTATAATATCACTACTTTTCAGAAAAAAAAGGTCAAAACCCTCGGGCCATTATGAGCAAATATCCTTTTATTTCTAACAGCTTTGTAACAGATCTCAGGGATTCTGTTCATTTTTGAATCCCTAAAGCCTACTAATCTTTTTACTGATGTTCCCTGGGTAATTCATTCCTGCAGTAGTCATTGAGACTTCAAAGCTATGAAAGTACACTCGTTTCATAGTTTGCACTCAGCATGAGGTTTTATTATTTTTGTGCTCCAATATTTCACATCACACTTTCAGAAGAAATTACTCCATCTTTGATATCAAATTAAATTTTTAGTGTTTCTGCACAAGACACCATTTCCTCTCATCATTGTTTGACAGTTAAACCACAAGCCCTCAGGATATTATGATAAATTATTCTTTGAGCCTTCACCATGCTGGACCCATTAACAGCATAATCTTGTAGTTTGACTCTGAATTACCTCTGAGATTCCCATTAACTCACTCATCTCCTGTCATACCCACAATCCACACTCATGGTGAAAAACATTTTGTTTTTCCTAATACTTTCCCTTACAATGCATCCGAATGACTGGTGCTAACTAGATTTTTGATGTCCAGTTTTATAGTTTTCTGTAACTATAATCATGAAATTCCAAATTCCATCCCATCACATCCTCACACAGTTATTTTTTAGAAATACTCCTAACTAGCTAGATGTTATTATTACTCATAATATTTGTAGCAACATTCAAAATGTTATGCTTCATACAAATCAAGAAACTGTGAAACAAAGCACATTTCCAAATATCTTTATCACACTACAGAGATTGTAGTAGGTAAGGCCTAAAAGAGATACTGATTAATATAAATTTCCTTATGAATATTTAACCAATACTTGAAGGTAATGTCAATTGCAATGATATATTGTTTAAAACTATGCTTTAATTCCAGAAATGCAATGGAGGTATGTTCCACTGAAAACATAGTAACTGAAATGACCAGATGGCAAATGAACAGCTCAGAGAACACTTGATTCATTTTTTGGCTGAGTTCTTTTGTCAGTTATTGACATCGTCAGAACTATAAACTGTTAAAAACAAACTTGCTTAAAAACTGTAAAAGCAATACCCCCTCCCCCCAGTGTTGTAACCAATCGGATACAATGTTGTTAAAGGAGCAACATATTAATACATTATAACAGACAAATATTGACATCATAACAGACCATGTAAAAACATTGTTATAACTTAGAAGCTCTAAGTTTAAGGTCATTGGAAATATAGATAGCTTTGTTTAGACCAGGGAAATTAGAGGCATCAAGGTGAAGCTGCCAAATCATTTCCCAGTGCAGCAGTCAATTTTGCCAGTCACAACTGTATGTAGTAAGATTTATCATTTCCAGCACAGAAGATTTAAACTTAGTAAAATTTTTATAAACAGTGGCATGTCTGACAAGAGCATGTTTGTTGCCCATTTTAGATATACTGTATATATGCTGATAGAGCCAATTATTTAAAGCATTGTTGATTTTTCTGATGTAGAAAGCCAGACAGGAACTACATAATTCACCATCTCAGCTAGGCAGCTGAATGTACCTTTGGTCATCCATTTTTGAACAGTGACCAATAACTCACCCCCAAGGTATGCATCAGTATATGAACACTGATGACAATGGCTACATTTGAAAGTTTTAAAAGAGTTTTTAAAAGGTTTTCCAAAACAGGACTTGGACATCATCGCACTATAAAATAGATCAATTCCTGCCTAATATGTTATGAATGTCAAAGGTGTCCAAGGAATAATGCAAATCATATTGTCAAAATAACCTGGATGCTTAATAGGATAACTTCCTATGTTATCATGGTTACCCAGCACATTCCTGAAGCTGGAATTCTGCAAACCCTTACTGATTATCTGGGCATATCTGTCACTTCTTTCGTGTAGCACCTGTGTGTAAAAGTTGTCCACCATCATTGCTGGGTAACTACATTTCAGGATCATAATTTTCAACTTGCCAAACTGATCTATGCAAACGTTGTCATCAGAAGTTAGTTTGGACACTTATGAACTGTTTTTTTACTACACCTCTCTTTTGGTGTAGTGGATGGCTGCTTCTAAAATGTAGAAACACATTGCATAAAGTGGGTTTCCTATAAATAGTGGTATCAAATTTCCCATCAATCCCTTTCCTGATTTCAACATTCAAAAAGTGTGTTTTGTCATAATTGACATTGTGTGTTAACTTCAAAGTATTTCAAACAACTGCAAGGTGTTGCTATGGGATTGCTTGAGCCCCCAATTTTGCAAACACTGTACTACTTAGGTGGGAAACAGAAGTGGTTTTCAAGATGGATTTATTTGTTCATTGTGATTGTTACTTCCATTATTTGCATGATATATTTGCGGTGTGGTCTGGCAACAAGGACCAATTTCATGACTTTGTTGCACAATTGGAATTGACTTCTACATTTATAGGATCTTACAAAGTTACTAGGCTACTGGCCCTAGGGCCCTTACAAGCCTAGCCAAGTTCTCACCCTTATTTCCATGATCAGCACCTATTACCCTTGTCCAAGAGGGACACAGGTGGAACCCCTGGAGTGAATTTATGGTTATCCATCCAACCATCCAGACTGCATTTGAAGAGGGCCAAAGAGGTATTCTGTTTGACATGAAGTGGGAGTCTGTTCCAAAAGAGGTTGCTACACATTTGGAACAGACTCCCACTTGGTCTGATTGTGATTTTAACTATTTTCTTTCTTTCTTTAAATAAATGTGGGGAGTTCATTGTTGCTACTGAATTATTTCTTCCTGTAATAGCTTAAGTGAGAATAAGCCTTCACAGAAGAATCACTTCTATCCTATACCTACATTCTTTGCCTTTAAAATCCTCAGCATTTCCAAGCTTGTTGAATTTAAGTACCCAAAGAAAAAGATTCTACCGACAATACTCATGAAATTAACAGCACTGAATGTGAAGAAATGAAACCATACTGGGCTATACCTCCTGCCAGCTTGAAGTCTAACCAAATCCAGTCTTAGAAATGTGACTTCCTGTTTTCTGACAGACATGTGGCATTTATTTTAGCATTAGGCAGTGGCCAGAAACATTTATTTTATTAATTTTATTTTACATTTGTTGACCAGGATAGTATAACTGGATTTATGTCCATTCTCATTAGAGTCCCGGGGAGATAAGCTCCAAGAGTTTACTAGAACACTAACATACAGGTCCTAGTTGTTATACAGTTAAGTACTACAAATTTTAAACAGTTCAAGAATCTTCACAGTTTATACAAAAACATGTTATAAGCATTAGATAAGATATTTTAGACTTTATGTACAAGACTTCATTAACATCTGTGGTGGTGCAGTGGTAGCATTGTTGCCTAACAGCAAGAGGTTCTCCTGTTCGATTCTCGGCTGGAGTGCAGGGATTGCCTTCTGTGTGGAGTCTGCATGTCCTCCCTGTGGTTGGGTGGGTGTTAGAAAGGCATGCATAAATGGGCATGCCTTTGTTGAAGGTTGAACGTCGAGCTGGCACCTCGGTGTTCCTCAAAATCTACTGCCAATCATTAGCGGACTGGAGTTCCGCTGTGACAACCCCTAACTGGGAAAAGCCGAAGGAAAACAACCTGTACAAGACTTCATTAGTAACTAGAAAGTAATTGGTAAACAAATACATACTTCAAGTTTCAAGAGTTCAGCAATGCTCACAGTTTAAACAATACTTGTTGCCTGCCTTAGGTAGGATGCTTTAGAATAATATGCAGAAGAATTTCACTAGGTATTTAAATTATCTCTATTAGGATAAGATATGTTTTTACCAAGGATAGGCCTTGATCTAAAAAGACACAGATAGAGCAGGAATTAGGTCTTAAGAGCGGGTATTTGGGATATAGTATGAGATTAGTCTGGATTTGTACAGGGACATAACCAATGGGTTTTAAGATAAAGTTTCAGATTGTGTTTAAAAAGTGTAAATGAAGACAGTGATGTAAATTCATGGGGGAGTTGGTTCCAATACTTTCCAACTGCATTTGAGAACAGAGCATCTCCTGCCATGTTATTAGATTTACATGTTGATGCAAGTAGTTTATTAGATGAGCGTAAAGTGGAAAGGTTCTTATATTGGGTAATGAGACTAGCAAGTATTGGGGTACTGGTAGGTTGGAAAAGGGTTTTGTGTGCAATGGTGAGTTGTTTAAAGTGAATCTGATTCAGAAGCTCTAACCAGCCTAATTGTTTCAGGTTATGGCAGTGATGGGTCCTAAAGGAGGAAGCAATAGCAAATCTGGCAATGCTATTGTAAGCGTTGGCTAGCTTGTTAAGGTTATTTTTTTTTGACAAGTGAGTATATATGGAAGAAGCATAAAGAAGTGTGGAGATAAGGTGGGAATAGGCAATAGTGGTTCTGGCTAGTGAGGAGAGAAAGGGTTTTATCCTATAGAGGGAGCCTAGTTTCCTGTTGACAGTTTTTATGGTATTGTTGATATGGGTTTCAAAGTTCAAGTTGTTATCAATGGTAACCCCTAGTGGATGGAGTTAAAGTATATAACCAATGAAGTTTCAGAATCACAGTGTTTAGTTTGTTATAGTCTGTTTGCAAAACTCAATGGATTTTTTTCCCAGAAAATAAAAATGTTTGCTTAAAATTACCAGATGGTACTGACACAGTGAATAAAATCCTATTCTTGCAGTTAGAGTAGAAGAATAACAATATTCAACCTTGCTCAAAAAAATGAAATAGAAAAAATGCAATTCTGGATTTTTGAGAATTATTAGAAAAGCAGATATAAGGAGTGTGAGGCAGGTTATAGATGTTGAAAGTTAAACGGTATGTTGGAAGAGTACTGTCATGTGGATACATTGTCACTTCCTGTAGTTGGTTGCCCTTAAAAGACAGGAATGGTAAGTAATGAATGTCTAAATAAAGAAATCTGATAAAAAGATACTTAGGGTGGAAAAGTATATCAGATTTGTAGGAGAATGTGGAACTCATTTGGAGAATGTAAGAGCTGAATGCATTAATACACTGCTTGGACAAGCAAGTAAGGATAAAGTGGGACAAGAATGGACCACAAGTGAAAGATAGAAAACATAAGAATAAGGACATACTTAAGTGATGTAGAGGGTCTATATCATATTCTGGAAAGCCAACAATGTCGAATCTGACATTGTCGACATGAGAATATCGAACGCTTAGACTCTCGAGCATGTAAATGGAAATCTCCTTAAGGAGAGATTTCCATTTACTGCAATGTAGTGCGGTCTTAGAGTTGGTATATTTAAGTAACGGAAGGTGTGGGGGGTGCATGGGGGCTTGCCCCCTGCTTAAACTCGTTAGGGTACTTTTTTCTTTTTTTTTTTGTCTATTTATAAGGTCGACATTTGAAGACATCGACTATATGGTGTCAACCATATGTTGTTCAATGTTTTCAACCGTCGTTCTTATAATATAGACCCGATGTGGAGGACTGCATGCAATTAAATGGCACTGAGTAAGGAGAAAGGAGGTAGCATGAGGTGTAAACACAAGACACGGACAAGAAGGATGCTCAAGTGGAGGACTGTCTAAAGATAAAATGAAAGGAGTAGAAAAGCAAGTATGTTCCAAGCACTGTAGCCCAAACAAAGGAGGCAACAATTGTATAAAAACCAAAACTGTTTAATATAAAACGGTGAGCACTTTCACAAGCTTTCCTGTTTGCTTCTTCAGACCAAATAACATGCAAGAAAGTATAACATTCATATTTAAAACACTTCTCATTTAAAAGCAGCCTATCAAAAATTAGTATTCAGACAACCATAATTTAAGAAATATTTAAAGAAGTATATTCCAAATAACTTGGCCTATCCAGCCCTAAGTGCCCATACAAACATATCTAATGGTAAAAGCAGATATATCTATCATAGAATGAGACAGTTTAGGGAAAAAAACAAAAATAATAATAATGAACATCAACTGATTTTCTTCCTAAGTTTTCTACCTTTAAGGATAGGTTTTAGTGACACAGTCATTAAGTCCTGGTGGCTTATGTGCAACTAATGACATAATCCACCTTAGTTCTCTCTGTTCTGTATTATTGATTATATCTTCAGCCCTAATAGTCTCCATTATTGTATCAATAACTAGGAAGCTAAAATAATGACTATCATCCTTAAGTATCATATGCTTAGCTATAGCACCATGTTCCTGTCTTTTTCTAAAGTAATAATAGTGATCTTGAATCCACTCTCTAAGGCACCTGTTGGTCTTGCCAATGTAAAATGCATCACAGGAGGCTAAATATATCACGTTTGCTCTCACAGTTCGCTATCACCTTGAATTTATACAGTCTGCGTGTCAGAGGATGGACAAAGTTATTATTGATCTCAATAAACTGACAAAAGGAGCAAGCATTACATCTTCTTGTCCCTAGGTTGAGCATAGGTTTATCAACATACTTATCTGTGTAACAGAGCATTTGCATGAGAGATTTCTTATTCTTATATATAAATCTGGGTTATCTACTACTATCTCTCTTATTTGATTGTCCGAGCCCAAAATGTACCAATTATGATTCAGTATGTTTTTACTCAATTTAGTGTCAGTTGAATGCATCATACAAAAGTTCAAATTAAATCTACCACATTTCATTTTGTTAGAGGTCCTCTCCTTGTTGAATGGGCTGGAGAAGTAGGGTTTGTCTATATTATCTCCTTTAATTACAGCTAATGCAGATGCCTTATCAATCTCTCTCTGCTGATAACCCCTCATGGAGAAGTAATTTTTTAGAGACTTCAGAATTATTTCAAAGTCTTGATCTCTCAAATTTAATCTGGATGTATGTATGGCTTGATTATTTATAATGTTTTTGAAGATGTGGGATGGATGCATACTGGTTCTATGTATATAACTATTTCTATAGTAATCCTTCGTAAGTAGTTTCATATATATATATATATATATATATATATATATATATATATATATATATATATATATATATTACCAGTTGATTTATCCTTTAGAACCCTGATATTCAGAAAATCAATGTGGGTTTGTGAACTATTCATAGTGAATTTCAAAAAATCACAACTGCTAGTCAGATATCCTATAAATTCTTTCAGTTTATATTCACTTCCTCCAAATAGAATAAACAAATCATCTACAAAACATAGAAAAAAATAATATATCATTCTTAAAGGTGTTCTAATTCAATAAAAAGTTCTGCTCTCACTGGGCCATAACAAAATTAGCATAGCTGTTGGCTGTAGGAGTGCCCATAGCTACGCCCAATGTTTGCAGAAAATATTTCTCATCAAAAGAAAAGATGTTAAATTATAATATAATTTCCAGAAGGAAGAAGATTAAATCAATTCTATCCAAAGTAAATTCACTGTTTTTAATAAGAAACTCCTTTAAAAAGGATATCCCCTCTACATTAGGAATGCTCGTAAAAAGAGAGGTCACATCAAGTGTGACCAGTAATTCATTACCAGTATATCTATAGTCTTGTAAAAAAGCATACAAGTCCTTCAAAAATGTTCTGAGTCTCTTAATATAAAGTCATAATCAACTGTGAACTGTTTTAGCTGTTTCTCTACATAAATTGATGCCAGTTCAGTGATCCAACCAGCCCCCAAGACTATAGGCCTAAAAGGGAGGGGATAACTCATTTTTGTGGATCTTGAGTAGTCCATTGAAACCTGGAATCACAGGGGTTTCAACAACAAAATAGTCACATAGATCTTTAGATATAACATTTTCCAAGAGGCAGCTGTTAATCTGTCGATTATAACTTTCTAGCATCAAATTAGCAGTTTGCTTATTTATGTTCTTACATGTCTTCACATCATTCAATAAATCATACATAGATGTAAAATAGTATGCTCTATCCATAACAACTACAGAGTGCCCCTTGTCAGCAGGTTTTATAACAATTTCTCTGTCATTCCTGAGGCTGTCTGGGTTTCATTAAAGCTCATATTATAAAAATGGTTATCTTTATTGTTGCTACAAATGCTGGCATTACAGGTGTAAAAGTGCTCGGTTTCTTAAACAAATCAACGACAGTGTTGTTTTCAACATTACTTAACACCATACATTATTTTGAGCGTTACGTTCCTAGCAAACAGTCTCAGTTCAGTCAGAGTATCCACTAAGTCTGCTCGAGCAGCAGAAATAAAACTTGTTCAACACCTGTACTTCATCTTAACTTAATTGTATTTTGGAAATATTATATATTAAGTTGTTTGCCACATCTTTTTCAGTGTTTGAACTTGCCCCTCACTGAATAACTGTTTCCTTTTGAATTTCCACGTTTCCAATCCCATTTCTAAGCTCCTCTTCTGACGAGCATTGAAGGGGAGGGGTAAAACCAGAAAAGAACTATTCCGATTAGCTGAATGCTCAGATTCCACTGTAGCGGCTCCATCATTCATAGTCACAACTTTCTGTCTGACAACATGTTCAGAATTTAAAGCAATATGTTTATTCACATTGCTCACATCCTTATCATGCATATTACTCAAGTCCAGTGTCACTGATGTATTAAATTTTGATAAAGAGAGTGCCACAGAAGTCGCTGGGTCTTCAGTACTCATTTGGGCATTATTATTGCTTCTTTCAGTTCTGTTCACATCTTTTTCCGGTTCTCTCGGCCATGAAAAAACATTAACCTTCTGAAAGTCTGCTAGATCTCTTCTTAACTTTTTCTGCTTGGTCAGTATTAGCTTCCGTTCATAGGAGCCAATTTGATCTATGAGTTCAGATAACTGCACATCTATTAAATAATTGTGTGCGTTTTTATATAATGTTTCTTGCATGTTTTGTGTCTTCTCACTCAATTTTCTCTCTATAGGCATGAAAGAGTCTATGATTAACTGCATGTATTTCATGTTAGTGTCTATATTCAGCTGTAGCTCAGGCTATAAAGATCCATAAGAGGGCATGTTCATAATATGTAATCCTCTAGGGACAAATTTGAGTTTGCAGCTAGCTTCCATAAATCACCATTTAATAGTATATTAATAGTTAATATAATACTTATCTGTGTAATAGAGCATTTGCTTCTTGTTTGCTTATTATTTTGTTTTCTGTGTTTAACCCAACTGACCATGGCTGAAGGAGTGGCCGGAGATGTTAATGTGGATATATCTTCCAAATACATTGGTGGAAAGAACAACCATCAACATTTCACTGAACTACTTGTTTTAGACTCAAACCCACTATTAAATGGTGATTTTTCATCACAGTTTGAGTATGAGATGAGCGTTAATCAGGAACAAGTGGATGTAAGACAGCAACTACAAACATTAGAGAATGATCTCTATCATTTAAAGAGATTACAATACCAAAGACTACATATCAAAGTTGCCCCTAGAGGTTTGCGTATTATGAACATGCCTTCTTATGGATCTTTATGCCCTGAGCTACTTGCCAAATGGCATGTCCAAGTTTCAATGGACTACCCAAGATCAACAAAAATTAGTTCTTCCCCCCTTTTAGGCCTATAGTCTCAGGGGCTGGTTGGATCACTGAACTGGCATCAATTTATATAGAGAAACAGCTAAAACAGCTCACAGTTGATTATGACTTTATATTAAGAGACTCAGAACATTTTTGAAGGACTTGTATGCTTTTTTACAAGACTATAGATATACTGGTAATGAATTACTGGTCACACTTGATGTGACCTCTCTTTTTACAAGCATTCCTAATGTAGAGGGGATATCCTTTTTAAAGGAGTTTCTTATTAAAAACAGTGAATTTACTTTAGATATAATTGATTTAATCTGCTTCCTTCTGGAACTTATATTAGAATTCAACATCTTTACTTTTGATGAGAAATATTTTCTGCAGACATTGGGCATAGCTATGGGCACTCCTACAGCCAATAGCTATGCTAATTTGGTTATGACCCAGTGGGAGCAGAACATTTTATTGAATGAGAACACCTTTAAGAATGATATATTATTTTTTTGACGTTTTGTAGATGATTTGTTTATTCTATTGGAAGGAAGTGAATATAAAATGAGAGAATTTATAGGATATCTGACTAGCAGTTGTGATTTTTTGAAATTCACTATGATTAGTTCACAAACCCATGTTGATTTTCTGAATATCAGGGTTCTGAAGGATGAAACAATTGGTAATATATATATATATATATATATATATATATATATATATATATATATATATATATATATATATATATATATATATATATATATACACACCCAACTATATAGGAAAGAGTACTATAGAAATAGTTATATGCATAGAACCAGTATGCATCCACCCCATATCTTCAAAAACATTATAAATAATCAAACCATACGTCCATCCAGATTAAACAGATTAAATTTCAATCAACTAATTAATTAAAATCTTAAAGCAACATTGACATTATTTAAAATAACATAATGAAAATTAAATAAAACTTTGCCAATGGCATTCCTTATTAAGCCCAAAGGGGTGTAAACTATTATATTTCATTATAAAAATAGACTCTTTTTTCTTAGTAAATATTTCAAAAATTCATCATTAGAGAAATATACAAATACATGTTCCAAAATAGTAACTGCTAAACTATAAAGTGCCAGTTATAAAGTGTTTATGTCTATACTAGCTAAAAGAATGGCAAAGGTGTTGCCAAAATTGATATATCTGGATCAGTGTGGTTTTATGGAGAGGAGGCAAATATCTAACAACATAAATAGAACAGAGTATACGAAAAAGCATTTGCATTTCCTGATATGATATTAGATTAATTAGAAGAATATATGAAGGATTAGAGGCAAAAATTAAAGTGGGAGGTTTCTTCTCAGATAAGCTGTGTTTGAACAGAGGAACCAGGCAGGGGTGTCTTCTTTCCACTTTATTTGCTTTATATTTAGAGTCATTGGGAAAGAAAATAAGGGACTCAAAAATATAAGGACATAATTGGTATGGTAATGAAGAAGAGTTGGTTTTATTTGCAGTCAATATTATTTTACACCTGCTAAATCCAGAAAAGGACATCTCAGTGTTGAGGAACATTTTGACAGTTTCATATCCTTCTGGGATATAAAAATCAATGATGATAAAACAAAGGCTATAGCTGTAACTTAAGTACCACACAATAATTTGTTCAGCAATACCCATATTTATGAGGACTTGATAAGATGAAGTACTTAGGATTGTGCATTAAAAAGGCTTTTGATATGGCAGCTAAGGATATGTGGGAAGAAACTAAACAAAAGATAATACAAAAATTGAGAAACTGGAACTCTTATTTATGAATATAGATAGTAAGATACAAGCACTGAAAATGTTTTTAGTCCCTTTAGTATTATATATGGGTCAGGGATGCTTTTATCAACCCAAGGAGAAGTTGTGGACAATAATTAATAAAGAATCAAAGGTATTTTTCTGAGAGGGAAATGAGGCAAGAGTTAAGTGTGATAACTTGATCCTTCCAACAGAACAAAAGGTTTTAGGTTTACCTGATTTGAAGGAATATTTTAGAGGTACATAGTCAAGGCTCATATAAATAATAGGTTCATAGGTTAGTACAAGGCTAAATGCCCTTGTGAGCCCTTGTAAGCCTAGCTAATTATCCCTTGTGAGACTCAAGCCCTGGACCTTGTGTTTGTAAGACAAACAACTTAACTGTTAGGCCACCAAACCAACAAGTGAAAGATTATAATTCAAAGTGGAATGGGATGATGACAAAGAGATGAAGTTCAAGAAATATAGAGAAAAGTGGAATTCTGGATATAGATCCTTAAGGAAAATAATAGCAACCACACAGAGTATTATATTCATAAAGCAGCAGAAAGAACTAAGCCAATATGAGAATGGAAAAAGGCAATTTTGCCAAAAGAAATGAAAGCGAGTAGGGGTAGAGAAAATAGGGAAGAGTGGGTTGTAATTTACTTTAGAAACCTGACAAACGAACCAAGAAATTGGGAACAAATAACTCAAGCAGGAAAAGTAATAGAGTGGGATGAGGTCAAGAAGACAATTCGGATTACAAGCTAGAGACTACTTTCCCTTCCAGGGCTTGATATCAGAGTATAGACAAAGAGAGCGGGATGGGGATTTTAAGTCAATCATCTGCTTTGGTAGAGTTTTTGTCGAATCTGATTCACAAACAGAAACCTCCAAATGGATTAACTGGTTCAACTCAAATGAAACAAATACATAAAAATAAAAGCAGCACCAGAAGCAAGGCATAGGCAACAAACTAAATAAAAAAAAATGATTTAATAAAACAAATCACATATAGAAAAAATGGTGAGTGCTTTTGCACAATAAATGCTTCATCAGACAAATAAAATGCATCATTGCCTTTCACATCTAAATACAGCTATCAATATAACAATTATCAAATCAAAACACCACACATACTACTTATGCAAATCTCTGGATTTGAGCAAGGGTCTTAAACAGACCCTATCATTTAAACCTGACTTCTTATCTGCCTGTAGCCTCACTATCCAGTGTAATTCCCTACTCTCAGTATAATTTCTGAAGTCACCACCACGTGACCCCTTCTTCTTCTTCTTCTTTCAGCTTTTCCTGGTTAGGGGTCGCCACCATGGATCACCTGTCCACTGATGATTGGCAATGGAGATTTACGGTGTCGAGTTGCCAGCCCGGTGCCCAACCTTCCACAGAAGGTGCACCCATCCACACACTCACACCTAGGGCCAATTTAGTGTGTCCAGTCCACCTACAGCATGTCTTTGGGATGTGAGAGGAAACCAGAGCACCCACAGGAAACCCACACGACCACAGGGAGGACATGCAGACTCCACACAGAAGGCACCCCAGCCCCCACATGACCCCATATATACTGTTTCTATAGCCATGAAAATAAACACATGTGACCGACCATATTCTAATATTTGTATAGCCAACGCATTTCTAACATCACATTTCCTTATATTTGAGTTCATGTATCCTCAAATAAAAAGGGCAGTTAGTCTTTCCTATATAAAAACTTGCATATGCCTTGCACATGGCTAAATAAACCAAGTAAAGCATCTTACAATTGGCCTGCACTCTAAAAGAAAACTTCTGTTTAGAAATCAGATGAATAAAACATTAGAACTAGCTATACAGGAGAACAATTTGCAAGTGGCACATCTAAAAGTCCCTTCCAAAACTGGATCTGCTCCATGAGTCGCCATACTATCCCTATAGCACATGTAGCACAAACAGTGTTTGAGAGATTTCTTATTTTTGTACCTAAAGAGAGGTCTCTCCCCTACTACATCCTTAACTTGATCATTCATTGTCAGGATCTGCCAGTTAGATTTAATGATGGTACAGATCTGCTCTATGTCACTAGCATAAGAGATAACCAGAGGAACAGATCCTCTGATCCCCACATTCCTCATGTCTGTCATCTATAGACCCATCTCTATAATAGTCAGAGAAATATGGTTTGGCAGCATTCATTCTCAAATACTGGTCCTCTTCAACCATTCTCTCCGCCTTACCATGTCTATAACCCCTTTTTCTGAAATCACTTTGTAGGGAGGCCAGATCCTTAACAAAACCTTCATCTGAATTATTCAGACGTGATACCTTTTCCCCTGCCCCCTGAGAATATTTTTATAAACATGGGGTGGGTGCATACTGCTATACTGAAGAACAGTGTTCTTTCTAAATGATTTTCTATACAACCTAGTTGTAAACTCCCCTTTAACATCTTTAGATATAGAGATATCTAGAAACACAACCCGCTCACTAGAATGATCACAAGTAAATCTCAAGAATGTGGTTGTGTTATGCAAATACAAGACAAAGCATTCTAATTGTGTTTCATTACCCCTCCAAAGCAAATAGAAGTCATTTACAAACCTTCTATAAAATATAACACAACTGGTATACTCATTGTCCTTCAGCACGTACTGATCTTCCCAGAAGGCCATGACCATATTGGCATAGCTATTAGCACAAGATGTGCCCATAGCTACTCCAGTCCTCTGTATATAATGTCTATCATGAAGCTTGAATGCATTATTCTCTAAAACAACCTTGAGAAATAAGCAAATCAAATCTATCTGTTTGACATCATAGTCACTATGTATCATACGATATCATTCGATCATATTCTACCCTTCTAGGTTAGGAATGCTGGTAAATAGTGATTCCACATCCAATGTAACCATCAAGCAATCATTCAAGCCCATATCCATTCTCACAAAATCATAAAAATCCCTCAGAAAATTGTTTTGTATCTCTAGCACTGTATTCGCCTTATTTGCTTGTCCACATAGATGGAAAAAGGTTCTGTCAACCACCCTCTATCCGAAACAATGGGTCTAAAGGGTGGACATAAAACATTCTTATAGACTTTGGGCAACCCCTGAAAAACAGGTGTGATCGGATGCTCTATACACAGATATCTAGAAAACTCCTCTGCTGTCAAAAAATTATCCAGTCATGTATCAGAGAAAAAAATGACTGTTGTACGGTATCAATATAGCTAACATGAATCTATTCGTACACTGTTCTGTCAGACAACATAGCTAGCATAGAGTCTGTATAAAACTGATGGTTTATAACGACAATCACACACCCCTTGTCTGCTGGTTTTATCAATATGGTATCATCATTCTGCAAGTCCATAAGCACTTGTCTCTCACATTCATTTAAATTACAAAACTTTCTTTTCAAGACACCAGGTGTCAAGAACAAGGTAAAAAGATCCTGCTCACATTTTTTGCAAAACACTTCTTCTAACACTGGGTCTAACGAAGGTTGATACACACCAGGTTTCTTAAAACTCTGACCCATGCCATTAAAAAACAGCATTTTCAACATTATATTTTTGCTGAGAAGTCTCAAGTTAATTAACACTTTTGAAAATTCCGATGGCTGTGCAGGAAAAAATGTGAGGCCCCGTTCTAGTAAAGACAACTGCATTTCATTCAGTACCTTATTAGATATGTTGTAAATCACAGACTCGATATTCTCCTCCATATTCACTTTAACATTATAGACTGTGGACCCTCTATCTGCTGCTGTCTCTGTTTTATCCCTCTGCTGAGGGATCTATCACTTGCTTGACTGGTAACGGTAGACTCAGCTTGGAAAATACCTGTTGAGGAGCATGGATTTTCTTCCTAACATCCACTTGGTTCATGATGGATGTCCCACCTGCTTTTGTACCAATCACAGCAGGTCTTTGTGGTGGTGCAAGGAAGGAGTCATTTATAATGGTGGTTGTCTTGGAAACTGGCTCTTTACTTCCTGTTTTAGCCATGTCCCCATCTATAATCAAAACAGTTTCAGATTTGGAGGCATTCTTACTGCATCGGAGCCAGGTAAAGACATGGCCTTGTTTAAAGTTTGATATATCACTCCCCAATTACCTCATTTTTTATGTCTTGAGAGCCTCATATGCAACTACATTGTCTATAATCTTGTCAAGTGTTTTATGAGACCCGCCTACTTATTGGAACCATTCAGCAACTGCTGCTTTCTAAATTCAATGCTGTTCAACAACTCATTTTCACTCGGTCTAAAGAAATAAATCAATAAACATATATAATTGAATCTATGCTCAAGATTTAACTGCTGCAACTTAGATAACAAGTCAATGCAAGTCTCACTATATGTGGGTTTTTAATAATTCTCAAACCTCTCGGTATGACCCGGTGGAAGAGGCATGCCTCCATAGGTTCATAGGTTGGTACTAGGCTATTAGCCCTAGGGCCTATACAAGCCTAGCCATAACAATTTCCTGGCTATTTCTTTCCACACTATTTACTACCCTGGACTCCTGTCTAGCAGGGTGACTGACATGATCCCCGGGGTGAATTTCCTTTCTCCCATCCAATCATCAAGGTTCCTTTTGAAGATGGCCAAAGAGGCACTCTGCTTGACATGTATGGGCAATCTGTTCCAGAGTCTGGGGGGTCTCTGGGTCAGGAACCTATCCCTCTAGCATGTTTTGTTTATTGTGATGACAAGATTTAGATCCCTGGAGCATGTGGCTCTGAGGGATTGGGATTTCTTTAAGTGTAGCATGTCCAACAGCTCTGGGTTTGACATGGCCTTGTATGTTAAGCAGAGATTGCTTCTGAGTAGACAATATGCGACAGAGTATAGCTGGAGATTTTTAAGGAGGTCAGCATAGGGCATCTGCTTTAGGCCTGTGATTCTTTTAGTGAGGTATTTCTGCGGCCTTTCCAGTTTAGCAGATGTCTTGAGAGGTACATACCAAATGGGGCGTTGTATTCTATAATGGGTCTAATGAGGGATGAGTACAGTGGGACAATGACCTCCTTTTTTCTGGATGAAAAGTACTTAGTGATGAGGTGTGCCACATAAAAAGGATTTCCTGACTGTTGTGGTGATCTGGTTATCGAAGGTGAGACCACTGTCCACCTGTGTCCCTAAGTCTCTTATCACACTTTTGGTGTTTAGTGTACTGCCACCTATATGGTAATTCACGGATACATGTTTTTTCCCAAAGGGGATAAGTATACATTTCTTGGCATTGAGCTTGAGCCCATGGATCTGGCAGCAAGCATCTGTTTTTGCAAGGCCCTTTTGTAGAGTATCCACATCATTTGGGAATTCAGTAATGGCTCCCAGTTTGCAGTCATCTGCAAACTTTGTTATCCAGAGTCCCTTAGTGTTGGCCTGTACTTCAGAGAAGTAGATGCCAAACAAGAGCGGTCCCAGGACTGAACCCTGAGGTACTCCACTTGTCACTTGTCTGGAACTCGATTTGGAGTCAGCTACTTTTACAGTGTGGTTTCTATCAGTAAGCCAGTTAGCAACCCATTGGGTGACGTAGGGATTAATGCCCAGCTTAGTAAGTTTATCTATGATTCCAGAGTGGGAGATGGTTTCAAAGGCCTTGGCAACATCTAGATAGGCTGTGTGGACCACCTTATCCTTGTCCATGGCTCTGGAGTTACCCTTGTCCATGGCTCTGGAGACTGACGCAAAGAAGTCAATCAGGTTCAGGAAACAAGATCGGCCCTTCACAAACCCAAACTGGATGGGGTCCAGTGTTTGAAGGTTGCCAATGTCTTTGTTTATAAGTTCCATGATAATACGCTCCATGGCCTTGCAGATAAGGCTTGTCAGACTGATGGGATGGTAATTTCCAGGATCCAAGGTGGATCCCCCCTTGTGGAGTGGGATAACTGTAGCTCTGCGCCACTCAGTGGGCATGAAACCTGAGGTGAGGCTATGATTAAACATGACACTGAGGTGAGGTGCCAGTTCATATTGTAGTTCATGTAGTACAAAGCCCAGGATGTCATCTGGTCCCATGGATGCTGTATTCTTAGCTTTGGAGAGTGCGTATTTTACCTGTGTGGCCGTTATTCCCAGACTTTGGCAATCTTCCGGTATTGAGATGGGCCATTTAGGGGGTGAGAGGGGGGTGAAGTTGGCACTGAATTGATCTGCCAGGATATTGGCAATATCCCTGAGATCAGTATAATTAATGCCATTCTGTTTTAGCTCAGAGCAGATCTGAGATTTGCCATTTAGATTCTTGACATAGTTATAGAATGCCTTGTGGTTGTCTTTGGAATTTTTGGCAATTTTATTTTTGTAACTAGCTTTGGAGGATTTTATGAGGGATCTCAGTTTCTTACTGAGGCTGGTAAGGGAGTTTTTTGCATCCTGGGATTTTCTTCTTTTCTGCAACAGATGTTCTTCATCTCACATTGCTGCAGTCCTTACACTTGGGTAGTCCGCTGTCCTCGGTCGGCCCGAATATCAAAGTATTAGGCTGACGTCGGTCAAGGCGCTTAAGACTGACATCAGGACGTCAGGGTACAAATGCGCATGACCGACGTCATATCCTCAGTCTTTTTTGCCGCATGGTCCGATGCAGAAGCAGCGTTGCAAGTGACGTTCGGCGTTCTGAAATTTTTCGAATTCGGAGTTTCAGACCGAGTCAAAGTTGGCTAAGTACCCCGTTGGGGAATATTTTAGTTTTTTCTTGCCTCAGTGGTTTACCGGATGTCAGAAAAAGTGAATAACTGTATTTCTTGTGGGAAACAGATACCGCATAGAGATTATCATACTTTGTGTATTCCTTGTTTGGGGCCTGAGCATGACGTTGTTGGGTGTCGCTTTTGTGCTAGGTTCAATAAACGCACTATTAAGCGAAGGTTAGATTGTGCCAGGTTGGTCTTCGAGAAGCGGTGCAATTATAATATGCCGTCGGATGCTCTGACGCCTGCTTCTTCGAAGAAGCGCAAAGACAAAGCAGCTAAACCCAGGCAAGAAGAGTCGTCCGTACCGGGCGCCGGTTCTTTAGAGGGGTCAGTGGAACCGGTGGTTCCGCCGGAGGTTTCTCTGGAGTCCCAAGGGGAAACTTTGTTATTGCAGGATGTGGCCTCTCAGGAGGCAGATCAGGCTGAAGGGGCTTCTCAGGTTACTGTACTCCCCTCCCTTCCTAGGGTGGTTAGGCCCTCTCCTTCTGTTTCCAAGGCTTCCCCCAGAGGTAGGCCAGGTTTAGCTTCTGTTGGTGTCACTCCTAGTTCATCAGGATCTGTGCCCAAGAAGCACATGCTTAAAATGGCAGAAGATTTAATTACTTTGATTAGAGGTTCTTTGCCCCCTCCTGATAAGAGGCCTAGGGTGGAACCAGAGTTGGGGAGTTTTGAGCAGGCTTCGGATGTTTCATAGTCTTCGGCTGAAGACTTGCAGGAGTATTCTCCTTATTCTGATTCTGATGTGGATGATTCTACTCCTTCTGCTTCTCCTCCAGAGGATTTTTCTTTTTCAGAGACTCTTCATTCCATGAGGGAACATTTTAAGTGGGAAGGTCAGGACTTCTCTGATTCCAGGAAAAGGCTTAGGGAATTTTTGCTTTTACCCCAGCATAGGCCTTTGGCTATTGTTCTGGATGTTGTGGAAGATGTGTTTGCAGAGGCTTCACTTAATCCTGATTCTTTGCCTCCTGCTCCTGTTAAACCGGATAGGTATTACAGGGTGCCTGAAGCTCATAAATATCTTTATAAGAGTCCTAGGGCGGACCCAGAAACTGTTAGTCAGGGACCTAAGGGTGTCAAGGCCTCTGTTGTAAAAAATCCGGTTCCTCCAGATAAAGAGGCCAGGGCTTTGGATAGATGGGGAAAGAAAGTCTATACTTCTTCCACCTTAGCTATGAGGGCTTTGAATTGCCAGTTTCACATGTTGAAATATCAAAACTATCTACTTTCTCAATTGAAGTCTAAGGTAGATGCTCTGGCGGGAGGTATTGAGTGTAAAGAATTACAAGATTTGGTACATGTTTCTGAACAGGTGGGTAAGCATTCTTTACAATGTGGTTTTGATGCTGTACAGGCCTCGTCTAGGGTGGCTGCCACTGGGTCAGTTCTTCGCAGGCACGCCTGGCTGAGGGATCAGAATTTATCTGACCATGTTAAGACAAGGATTTTAGATGCTCCTTTACAGTCTGATGTGTTGTTTGGTTCACCTGTGGAGGCAGTCTTAAAGAAAATGGAAGACAAGGTGAAGTCTATGCAGACTGTTAAAGATTTTTTGCAAGTTCAGCCTCCGAAGTTTAGTAGGAATTGGCCTGCTAAGGGGTGGACGTACCCTTCTTATGATTCACAGTCTAGGGGTAGATCTAGACGTGGTAGGGGCAGAGCTCAGGGCTCTTTCAGGCCTAGAACAGGGAGTTCACCTGCACAGTCTTCGGGTGAGGGCAGGGGCCAGTCCTTTCATAAACAGGCCCAATGACCTACCTTTTCAGCTGCCAGAGCCTTCTCGTCTGGCAGCACCTTTGGGAGGAAGGTTGGCACTCTTCAAGGAAAATTGGAGTTTAATTACCCAAGACAGATGGGTATTGGATATCATACACCAAGGTTACAAGTTTTATTTCCATACCTTGCCTCCTTTCAAAGGCATGCCAGACGTTCCTCCTCAGCAAAGAATAGAGGCTCACAAACAAATTTCTCTGCTGCTTCAGATAGGGGCCATACAGCCGGTCCCTCTGCCAGAAGTGGGCCTAGGATTTTATTCTCGCCTGTTCCTAGTACCAAAGAAGGGGAACACGTGGAGACCAATTTTGGATTTATCTATCCTCAACACTTATCTGGACATTCCCAAGTTCAAAATGTTGACGTTACAACAGCTTTTACCTCTGCTGGGCAAAGATCACTGGATGGTGACTCTGGATCTCAAGGAGGCTTACCTTCATGTTCCTATAAGGCTAAGTTGCAGGAAGTATCTGCGTTTTCGGGCTGGGACTTCTCATTATCAGTTCTCTGCATTGCCCTTTGGCTTATCAACTGCGCCCAGAGTGTTCACGAAAGTTCTGGCTCCAGTGATAGCTTTCTTCAGGCTAAAAGGAATACAGATCTATCCTTATTTGGACGATTGCCTGATTCTGGCTCAAGGAAGGGACGAACTTCTTCATCATTTGCAATATGTGATAGCAGTGCTAAGATGCCTGGGGTATTCTGTGAACGAAATAAAGTCCAGTCTAGTACCCTCTCAGGACATGTGCTTTCTGGGTGTGAGACTGAATACAGCATCCCAGATGGCCTTTTTGACCCCGGACAAACAAAAGAATATTTCCCTTTACTTCCATCAATTGTCTCATCAGTCCAGGCTGACTGCAAGGACAGTCCTTCAAGCCTTGGGGTTCATGGCATCTTGTATTCTGGTGCTTCCCAATGCCAAACTGCATATGAGGAAGCTACAATGGTATCTCAAAAATGTATGGACACAGCACTGCCAGGATATGGACACTGTCATTCAGATAATACCTTGCATTCAAAAGGAATTTTTGTGGTGGGCTCAGGAATGTCACCTAAACAAGGGACTCTCTGTGCCCGGCCAAAGGCGAGTCAGATTCTAACGACAGATGCCTCAGACGAAGCTTGGGGAGCTCATCTAAATGGAAAGTGGATACAAGACACATGGCCTGCCAGACTACAACATCTACATATCAACTTGAAGGAGATGTTAGCAGTCCAATTTGCATTAATAGCTTTCAAGGATTTACTTCTTCCAGGGCAGGTGTTGATTCTAACAGACAACACAACTGTCATGTGGTACATCAACAAGCAAGGGGGAACACATTCTTATCCTCTATGCAGGCAAGCAATGATTTTGTGGGAGACTGCTCTCAGTTTACAGCTAAATCTTCAGGCAAGGTTTCTGCCGGGAGCACAGAACTCCTTAACAGATGTGTTGAGCAGACGAATTATGGATCCCCACGAGTGGAAATTGGATCCTCATGTATTTCAGAAATTGACAGTGTCATGGGGAACTCCAGACATAGATCTGTTCGCTTCTCCACTAAACTACCAGCTGCCAAAGTTTTGCACAAAAGGTTTCATCCCACAGCCTGGAAAGTGGATGCTCTTTCTTTCAATTGGAGCAATCTTCATGTGTATGCCTTTCCACCTCTGCCTCTCCTCCCAAAGGTACTCCTAAAGGTCAGACAGGACAAGCCAAAGATGATTTTAATAGCTCCAGATTGGCCTCGACAGCACTGGTACCCATTACTGAGAAGTCTGGTACGGGAGCCTCCATGGCCTTTGCCTTCGATTCCACACCTGCTGTCTCAGGAGAACAGTCATTTACTCAATGTCAAACTTCACTCTCTTCACCTAACAGCCTGGCATATTCTGTTTTGAACCCTGGAGGGTCTCAGCTTCCACAGCAAGTTTTGAATGTTATTTTGGAGGCCAGAAGGCCTAGTACAAGGAAAGTGTACTCAGATAAATGGAAGAGATTTTTATTTTGGAGTACAGCAAAGGAATTTGATGTTTCTGAGCCTAATTTGAGTGTGGCTCTTCAATATCTTACTGAGTTACTGGACAAAGGTTTGTCCTTCTCTTCTATTAAGGTGCATGCTGCAGCAATTTCTGCTCACTATGACTGTGACCCACCATTGTTTTCTCATCCTTTGTTTAAGCAATTCCTTAGAGGGGCAAAGAATATAAGACCCCCACGTAGAGCTCCTACTCCTGCTTGGGATCTCAATTTTGTGTTGGAGAAACTCACTCTACAACCTTTTGAGCCTGCAGCTACTGCCGAGTTGAAATATTTATCATGGAAGACTGCTTTTTTATTGGCCATTACCTCTGCAAGAAGGGTTTCTGAATTACAGGCCCTTATGGCGGTTGAGCCTTTCTTAATTTTCCATAAGGATAGGGTATCTTTGCATACTAATCCTTCCTTTATGCCTAAAGTGGTTTCTAGTGTGGCTTTAAACCAAACTATTCATTTGCCTACTTTTTATGCAAACCCCCAAAATAAAGGGGAAAAGATTTTGCACACTTTGGATGTACACAGGCAGTTGCGATATTATTTGAGCAGAACTAAAGGGTTCAGGCAGTCTCAGCAGTTATTTGTTTCATTTGCTTTGGGTTCTCAGGGCAAGCCTGTGTCAAAACAAACTATTTCTAAGTGTATTGGGTTTTGTATTGCTTTCTGTTATTCCCATCATGGTAAGGAGATTCCAGCTGGGATTAGGCCTCATTCCACTAGGGCTACTGCCACTTCTACAGCTTTTTAAGGGGTGGCAACTAAAGATATTTTGGAGGCAGCTACTTGGAGTTCAGTGCATACTTTCTCTAAGCATTATCACCTTCCACTTTACTCTAAATCTAGGGCTGGTTTTGCCACTGCAATTTTACAGGGCATTTTGGCAGCTCCTACTGCTTTATAGTTTTGCCATCCTCCCTTACCTCTGCTTTGGGATTCTACCCAAGTGTAAGGACTGCAGCAATGTGAGATGAAGAACATAGTACAGTTTTGTACCTACCATAAATGTAGATGTTCGAAGATCCACATTGCTGCAGTCCAATTTACCCTCCCTCCTTCCCCTCTGTAGTTAGAGGCGGTTGTGTGGGTTGGGTTGTAAATATTGTGTATATTGTATATATTGTACATATAATTAGTGCAAGGGTGGTTGGTTGGATTTTGCTGTCTTTTGGTTTTGACCTTTCTTTTTAGGGTCTTCTGACATCTGGGGAAGAAAAGACTGAGGATATGACGTCGGTCATGCGCATTTGTACCCTGACGTCCTGATGTCAGTCTTAAGCGCCTTGACCGACGTCAGCCTAATACTTTGATATTCGGGCCGACCGAGGACAGCAGACTACCCAAGTGTAAGGACTGCAGCAATGTGGATCTTCGAACATCTACATTTATGGTAGGTACAAAACTGTACTTTTCTTCCTTTTATCATAAAATTTGTTTATGGCAGGGGACCGCCAGATTGGTTTCCTTTTTTGGATGAGAGCATGTTGGTTCTATTTGGGATGGCACGATTCATACATGAGTGGATGTGCTCGTACAGTGCCTTAGTGTAGGATTCAGTAGTTGAACTTTCAGTTCCCGTCTGCATGGGTGTCATGAAGTTTGTCACTTCTGACTTGAGTTGCATGAAGTTGGCTTTGGAGAAGTTTTTTATGAGGTTTCCTTACTAAGGGGTGGGGGTGGGATGTGGGTGCTAAGGGTGATTAGTTTATGGTCAGACCTGACTAATGAGGGGGTGACCGTAGGTGTGGAGCATCGATTTCCCATGTTGGTAATGTCCAGGTCTAGGATATTGGAGCCCCTGGTGGGACTATGGACTAGTTGATCCAGGGTGTTGGAATTTATGAATTCCAAGAACCGTTGGGTAAAGGTGTTGGTACATGAGTAGTTCTCCCAATTAATGGCAGGGTAGTTAAAATCACCCAGTATTAGGGTGTTTGATTCTGTCTTAATGTTTTCCAGTATGTTTACAAAGGTATAGTGAGAATCTTGGGGTATGGTGGGGGATCTGTAGAAAGCTACAGTTTGGATTGCAGTCTTACCTAGTGTTAGTTGCACCTGGAGAATTTCAGACGCATTGTGTTGGGCAACTAACCTGGTGATGTGAATATCCATGGTGAATATTGACACTCCTCCACCTTTAGTGTTTCTGTCCTGGTTTGGTGGCCGAAAAGTGTGGTAAGAGTTGTAGCCTGGTATTGCAGGGGTGCTCTCTGGAGCCTTGAACCAGGTCCCAGTCACTGCACAGATATCTGTGTTCTCCATTTTTAGGAGTGTCTCAAGAGAGTGCATTTTGAGGTTTAGACTTCTAGCATTGAGTAGCATTACCTTCAGCTTTTGCATGCTTGTACCTGTTATGGTGGTGGTTTTGTCCTTTGAACTTTGCCTAAAAAAGGCATTATAGGGGTGGCAAAAGCCTTAGCCAGTAACCTGAATCCCAGGGGCGACAGGTGCAGACCATCTCTGGCAAAGCATCGTGGTCTGTCGATCATGTCGTCCCAAGCAGACAGATACTGGATTCCCTTTGAATGACATCAGAAGCTTAGCCAATTGTTGAAGTCAGTCATTTTGTCCTTATATTATGGTATCATTCTGGGCAAAGGCGGGATGCTACTCAGGGCTAGGGTCATACCTGCCTGGGCCACATGATCTGAGAGCTCTTCCATGTCTCTTTTCATGTAGTCCAGGGAGGTACATCCCAAGTCATTCACGCCAACATGGACAATGACAGAGTCATATCTGTATTTGTTGTGGAGTGACTTGAGTGCATGCGTTATGTGGCAGATCCTGGCAGCCGACAGACAGCTGACTGTAATTTTCTCCTTGTTCAACCTGGTGAGTGGGACATCAGTATGCCGGACTATAGCGTCACCTATGACTAATGTGTTAGGTACATTGTCTTGCCTTAGGGGCTGTTGCTAGATGGCACACTGGTGTTGTGAACTATTTGACACTTTGGTTGTGATTGGTGTTTGTTTGTGTTTCAGCTTCAGAGGTCCTTGTTGCTTGGACAGGTTACAGTTAAGGGCCTCTGCATATGTGGATTTAGTGTTGCTATATGTGGGTGTTGGTGGTGTGGGTTTAGAAGGGCTATGTGTTGCTTGAGGTGTAGTGTGGGTGTTAACCTTCTCCTCTTGACTGTCTAGCACAATCCTGGGTAGAGAGAGTTTGCTTCCATTTTGGCTATGTAAGTGCATCTCTCACAGGTTGTAGTGTTGGGTGGTAGGAGGAGAGGGCTGTCTGTGTACATGAGGCAATTGCTGCATTGTCCCAGTATGGAAGATTCACCAGGTGGACAGGAGAAATCACTGGAAGCTGACCTTTGGACATTCCTGGTTTGGTGCTTGTTTTTTTTTTTTTTTGTAAAGTACAGGAGCTGTTTTCCCTTACCTTAGCAAGGTACTTTGCAATTATAGGCTGTTTAGTGCCTACTATTAATTTCTCCTTATTAACCAGGAGAGTTGAGTGCTTGTATCAGTTTAAGGCTTCCTAGTGCTTTCCAGCAGGTATTAGCGAAAGTGCTAGTCACAGGAATGCTTAAAGGTAAGATGAAAAAAAATGCACACTACAGTGTGCACTAGAGAAGTAAGATGTGAAAGTAGGTAACTTAAGTTTTACCTGTTTAAAAAATTAAGGTTTAGTGGAGAGTTACTATTTTTAAAACAGCAAGATGGATTGAAAGGGGTGGTCACGTACATATTCTGGTACTATGGAATACAGTAGGATAGCTAATAAATTTAAATAGTTGAAGGGGAGGGATTTCAAAAATGATGATTTTGTGATTACTCACACAAGCCAGTGAAAGTAGAGAGGAAATGTGATGTATGGTCAGATTAATATAGGAGGCAGGCAACTAGAAAGACAGTGGTATTTAACAAGACAATGTAACTGGGTGAGAGGGCGGGAAAAAATCTGCCTGACTCAGAAGAGAGAGAGCTGTGGTCTCTTTAGAAGTTTTAATATGCTGTTAAAGCAGAATGCAAGTAAAACACAAGGTAAAGAAAACAAACCACAGTACTCAAAATATAGAAAGGCAATAAAGTAATACAAAAAATAAAAGCAAACTGACCTTTCTTTCACAGCAAAGTGTAGCAGAGTCTGGATGAGCCTTTCTGGTAAAGGTCTGAAATGTTTTATTTTACCCCTTAAATAGAAGGTTTAGTTCCTAGCTCCACCCCCTCAGTTAACAAATGATTAACCTTAAGTGACCTCTTCTATCTTATGAATGAGTCCTTAATTGATTAGTTCTAATTTCTGCCTGACTCAGAAGAGAGAGAGAGCTGTGGTCTCTTTTGAAGTTTTAATATGCTGTTAAAGCAGAATGCAAGTAAAACACAAGGTACAGAAAACAAACCACGGTATTCAAAATATAGAAAGGCAATAAAGTAATACAAAATACAAAAAATAAAAGCAAACTAACCTTTCCTTCACAGCAAAGTGTAGCAGAGGCTGGATGAGCCTTTCTGGTAAAGCTCTGAAATGTTTTATTTTACACCTTAAATAGAAGGTTTAGTTCCTAGCTCCACCCCCTCAGTTAACAAATGATTAACCTTAAGTGACCTCTTCTATCTTATGAATGAGTCCTTAATTGATCAGTTCTAATTTCTGCCTGACTCAGAAGAAAGAGAAAGCTGTGGTCTCTTTTGAAGTTTTAATATGCTGTTAAAGCAGAATGCAAGTAAAACACAAGATAAAGAAAACAAACTACAGTATTCAAAATATAGAAAGGCAATAAAGTAATACAAAAAATAAAAGCAAACTAACCTTTCCTTCACAGCAAAGTGTAGCAGAGTCTGGATGAGCCTTTCTGGTAAAGCTCTGAAATGTTTTATTTTACCCCTTAAATAGAAGGTTTAGTTCCTAGCTCCACCCCCTCAGTTAACAAATGATTAACCTTAAGTGACCTCTTCTGTCTTATGAATGAGTCCTTAATTGGTAAGTTCTAATTTCTGCCTGACTCAGAAGAGAGAGAGCTGTGGTCTCTTTTGAAGTTTTAATATGCTGTTAAAGCGGAATGCAAGTAAAACACAAGGTAAAGAACTCAAACCACAGTATTCAAAATATAGAAAGGCAATAAAGTAATGAAAAAAATAAAAGCAAACTAACTGCAAAACCAAATGCAGCCGCTGTCACTGTAAGCACTTTAACTTATATGAATCGTTCTCCAACCCTTTCAAAATATTTTCTTCAGATAGCAAGTCAGATACTATGTCTGTCTTTGTATGATAATAAAGGGTTGTGTGTTTGCATAGGTATTTTTATATCCCAACCAAACGTAAAAGAATTTATCCTCAGGTAGACAGTAAATGTCAGAGGTGTGATGGAGAAAAAAAGAGGTAAACGGAAACACAGGTTTTGGGAGTGTAATGAGTGGGCAGATTTAAAAAATTCTTTACAGAGTCCTCTATCAGAAGTAATGAGCTAGCAAATGGCTGTAATTAAGGAAATGATTATTTTGAGGTAGGATGTGAGATCTGAATTGTCTGGACAAAGTAAGGCCTTATCAATGTTAATTCTGTGACAAAAAAGCAATTACCAGAAAATGGAAATCAAAGCCTATGTCAACTATATTTGAGGTATTGACTATTATAAAAGAGACAAAAGAACTGGAAGAGGGATCTTTAGAAAAGGGGAGAAGCAAGTTACATAGAAATAAATGGAAATTCTGGGAACAAGATAAGCATAGTAATATTCAGGGGGAGGATGAGAAGTGAGGTTTAAGGAAAGGCAGGAATTTAGCAATTTTTTGTAATACTGGACTGATGACAGTAGTAAAGAAAATGTATGTGAGGTATATTGCATTTAAATGGAAACATGTTAAAATGGTTTGTTTTCTTTTCTATTACTGTATGTTTGCCTATGTTTTAAGTGATAATTTAATAAAGGTATTTAAATAAAAAGCATATTCAGTGGTTGATCTAATGACTGGTATTACTGCCATTACTGTACTCCCAACTGATTTGCAGCTTATAGATATTTACTGGGTATGCAGTCCAGGAGACCATTAAGACATCTAGCCCAAATTCCCAATTGCCCCAAAGCACTGTCAGGTTAAGTGACCTGTTCAAGATCACAAGGTAGGCAAATGAAGGCTGGCAGAATAAAACTCTACGTCACAGAAAGTAACTTGTTAAGGGCTGATAGCTTTAATCTGCTGTCCTAACTGGATGAACCTGGGACTCCCACAACTCTTCCAAAGTGCCAATAATGCTTCCTAACAGTTTACATCAAATGCAGCCTCCCCTTTGTTCCCACTCTTGCTGCAATACTGGGGAAATGTTGAAGTCTCCAGATCATTTATTAGGAGGAGGGGTTGGCACAATGGTTACAATGTTTACCTCACAGACAAGAGGTATAGAGTTTGATTCTCACCAAGAAAAAATGGCTAGGCTTAAAATGATGCACAAGGTAGCTAACCTAGTACTTGCCTATGTACTTATAAGGAAAGGCACATACTGAAGGGAACATTATTTTAAATTGTAATCCTAATATGGGAGTCATGGATAAGGATGATAATACCCTTGAACCTGGAAGACATGCCTTTGGTAATCAGCTGAGCTAGACAGAATGATTTTCTAATTACCAAAGTTGAGGTCACTGTATAAAAGAGTGCTAAGTCTCTTATACCATATTAATTTTGAGAGGAGTGCTGTTTATGTGGTAGATATATGGAGGCACATGTTTTCCAAAAGATATAACATTACACTTTTATCCTTTAGTTTTAGATTATTGTCCTTGCATCATTTGTGTTCTCTCATAGGATAAGGGAGCCCTCTGAAGTGTTGACAATAGCCCCTAGATTGTAATCACCTGCAAACTTGTTAAGCCAAAGACTTGTGGTATTAGCTTTGCTGTCAGGGCAGTAAATATTAAATAGGAGTGGCCTAGTACCATGCCCTGGGGAATTCAACTGTTAATGAGCATTTTAGAGGAGAGTGTGCCCCCCAAGGCCCAACTTGTAGGCTTCTGCCTGAAATCAACTTAGCTACCCAGTGGATTCCTTCTTAATTGATTACTTAAGAGTTTACATTGAGTTTTATTAGTCTGCCTGTACTGTTTGAGTATGGAATTGTATCAATGGAGTTGGTCAGACAAAGGTAGACTGATCTGCCTAATCCAAATCCAAAGTGACCTTTTCATAGAAGTCCAGGATAAGCAGGCAGGATCTTCCCTTCACAAACCCAAAGTGGTTTGATCTGAGAGATTGCAAACTGGCAATATCATAATATATATGAGGTCCAGAGTGTTGCATTGAATTACTACAGATAAGGTTGGTAAGGCTTACTGTTGTGTAGCTGCCAGGATGGTCAGGCTATGAGACATTTCCATGTGAATACATTGAGCTGGAGACACATGTCTCAAGTGACATTCAACTGCACAGACATATGACTGTCACAAATTCCCTGTAGGCACAGAGAAACATACAGCACCAGCAACTTGTGTAAAGATAAATGGTCTATCACCCAACAAGTTCAAAGTAAGGAATATTTAATTTCTAGTTCTGAATATTTAAATTCCCCCTTCAAACTATCTGATGTTATTATGTTCCCTCCTGATGTTATTTTAAATACTTATCTTGTATTAACAAAAGAAAACATATTATACACACCTTTAAACATTCTGTCATAAAGTTTAAAGTATTGAATAAAAAATGTGTTCTTAATACTTAATAAGGAATTAATAAGCAGAGTTCAACATTTAGATGGTAATTTTCCTTCATCGAACACATGATAAACTAAAAGACTGCAGTATATTTTCTTGTGTGACACCACACACTCTTTGGGAATAGGTTTATTCATATTAAAACATCATTTGCATACACTGAATTTATGCAGATTTAGAAACAAGTGAGAATTAATATATTATGTTCCTTTCCTTGAGTGAGTACAAGATTATAACGTCAAAAGGTCATGAAAGTTATTTTATAGATTTCTTTTTTAAATCATGACAAAAGAGTTAAACTGCATTTCTGTTTCAGTAATAGCCATGTATACCTTGTGCAGCATTTCTGGTTTCCCTAAAGCTTCCTTCCTGTTAGCGATAGAAACTTATGAGGCTAAATATATATATAAAAAGTATGATCTCTACTATTTACTAGTACATATGGAAAAAGTATGCATTAAAAGATCAAGTGTATTGCAGTTAATTATTGTGTAAATCAAAGCCATAGCTTAGGCAGGTAAACAGGCAGCTGTTCCAAGTAAAGTAGTTAGAAGATGCAACTATCACTGTATTTAAGGGCAACATTGGTCCATGCAGGGAGCACTGGCAGACACTTAAGCAGGTGTGATCACAAACTGCACCTGCTTAAATGTAAGTCAGTGTCTGCATGTTAGTAACTGACTGACTGACTAACTAAGTACTTTTATTCTCACCAACCAGCAGAGCTCTCAACTGCCCTTACTTTCGAGGAACAGTCTATTTTCATGCCTGATTTACCCCTGCACAGAATGTCCCTAATTTCAGGCTTGATTTACCCTTTCACACAATTTACTAAATCCCCCTAATCACATGATTTTTTTAAAGCTATCTAGTACACAGAAAAGTACGCTACATAGCAAACATACCAATGTAACCAGTAATGTAAAGAAAGAGAACATAGAGCTTACATCTTCCTTTTTCTGAAGCAAAAAGTAAATGACCCTACAATTTTGCAATACAGTTCATTAATGACTACAAATTTTGCGGTCCCTTTAATAATGTGCTTATATTTTTCTGTGCAGTTTGAGTGGTATATCAACCAACCTAGGTGTAGACCTACAGATTAAATCCTCACTTGATCATAACTGGTTTTGTATGCACAATGCAATGTTTACTATCCATGCCTGTAGGAAGACCTTGTTAATCATTCAGTCAGTTTGCTCCACAAGAACCAACAACATATCTAGATATACCATAATCTGTACTAAAACCATGATGCCACCTTATGATCCAGGTATGCATCAGTTGTCCCTTCCCCTGTACAAGTGATTGGGTTACTAAATGCATTCCTCTAGCCTGGGCAGATTAAGATGCAAGCCCATATCCTGTGTGTTAACTCAGTAAGTTAATTTCAAGGTGTTTTCAGTGGTGCTTTCTATGAAGCCAAAATTCCACATCATCAGCATACATCAAATTGTTGCATTAGCCAGAAAGAAAGATAATGAGTTTAGAAAGTGTATAAAAAGAAAAGGTCATAGAAGAGAACTTTACAGTACAACTGTGTTAAACAGATGTGATTGTGAGCAGTAATGGATATATACCACTAAAAAGAATCTGTTTTCCAGACAGCATGAGAACCACAGCCATACAAGTTAGTCTAGCCTATATAATTATAACTCATTTATTACATTTACATACATAACTAACTGACATGCTTTTGTAAAGTCTTCAATGAGTTCAGTGGGTTATAGTACTGCACAGTGGGTTCAGTGGGTTGTAGTACTGCACAGTGGGTTCAGTGGGTTGTAGTACTACACAGTGGGTTCAGTGGGTTGTAGTACTGCACAGTGGGTTCAGTAAGTTGTAGTACTGCACAATGACTTCAGTGGGTTGTAGTACTGCACAATGACTTCAGTAGGTTGTAGTAGTGCACAATGAGTTAAGTGGGTTCTAATAGTACACAATGACTTCAGTGATTGTAGTAGTGCACAATGGGTTCAGTGGGTTGTAGCACTGCACAATGACTTCAGTGGGTTGTAGTACTGCACAATGAGTTCAGTAAGTTGTAGTACTGCACAATGACTTCAGTGGGTTGTAGTACTGCACAATGACTTCAGTGGGTTGTAGTAGTGCACAATGAGTTAAGTGGGTTGTAATAGTACACAATGACTTCAGTGGATTGTAGTAGTGCACAATGGGTTCAGTGGGTTGTAGTAGTGCACAATGGGTTCAGTGAGTTGTAGTAGTGCACAATGGGTTCAGTGGGTTGTAGTACTGCACAGTGGGTTCAGTGGGTTGTAGTACTGCACAGTGGGTTCAGTAAGTTGTAGTACTGCACAATGACTTCAGTGGGTTGTAGTACTGCACAATGACTTCAGTAGGTTGTAGTAGTGCACAATGAGTTAAGTGGGTTCTAATAGTACACAATGACTTCAGTGATTGTAGTAGTGCACAATGGGTTCAGTGGGTTGTAGTAGTGCACAATGGGTTCAGTGAGTTGTAGTAGTGCACAATGGGTTCAGTGGGTTGTAGCACTGCACAATGAGTTCAGTGAGTTGTAGTACTGCACAATGACTTCAGTGGGTTGTAGTACTGCACAATGACTTCAGTGGGTTGTAGTACTGCACAATGACTTCAGTGGGTTGTAGTAGTGCACAATGAGTTCAATAAGTTGTAGTACTGCACAATGACTTCAGTGGGTTGCAGTAGTGCACAATGTGTTAAGTGGGTTGTAGTAGCACACAATGATTTCAGTGGGTTGTAGTAGTGCACAATGGGTTCAGTGGGTTGTAGCACTGCACAATGAGTTCAGTGAGTTGTAATACTGCACAATGAGTTCAGTGGGTTGTAGCACTGCACAATGGGTTCAGTGGGTTGTAGCACTGCACAAATGAGTTCAGTGGGTTGTAGCACTGCACAATGAGTTCAGTGAGCTGTAGTACTGCACAATGAGTTCAGTGGGTTTTAGTACTGCACAATGACTTCACTGAGTTGTAATAGTGCACAATGACTTCAGTGAGTTGTAGTAGTGCACAAAAATGCAGTGTGTTGTAGTAGTGCACAATGGGTTCTCTGGGTTGTAGCACTGCACAATGAGGTCAGTGAGTTGTAGTGCTGCACAATGTGTTCAGTGAGTTGTAGTAGTGCACAATGATTTCAGTAGGTTGTAGTAGTGCACAAAAATTCAGTGGGTTGTAGTAGTGCACAGTGGGTGCAGTGGGTTGTACTACCGCACAATGAGTTCAGTGAGTTGTAATACTGCACACTGAGTTCAGTGAGTTGTACTGCAGAATGTCTTCCTTGGGTTGTAGTACTGCACAATGAGTTCAGTGGGCTGTAGTATTGCATAATGAGTTTAGTGGGTTGTAGTACTGCACAATGACTTCAGTGGGTTGTAGTACTGCACAGTGACTTCAGTGGGTTGTAGTACTGCCACGTTTACTGAAGCCATACTGTTGCTCATGTAGCATACCACGGGCTTCAAACAAACTTTTAACTGCATTGCTGTTGCTGCTTTAACCACTGTTTTGGCTAAACGTATTAGCAGTAAATGTGGCCCATAACACCCCGTGTTTAATCTTTATCCATCATTCTAACTTGAGATTCCTTCAGCAGCATTCCAGAATTGATGGAAAGTATGTAATGCTAAGAATGACTTAGTAATGCACTTTGCAGTTTCTGTTACAAAAATGACACAGGCTGTAGGGGGTTTATGAAGGAGATTTGAAATTTCCCAAAAGCATTGGTTTAAAGCAAAGATTTTATTAAACATGAAATCAGAAGTGATACTAATATTATCTTCCCACTCAGATGTGCGTGATAAGTTTAAACACAATAAGAAGAAAATGCATCATCACTTTTTAGGCATTGCAATATTCATCTAATTGAAGGTTTGTGTATTATTTAATATCACTCTGTGCAGCAGATGTTATTTACATTGCATTTTGTATATGTGTCCAAAGCAAACCAATGATCTGCATGCATTTTATTCAGAGTCAGACGGAGGGAAGTGCCTGGTTAAGTGACTAGCTCAAAGTTGCACAGTTGGGCCATAGCTTGCCCATGCTTCACAAACACTCCTTTGACATTGTTGGGCAACCTTTTCAAGCAGCTTTTTATGATGCAGGATTCCTCAGCTCAGCTCTGTGGGCTATCAAAATGCAATTTACAAAAAAAATGAAATTCTAATAAGGAACTGTTAAAGGTTAGGAAGAAAACAACTGAAGTAAAGTCATAACTAAAACAAATATCAAAAAGCTGAATTTCTCAAAATCATAAGGTATTCAGTCTGCGGTTTGCTATTTTTGAAAGTCTGACTTACAGATTTCCTATGTAGGTATGACTTACTGGCATTATTAGCCATGGTACTTTTGATACCAGATGCGCTTTAATCTACATGGATAACAGACATCCTGCAGTGGGAGAATAACACTGAGGATGTCCTGTACATTTGCACTGCAGTTTGATTGACTGAATGATTGATTAGTTGATTGACTGATTTCATGTATCTAGTCTGTTATTATCTTCTGCAGTTGCATTGGCTACCTTTGTTTGGGTCTAATTGTAGTTGATTTGTCACTAAGCTTTCTTTTTGCAGAAACTTATGACCTGACCTGTAACCATCCTAGTCTGCTTTGTGATTTATTTTGTAACTGTTTGATACAAATAGCTTTATTTTGATTTATATTTACCTGTGATTTTTACTGTCTGTAAGAAGAATGTGATAGATTGCAGGCAGGCACATTATGCCACACACAAGGGAACTAACTACTTATAATGAGCCACAGTTGTGAGTGATAGTATTGCTTAAATTTCCAGCATCTTAGTGTGACTGTTAGGACTATAACAGTAGGTCAGAGTACTTCCCTATGTGCAAGGTTAGTTCAGTAAACTTAATATTGATCTGTGTATTGTTTTGTGATTTCCCCGTGACATTTTACTTGATTCTGTCATTGTTTACATTTCCATGAATTCAGTGATTACTGATTTTGATATTTTTTCGTTCAAATTTCTTTTCTTTAATTAATTCTCACTGAGAATAGATTATTTAAATGAGTATGCCATTAAAGTTTGTTGATGACTATTTTCTAACACTGAGCTGTTACAAAAAGGGGTGGAATATGCACATACCTGGTAAACTTAACAAGCTCTCAAGCTAAATGCAAAAAAGTAGAACATAGCAGCAGTGAACAAAAAAGTTCTTTGCACCTCACATGTTATAAATGGTATTCTTATACCAAGAGATATGGTCTTAAGAGACCTTGGTATTTATGTGGACAAATATCTCATTCAATCAATATGCTTCAGCCACAGCCAGGAAACTCTGTTCCCAGCTAAGTTCCAAAGGAATTTCATCAAGATGCAAAGAAGTCGTCTTAGCACTGTATTTTTCCATCATCAAATGCAGTGTCCCCTTTAGGCTGTACAAATGCAAGCATATTGCTCATCTGGAAAGGGCCTAATGATGTTTAGCCAAAAAAAATAAGTAAGTAAAAAAGCTGAAATCCTTTCAGCTATTCCCAAAAGATTAGCACAACTTTTCTTATACTCTGTAGCTTACTGCCTGTTGCAAGGTAACCTGCAACTCACTTTTAGAACCATGAAAGACCAAGTCCTTTTTGCCCTCCAATTTATTGGCAAAATCACTGGCTCTACAAACACTCATACTAGGGTCGCAAGTTTACACCAGCATACAAGACTAAAGAGGGAGAGGTTCTTAACCTGATGTATTCCCAGCCTGGAAAGGAATAAGTTAGGACCACAGGTCAAGCTCTGTCCTCTATACTACTACTACTAAGGCTAGTCTTTATGACTGGCTGGGTAGATATAAATTTACCCCGGGTTACCATGGATAGCCCTGATTGATTTGGTAGGTGGTCACTATTAAGTACTTATAAAGGATGGCAAGAACGTCTGCTTAAAGCTGTATATATACACACACACACATATATATATATATATATATATATATATATATATATATATATATATATATATATATATACACACACATATATATATATATATATATATATATATATATATATATATATATATATATAGCTAGCCCTCTTATTGTCCCTGTGAATACTTGCTAAGTTTTGTTCCTCTGTTCAACAAGTGTCTGTCCAGTTTAGTAAATGCTATTTGTGTTCCTTATGTCAAAAGCTGGACTATTTGCTTAGCATTGCTGAGGATGATTGTACTTGTGCATCGGTCACAGCTTGGAAAGCTCTTGTTACATAAATTAACGACTGGGCAGATAAGATAAATAATATTAGGAGAACTGGAAATGGAGCACAGTTAAGAAAGGAAATGTTCACTGTTAGTAAAAGATCACTCAGCCCTACTAAGCTTGATACAGCATTGACACTTTTGGAATTCAGAATACAAGTAGATAACACTCTGAGAATTCACAGCATGTAGGAGAAAATAAAAAAGAGAGGACGAAGTTCACACCAAATAGCTAGGAAGAAAAAGAAACTGACCAATATGTATAATGCTAAGAGAAAGTACATTTAAGAAAAGGGCATTACTTTTATATGTAATACCCAGATGGCAGGGAATATCACTGGTAAATTACAAAGCATTCAGTCTACAAAAAATGAGAGCCTTGATTTAAAAGAAAAGGCTGAACATGAGTCAAGGGACAGGATATAATGAACTTAGAATGTTTAAAGAATATTTCTGTAAGAAAAAAGAAAAAGACTGAAACTGACAACATGCTTAAGGCTGTGGCTGTCAAAACCAGCTGTATGAGAGCTGTATGCTGACAAATGATATATGTGGTGAAAACAATGAGATTTATAAGACTATGGTTAACAAGTGAGAGTGCAGATGTAAATGAAGATTGACAACAAACCAAGTTGTCCCGGGATATCTTCCTGAGGGGTTAGATTTATATTAGTGGGAATTAAGATTAAGTGGGTTGGGAAGGTAAAATGGTTAAGTGGAAGCAGGGATGGTTGGGAGGAAATGAGATAATGATGGGGAGGGGCTTACGAGGTTTAGACAAGTGTAGCTGGGTAAGCAATCACATTTTGGCGTGAACTTGCTACCCACCCACCCACCCTCCCCTTTTTCGTTGGACGGATTGAGTATATTTTATTAGTCGGGGTAGGCGGAGAAGAGGAACAGGCTTGCCCTCTTCTGTTCCCCCTCTGGTGTCTGGATGTTCATTTCAAGGATCTGGGGAAAGGAAAATGAGTAGTTGGAGGAGGCTTGCTGAATAGAGAAGCAAGCTGAGGTAAGAATGCTGCTTATTGAATGGTGTATGAAGTGAGATGGGACGCTGCTTCATAAGTAAAGTAAGCGAGCAGAGGTATGGACCCTGCTTACTGGGCAGGGTGAGTAGGTACACTGCCCTGCTTAACATTACAAGGATGGTGCTTCATAAGTAAAGTAAGTGAGCAGAGGTATCAACGCTGCTTACTGGGACAGGGTGAGTAGGTATGCTGCCCTGATTAACATTACAAGGATGTTATGCTGTGTTTAGAATCAACTATATTATGGTTAGTTGTAACTGATGAATTTGGTGAACAAACTATGTTATGTAAGTTTAATAAAGGTCGTCAAATGGCATTTGGTGTGATGTGTTTATTGAAGGGGACTGGGACAAATGAATAAGAAGTGAGTGATTCTTAAGATCTGGACAGAAATGAAATAGTAATAACTGGTGATTCAGTTATTAAGGGAACTGTTATTCACATCTGCAAAGATAATGAACATGGAATAGTCTTAAAGTTGGCAAGGAACATAAAAAACAGGAAGTGAGTATGGCCTTAGAATGCCTTAATTTAAGGAAGTATGTAGCTGTTTTTATTCATGTTGGATCAAATTAACTTGTCTTTAATGACTCAGTGACTGCTAGCAGGGAACTTACAGCCATCTTAAATAGCATAGCTTGTGCAGGTGTTTCTCACAAATCACATACAGAAAGGAGTGTCAGGTCAGCATGAATGAAAACATTTTTGGGGTAAATACCTAAGTGAGAAAATGCCCATTTTCAAAAACTGGGAGTGTATAGAATACCCAAAGCTAATTTTGTGCGCATATATGTATATTTGTGTATATATATATATATATATATATATATATATGTATATATATATATATATATATATATATATGTATATATATATATATATATATATATATATATGGGTCTAGGACTATTCACTGAAAGCACATTTCACTGAAAGTCAAATTACTATGTACAAATCACTGAAAGCTCAATTCACTGAAAACACAATTCACTGAAACACATTTCACTGAAAGTTATATATGGCCTTTTCCCCACTGTAGTGTGACCCTGGAGTTAGTATATATAGTAAGGGGGGTGTGGGCTGGGGGGTGTAGCCCCCCTATATACTTTGGATATATATTATGTTCAGAAAAGAGTAATTTATTGGAATTGCAAGTATCCATGTATACAGTTCAAAATATTTAAAATAGGTGGGGGGCTAAGCTACCCACACCCCCCAATGTGAGGGGCGGTGCCCCCACCCCCCTATTACTATATATACTAACTCCAGGGTCACACTGCAGTGGGGAAAAGGCCATATACAACTTTCAGTGAAATGTGTTTCAGTAAATCGTGTTTTCCGTGAATTGTGCACAGTCAAATGTGTTTCAGTGAAATCTGCTTTCAGTGAAAAGTCCTAGACCCATATAAATATATATATATATATATATATATATATATATATATATATATATCTTTAAGGCATCTTTTCTGAAACATCAGCATTTATTAAATCATCATTTCAACATAGTGTGCCAAAACAATGAATGGCTTAAACCAATGAAAAAAAAATAAGACAATGTTTCACCCCTTCCCCTTGCTAATTATATATATATATATATATATATATATATATATATATATATATATATATATATATATATATATATATATATATATATGTGTATATAACTACTACATCTGAGATCACACAAAAGTGGGGAATAAGGAAAAACTCCTAACCCCACTGTTACCAGTCTCACATCAGCTGCCACAAATGAATCCCCCCATTCACATATACAAGTGGATTCACTAACACATGATCATACACATGCACACAAACATACATTCGCATATGCACACAAATTCACATGTACACACACACACACACACACACACACACACACACACACACACACACACACACACCACATACATTCAAACACAGGTTTGATATAATGCAACATGACATTAAAATTGAACAAATCATCTGTGATGAAATTAATTGCATCCTATTTAGATGGGAATAGGTCTACTTGTCAAGACAAGGAATGTTTACAGCAAATATATTGCTGTACATGACCATCACAAAACGGGAGTTTTGTCAGTTTTGATATTAAACTGATCACAGATAGCACAATTTGATTGTTAATGCTAAGAGTATCAGTAATATTTTATTTTAAGTTCATAGGTTCATACTAGGCTATCAATCTGCAGAATATTATAAGCCTAGCCAACAACTAGAGATCAGAATCAAAATATGTACTATGTATTTGTGAGATAAAGACCTTAACTATTATGCCAACCCCCACCCCCAAGCATAATTCTGTTTCATAGGTAAGTACTAGGCTATCTGCTCTTGTGGGCCATTTTAAGCCTAGCGAATTCGCCTCAAAGTTGAGACTCAAACCCTGTGACTAGTAGGTGAACACCTTAACCACTATGCCAACACCCAACCAAATTAATTAATTAGGAAACTTACTGTATTCACATAACATGGTGTTATTACTTATGAAACATGGATAAATGTCAATGATTAGAAACCAGTTATGTCTGGGTATACATGGTCTTTTCTGGAACAGACATGCTAACAAAAACTCAGGTTGAGGTGTTATGATGGGGATTAAAGATTGTTATGAGACTTATGATTATTACATCGTCAGTTATAACACTGATACTGTAGATCGTGTAACTGTGATACTAAAGACAACCCTGGAATATATTTGCATATCCCCATTCACAAAACAAACAGCAATAGAACTACCCAATCTATTGATTTAAACCTAGTTTGTGACATAAACAAAACATGGAGGGACAAGTATGTATTTCAAGATTACCCTTTCTCTGGTACAGACTCCCCATTCATGTGAAACAAAGATCTTCCTAAGCCTATGCAAATGCAACTTGAACCAGTCAGTAAGAAATCCCTTATGGGTTGGGCGGTTTGTAGATGCCTTAAGGCACAGACCTATTCCAGGGCTGTTCTAGCCTGTAGGCATTGATAACTGGGAAAAGTGAGGAATGAATGGTTAGGTTTAAAAAGGCTCTAAGGCTGTTAGCCTAGTAATGTCCTAAAATGTACGATCCTGTGAGATTACAATTGTTGGAATGTACAGGTCATCAAAGTCAAGTGTTGATGACCTACGGAAATTCATACATTTCTTGCAAAAGACACATGGAAAAATCATAGTACCTGGGGAGTTAAATTTACCAGAAACAGACTGGAAAAATATTGATTCTACAATATTAGAAAGGAAATTATTTACAATGTATGTTCAGGAACAGATACTGCTGCAGACTGTAAACAAACCCATCACAGAACAGAACATTCTAGATATTGTCTATGTTCCTAAGGAGAAGCATTTTATTTTATGTGGAGTGTTTCCACCTTTGATGTGTAATAATCATGAGGTTATAAGGGTTAAACTTTTGCCACTTTTGCCAGTAATTCTAGCAAATTAAAATCTAAACCAAGGCACAAAAGATTATTATACAATGATTCCCCCATTAATATTCCAAAACGTGCACGCTGATTGGCCAGTGTGCCCGTTGTAAATCCCACAATATACTAACAGAAAAAAAGTCTGGTCGCCCAGACTTTTTTTATTGGTATAAAGTCCTCAAAACATTTTTTTAAACAAATAAAATAAAAGAAAAAATTAAAAATGGAGCAAGGGAGACTCTTTTATCCGTTGCTTCCATTTCAAAGCATTGATATACTGGGTATGCATGGGATGCAAGTCCCATATGCATGTTCAGTACATCAAAACAAGGAAGCAGTGTACCACAACCAGCAGAAGAACAGTAATGCACCGTTATACAAAGACAGTCCCCGGGATTCATGAAGCTCGACGCAAGGCCAGCGTTAGGCTTGCGCCGACCGTGTGGAGTGAAGATGGCGCAGTAGCGCCAAATGCATATTAATGAAGGCGTGCTGCCACCACAGCCACGTGCAGAGGAAAGGATCGCGAGTGCATAGGGCGTGTCGAAGTGCCGCACGGAGGCGTGGAAATGTCAGCTGTCGACATGCAACCTAAAATGCTTGCATATAACAATTTGCAAGCAATAGTAATCACATCTGTCAGTGTCCGTGGATACTGAAACGTATGCAAAGCATGCAAGACAGTTCCTGCGAACACAAAATGAAGAAGCAAACACAAATGCATGGTAGGGAATAACAGGTCCCTATCCCTTGAACAAATGACATTGAAAACCATGTGCCCATAGTCCAATGCAGTGTAGATAGTTATACAAAGTGGAAGTGAAACGCATCATATGTTAGCGCGCCGCCAATAGGTATGTCCAGCCCAATGGTCAGGGTCACCAGCTGACCCATATTTTGAGGGAGAGTACACAGCTGGGCAGATGTGTCCATAACAAAAACATGATAAATGTAAATATCTAGCGACCGTATGACAGAATTATATCCCACAATGCATGTAATAGTCACATACAATAGGTATGTCCGTATTTAACATACCGTATGTGACAGGAAATAGAATAAGCATGTAAACAAAACAGAAGGAGCATATAAACTGCTACAACAATAAGGCAACATGTAGGCTGAAAGGAACAGTATTATCTGTACTGTTGACTGTGGGTACGTGTTGTCCAGTACAATTGGATATGTGTCTGGAATATATCCCATCCTGGACATAGGAAAAGGTGGCATCCCACCAAAGATTAGAACAGTCGGCCAAAATCCGCACATCTGAGATCCAAGCCGTACTTGTCAGGATGTGTCACAGTTGAATGGGTATTTCCCGGGTATCCCAACCATGTCATGAAAGTTAAGTATGGGCGTGTACCTATGTGCGTGAGGTATAGCATGTGGAATGTGAAACATGCCAGGGTAGTCTACACAACCATACAGGTACCTGACATATGTAGGGTATGCAATGTGTTACCTTGACTGTGTCATGGGCCATCAACCAAAGCAGTGATGGATGGAGTGACAGGAATATGTGTGAGGGGGGATGGGTAATGGTATAATCCTCAAAGGCGAGATCGTGTTGTATGCAGAATAGGTGAACTGGAGGTGTATGATGGAGCAGCGGGTGAAGTAGAAAGAAACACAAACAACATGTATACACATCTGCAATACAACCAGACAGGCCATACTATAGAACACAACCCCACAAACATATGAATATTAAAATGTGCGATACAAATGTACAGAAATGTCACCAGCATATACCCACAGATTGGTCCTGATGGAACTGGCCTTATCAAATACAACACACCTGGATGCATAATGGACTACCCAGCATCCCCTCCACAGCACAAAACTTGCCCCCATACCTGAACGTGCACCAAATCCAGCCATACTTGGCCTACTAGTTTGGCGCACCCACGTCTATACATAGTGACCACTATGCATATGTAGTAGGTAGTGTCACCCTAGGCAGTTTCAGGACTGCAAACTATGTATCCCTTGCATGTAAAACCCCCAGCACATTTTTGTAATGCCAGAAGAATGGTCGGTATCGGTCTTGTTAAATTTTTGGATATCCTCATGGGATAAGTAACCTGTGTAAACATTAGAATGGGTATCAAGACATGATGTCCAGCCCTGTAGACATCTGGACAGAAGTTGGAATGTGTAGTAGTGGTACACAAGACTGTCCAACCTTAGATGGTCATGCAGAACCTACTACCCAGGATCAAACACCTGCCCGTGACGCACGTGTCCCGACACGGATAAGCGAGAGGATATATTGCACACATTCGCATAGTGGCACATGGAAAAAGGGTGATGAAGGCACTGACATAAACAGGATACCCCCTGATCCACTGTGTGAGGGACAATTACTGTGTGGGTAGGTGTGACCTGACCAAACATGATACAATGCCAAATATCCTGTGATTGTAGGAAATAACTATATACCATACTACATGTAACAGTTGCCTAAAGCGGTCACGTCAGGATAGAATAAATGTAATTCGTACAAGAAACAGGCTAACAACCAAAGTGCTAAAGGTATAGACTCACAGCTAGGAAACTAATGAATGTTCTAAACCTGCACTGACCATGGGTATGTGTTGGCCTAAACAATCTGGTGTCCCCAGAATATATCCCAACCTGTACATATTACAATGTCAACCCTACCAATGGTCAGAGTATTTGCACAATAACTGGCCAGCCTCTTAACCACTCACAAAGCCAGTGACCTTTGGGGTAAAGGTGTTGAATGAGAATGACTACTTACAACAATGAAGAGTAATAGATGCATTTAACTGCAGAAAATTAGTAGTATTACGAATCTGTCAACACGTTACAAGTTAATAGTATTAATATGGTAGAAGTGTCTGTGATTGTCCCTGTCACTGTAGAAATGAGTCCCAATAATATTCATTGTATCTATAAATGAATAAAATAATCAAATGAGAAGGGAAACACGTGGAACCCCACCTCTGCCTTATGTAGTGGAACCACTCCCCACCCTAAATTATGTTGCGCCGACCTAATAATGTGGTCAGAGGTGCCCAAACACCTGCATCTGTAAACACAGGTAGAATGTTAAAATCTGGACTAACTCTGTCCATGTGCCACATCTGATATTTGAACAGCACCAGGGCAGTTCTAGTCACCAGTCAGACGAGCTTAAACCCAGACCAGCACATGAACACCCTGACATTCAAACACATGTATGTGCGAGGACTATAAGCATAGGAGTTCTGAATATCCTTGGAGTGAGTAGGCATGCAGCACAGGTCCAGAGCAGTAGGAAACAGGGAATGTCGTAAGTGTAGTACTGCGGTTTTCCCAGCAGGAGAATGGATGCCTGCTGTGTAAAGGAAGCAGTGAGGCATATGTCAGAGTAGCTATGAACCATGGGTATACATATAAATGAGGCAGAACAACAATAGTGTAGTGGTTAGGTATTCCCGGTTCAAGTACGACTATAGCACATATTAATTGTGTAATGAATGCCTCTGTGCTGTAAAGCCAACATTTATACATGTAAAGGTGACCTTGTGTCTCGCATGGAGCTGTTAACCGGATTCCATCAATCAAAGTGGTACTTTCATAAGGAATAAGGCACATGTAATCCCAAAGAAGTGCCAGTAAACATATGTAACTCAGAATAAGTAGATGCAAGTGCACCTGCGTGGGTGTACGCAGCTTTTAGCATAGCAAATGTATGTTGTCTTGTACAGCTGTAACTTTTATATAGATATATAGATAGATAGATAGATGTGTGTATAGATAAATATCCACAGACATAACAGAAATATGCAATTATATATATATATATATATATATATATATATATATATATATATATATATATATATCTATATATACATATATATATATATATGTGTAAGGAATGCCGAAAGACGAAAGCAAACATAAGGGTTGTGAAGGGAATCTAGAGCAAGTAAGGAATTATAAGTGCTCGCAGCGTATGTCAGATAAAGCTGCACAAGTGTGAGTAGAGCACCACTATTCACACCAGAGGCAGGGTTATACCAGTGGCCATAACATCGTTGAAGTGCTACGTCAACATTGTAAACAGACAGAATGTAGTACATGTTGCGACCACCTGCACTTGTAACCCACAAATCGCTCATAATCCATAACACCAGGAAAGGCACGTATGTGCAAATATGAATGGATGGTGAGCCTGTGAATACATGAGGTGGTACAAAATGTGTGTAGGGCCCCAACGCTCTGGAGAGGGCAATGTGTAAAGGTGTGTCATGGCTGCGATAACAGGTGTATAATGGCTGGTATGCTTGGAAACTCAACACGGGTGTGCTGGAGAAACTATGGATATGCGATTATGGACACAGGAGTGCTAGGGAATGTTGCGCCGGTTGCAATGGAGCGGCCTGTGGAGGTCAGCTAGTACATAGGTGCGATTCCCAGATAGCAGAAAGACACAACTACATGAAGACAACAATATGTTGATGTACAGTCACAGTAACACAAACACACATCCTATCAACAGTAATAATATGAATATGCACAGAAACAAACACAGTAGCAGGAATAACAGTCTGCGCATAGGAGTAATAGATCGAATGACACTATCACCAGCGGCACCCCAGAAATGAAAAATGTGCGACATCTGTCCACTGTATAATGTGCAGTATACTGATCACAAGTTCACCGGAGTGAAGTGTCGGTGTCATAATGACTAAGGCAACAGTATGCTGTTGAAGCAGAGATAAAACCCAATACGCATGTGTAAGTGTCTATGTCCGGGAAATGTATAGGTTAACGGACACACAGATGTATATATAGATAAAAACGTATATATATATATATATATATAGAGAGAGAGAGAGAGAGAGATTTATATACAAATATACATTTATACAGATATATAAATATAAACACAACGATATACTACAGATATATATAGATAGATATATATACACAAACAATAGGTATTGATAAATACATATACACACAAAACAAATATGTCAGTGTAGATATACACATGTACATAACTAGGTTACTTTACAGCAATTAGGGGTAACATATATACAGCCCAGGCATATGTGACTGGGAGGTCCAATAAATAAACATTGTACCCCCCCACACCACCTAGCTAGGCCAGTCAGACATACAGACAGGCAATAAAGATTACTACACTGCTGCTGTCCAAAACACCGGCAGGAAAGTAGCAGTGGGAGAGATCTGCAAGGTCTACACTTTAAACATGGATAACGGTGTCCCTTGTGGGACCCCAAAAATTCAGTGTATGTGTCAACCTGGTGTCATCGATACGAGCAGGATGTAGGTGTACATGGAACAGTAGGTTGTGCAAGTGTGATAATACATGGGTTGACGAAACGTACAACATGTGTCCCAAGATGGGAAAAGTGGGCAATGTGTAGGGGTGTGCTCATACCCCAGCTGCGCTCACAGTAAGTATATGTCATGAGTGCTGTAGAGGGGTGCCAGGTAGGTGGACCATGGGTATGCAATAATGGGCTTAAGTGTGCAGGTGCTGGTTGGCAGAGATGTAGTAGGCCCGCCCAGTCGAAGTCATTAATATTCCTATGTGGGCATAGCAGATGCCTATACGTCCCAAACCTGAAGAGCATATCTACCGGATATACTGTAAACCATCGGGGGAATACATAGAGACCAAATCAGTGCCGTGTACCCGATTAGCATGGACGTCCATAGTTATGAATCAGAACATAACAAAGTCCAAATAAACACTTCCAGAACTAGTGATATTAGGTGGACAGGTGGCGGAATACAGGTAATGACAGATGACATGTACGAGTCATAAACGGCATGTACCTCAACAAACGTGAATGAATACATATGCTCTATGACTATCAATGTGTCTGGTTAATAGAACCAATTGTCTAAATGTGTCCCACAGGGTGTTATGCAGTGTTCCTGATACAGTATTCATTCTCCCCCGTTGGTATGTGAGGTCTGCTATTGATGGAAAGTGCATAATTTGATGACCACCTCAGGTAGATGATAGCATAATAGATGGTTCCACACCCGTACACCTGTGAGTGACACACCTGTCTGGGCAGTTGTGTCCTGCAAAATGAATGTTATGGCACATGGCCTGTGAGTTCGGGAAAGGAGGCCATATATTGTGTGTAGTGGTGTCAGAAATTAATTTGTTGTATCAGAAACAGCTACATGTAATAGGAAACAGTATTAGCAATTATAATGCTGCAAGAATAACCTTAATGTATGCAAACCATGGAAGTAGTCAGTTTATAACTGGCTGTAGTTATGTGTTGCCTTGACACATGTGATAGCTCTACATATAGGATCTATAGGGCCACCACCATTCTGAATGGCCAAAGTGGGACCTGCTCTGTAGAAATGTCAGATGTACCAGGGCAGGACATACCTACAGCCATGCATAGTACAGCAATATACATATCTGCACAAATCAAAGAGTAGTCTAGCAGCTGTAAAGTTACTTATGCTACTACGTATAACATATCGACGTGTCAGGTATACAAGACCTGTATCAAGCAACCACTACAGACACGTAGAATTTGAGAATGTCCCCTAATCAGGACAGTTACAATGGCTAGTGTATCGTCACATGACATATGCCTAATGAGGGACTGTCCCATGCAAAGTGGGAAAGGTGTCATTCCTACAGTCTCCTGTCGTGCAATCTGAAAGGTGGAAAACGTACAGTAGGTATGCAGTAGCATGACTCGCTGGACAGCTGCATTAACAAAATCATATTCACATGTCAACATTGCAGAGTATCGGTTCCCATGTATCAGGCAGATGGGAGCAGATTGTATGAGGAACACGCATATAATATGATTACATCACTGGACAGGCCACTGAGTCCGTACAGTCGAACGCCTGCCATCGCCAAATGGTTAGACATACCCGATACTGTAGTCATGTACTCCAATGTAATACACATCACAAGGGATCGCACACACCCAGCGTGAGTGATAAATGTAAGCAGAAATGTTGGTGAGCGAGCGGCTGTAAGCGTGTTTGTCTACCAGTATGCCAGTAGTGCACTGTCAAAGAAATGTGGAGTCTAAATGGGTAAAAGGTGCTGTAACCAGAGATCAGCAGTGCTTAACACTGTGCAAACCCATGCACAACTGCTCCCACCTGCTGGAATGTGCCTTACCCAGTCTGTATCCAAAGGCGTTGGTCTGTCCGCAAACATAGAACCGCCCTATGCACGTGTTGGTAGCAGTACCCTGCGCACAGCGCATAGCTCATGTGAATTAACAATAGACCATGGCATATCTACAGACAATAGACCACACACACACCATGCAGCGCAGTCATCCATCAGTATAGCAATGTACTGGCAGATATGTCCGGACCACTGGTGTATGCATGCCTGGCCGTCCTGTGTGTCAGTGTGTGAGCATGCCCAGTATGACTGTTATGCATGTTGTCGACCGACATTACCATCATACCGTCATGTGTGTGAGCATGCCAAGTATGGACAACTGTATTGCATGTGTCACATGTCCAGATAGTCAGTACTGTGTTGCCGACCCCTCTGTTCTACACAGACAGGTGTCATGCTGTGTCTGCAGGGTAGCTAATGGTCATGTGGCATTGACAGTTGCTACATGTCTGCATAGCATGGGGGGACATCCAACCTCATCCACAGTCCTACACAGCACCGTGGGTGGTGCACATGACTCTCACATGTGTAGGTTGGACGGGGGGCACAGCTGACAGTTGTACACATCTTCCACAACTGTACTGGTATGCCAGGTACTCCATGTCAGTGTGTGGACCTACCTAAATTGCCAGTTGGAGGGACACCAGTGTACGTCAGATCCCAGTGTGAAATACCAGCAGAGTGATGTTGAACATCCTAGCTTTCACAACCTACATCAAACCGCCTGGCCTGCTGTAGTCTGTGTGTGTCTTCGGGGGTTGGGATCATTCATTGGGCATATCCATAGGCCATTGTATATCATTTGTCTGTAGTGGTCCACACCTGTCCAGCTGCATGGAATGTGTGTGGGCTGTATGGACACACATGATGTTCATCCCATAATCTGCAGTGGGTTAGGACACCCTGTGTACTACTGGCTACCAGTGTGACCCCCGTATGTGCTACAGATGTCATGGTGCCACTATGGACGTGTACTGTCTGCTGTTCTAACAGTCGGCCACTAAAGTCTCTTGTATGCTCACATACATACCATAGCAATGGGTAAATACATATTCTAATACAACTGCCAATTTTTAGGTCGATAGACATACCCTGGGGGTGTTCTGGATCTGAGGACGGTGCTGGCAGGCTGCCTATGTCGGATGCACACAGTGCACCTCCTATACATGGCCGAGCACAGGTAGTGTCATGTTTGGCATCCATTGTACTGTGTGCGGGTCAGAGAGGGGACATCCATGGGTACCTACTGTGCCAGTGCATATGCCTTGTGTTGCCTTTTTGCCAAGGGCAGGTCATACTGTGCACGGCCTTTCACCGACTGGGTCCTGCTCAGGTAGTTCCTTTGCCAAGTCACACTGTGCCTGTACAGGCCTTGGCAGTGGTGTTGGGCCATGTGGCCCTGCCCCATGCTGTTCCTGCAGCAACTGTTACTGCAGGATCAGAATGTGTAGCATAGCAAATACCATAACAAATTGTGTGCATGTAGCTAGTGAATACCGCAGGGCTCCACCGGATGTGTCTGGATACCAGAACCGTGAACTGATCATCCCAAACACATGCTCAATTACATGTCCTGCCTGTGCATCTGCCTCATTATGGTGTGAGCGTTCAGGTGTGTGTGCATTGCTGCTGGTGTCATCAGCCGCAACACCAGTGGTTACCCAGCATCCCTACTAGGACACTGTAGGGAATGTCCATAGTGGCAAAGGTGTGGTACAGCTGTGTTAGAAGCCATATATCGGAATCATCATAGCTTCCAGGGCAGACAGCACACACATTCAATGTAATGCCCTGACCATCGCAAATGGCCTAGCTGTTGGAGGGTATGCCCCTGCAGTGACTGTAGGTCCTACCCCGCTCACCGGGTGGTGCTTTGAGATGTATGTGTGTGCAGGCTATAGCACCCAGTACCCCAGGGTAGTCATCCATGTGGTTGAAGAGATGCATATTCCTGGTCTACTAATCACGTGTGTTGAGGACATGTACGTGCTCACTAGCATGTATTGACATGGCATCTGTGAACTGGCGCAGTACTCTGGATGCAGATGCCTGTGAGATCCCCATGATATCCCCAGTTGTGCTGGATGAGGTACCTGTGGCGAGTATACCCAGGCCAACACATACCGTGGTATCCACTGTGATGGGTTTCCCTCGGCCTGTTTGATGTGTCAGGTGTGGTAGGCACAGGTCAACAAGCCGCTGTAGGAGGTCTCTGTCCACCCCACAGTGCTCCACCATCCCCAGCTCATGTAGCCTTTGGTAAGTCACCCTGGGTCTATAAAGTCTTAAGTCACCCCAGTAAGTGATGTTCGGCAGCATACACATCCTCACTGCCCTTAGCCTCCTGCACATGTTGGTCTATGTTGCCTGCTGCAGCCCTTCTCATTTGGTTGGATTGTGTTGTGAAATGTCCCCGCAGGTATACACCGGTGGTGTAGAGTGCGGAAGAAACCTGTGTGTAAGATACTTGCTCACATTACCGTACTGTTCAGGTGCGGGCTGGCCATGTCATCTGCTGATTGTGCTGATCATCACCTGTTTGTGCAGCCTGTACACCCTGACAACCCCACCACTGCTGTTGTCCCTCCCAATGTCACCAGGCAAGTATAGACACACCCCCTAGCTTAGGCGTGCTAAGGCAGGAGCACTCCCGAGGCACAGTTCTGTAATGTATGTACAGTGTGCCTGACCCCCCTCTCATGCTGTCAACTATATTCAAGCCCTGCACCCGGCTAACTACACACATACACTCCAGGTATCTGCATCACACCCTGGGGATAAATGGGATACACTATCATCAACATCATCTGCATAGTATAGTCTTCTAATGAATAGTTATATGACCCATACTGAACCTCCAAATTAATAACCACTGCTTAGTCTCACTCAGATCTGTACACAACTGGTAACAGGTGCCTTACTATCACCATATTTGATGTCCCATGGTCTTTCCAGCAACAAAATAACCGGTGTCTACACAACTACAACTCGGGACCCTGCACACAACAGACAATGTGCATTACCACTATGCCATGGCAGATATACATACATCCCAGGTTATCATGTACAGATCATCCGGCACATACATTCAATAGTGCTGATGTCCCCAGAGAAATATGTTTATATCTATGTCTATCTCTCTATATCCACATATATCATATATATTATTTGTATACATATATACATAGATATACATACACACATATACATGTACACACATATGTAGATATTGCATTCATATCACAACAGCGGCCCACATGACAGAAAAGCATTAGACAGGCATGAAAAGGAAACATGTGCCACCTGCATCATGTAGTGTTGTTACTATCAAGGCATGTGTGTTCTGTTGCATCACACAGGTCAGACTGTATTAAGGGTAAGTGTAGGGCTGCTGACATTTTCTCACCAGACCTGTTAGCGAATGTATGTGTTGACAACCCAGTGTCTTGGCAGACTATGCTGGCTGTGGACACTATATAGGTCAGCAACAAAACACACTGAATACATCCCGCAGCTAACTACCCACAGATATCACATAGGTTATAACTGCCAAACACACACACCTGCCATGCCGGGGAATCGAGCACCTACCTGTCTAGTCTACCACACTACAGCATTATGCAGTAACAGAATGCGCTACCGAGTTTTAGCATCACTGCCCTCCCAGAGGCATATTTCTAGGTGGATGACATCATCTGCAAAGGCAAAGACGCTGATAGGGAATGTATGGAGAGGGAGCAATCTAAAAGCATTACTTTGTCCCGAGGCAGCTGGAAACACACATACACACTTGGTAGGGTTGGGAGTTGAACATGCACCTAACTACCTTATCACACTACAGCATTATGCAGTTACAGAACGTGCTACCGAGAGTACAGGAACACAACACTCCCAGAGGCATACTTCTAGGTGGATGACATCATTAGCAAAGGCAAAGATGCCGATAGGGAATGTATGGAGAGTGAGCCATCTAAAAGCATTAGTTTTGTCCCCTAGCAGCTGGAAACACACACACACACTTGGCAGGGCAGGGAGTCGAACATACACCTACCTATCTTATCACACTACAGCATTATGCAGTTATAGAATGCGCTACCAAGATTAGTGGAACACAGCACTCCCTGAGGCATTCTTCTAGGTGGATGACATCATTAGCAAAGGCAAAGACGCCGATAGGGAATGTATGGAGAGTGAGCCATCTAAAAGCATTACTCTGTCCCCAGGCAGTTGGAAACACACAGACTGAGCAGGACCGGGAGTCAAACATACACCTAATTACCTTATCACACTGCAGCATTATGCAGTTACAGAATGCGCTGCCCAGATTACTGGATCGCAGCACTCCCAGAGGCATACTTCTAGGTGGATGACATCATCAGCAAAGGCAAAGACACCGATAAGGAATGTATGGAGAGTGAGCCATCTAAAAGCATTACTCTGTCCTCAGGCAGCTGGAAACGCACACACACACACACACACATGTGGCAGGGCCAGGAGTTGAACATGCACCTAACTACCACATTACGCAGTTACAGAACGCACTACTCAGATTACTGGAACACAGCACTCCCAGAGGCATACTTCTAGGTGGACAACATCATCAGCAAAGGCAAAGACGACGACAGGGAATGTATGGAGAGGGAGCAGTCTAAAAGCATATTACTGTCCCAAGGTAGACGTAGACAAACACACGGCAGTGGTGTGATCGGGACAACTGCCTATCTACGCAGCACTATTACAACACTACATGGATACGAGACGTGCCACAGACAGTACACCCTTCAAGACAGTCCCAGTATGTTCAATGTAGGAATCCATCCTGACATGGGGTATGGACATCTGTTGCCTGGATGACCACTATCGCTATACAGGATTTCAATGGTCATGCCCATACACAGAGGCACATAACTGACACAAGGTGTCACTGGGCATGCTCACACACTTAGTAGCATACGTCCGTTTGGAATGTACTGTGTGTCCATCTACACAGCAGCGTATTGGGCATGCTCACACACTTAGTAGTAGCGAAGGGCTGTCTTGTATGCACATGGATTGTAAACACAGAAGGGCACAGTTTGGAATGTACTGTGTCCATCTACACAACGGCGTACTGGGCATGCTCACACACTTAGTAGTAGCGACGGGCTGTCTTGTATGCACACGGATTCTAAACACGGAAGGGCACAGTTTGGAATGTACTGTGTGTCCATCAACACAACGGCGTACTGGGCATGCTCACACACTTAGTAGTAGTGAAGGGCTGTCTTGTATGCACACGTATTCTAAACACAGAAGGGCACAGTGTGTCAATAGTGAACATTGTTAGCACGAACGCTGCACTACACACATCTGACACCGGTTGTCAGTGCTAGCTGTGTAGCGTACGTGATCACAGCTGACAATCCAGATCCAACAATGGGGAATACGGACATCTCTGCAGTGAGGAACAGCTGGCATATGGCACAGTTGTGCACAATAGCACTACCACCGTATACCTCAGATACAGACATGTGGGCCATAAGACCGTGACTGACTGCTCTAGGTGTTACTGTCCCCATGTACATGAAGGCCACTCACATGTACTGACCAGTACACACTTAAGAGCCATCACAGATGTCTCAGGTGCAGATCACAGTAGTAAATGCCACAGTCTACTATGTAGCCCTCGGGCATCACCATGTCCTTGGACCAGCAACCCACATCCATACATTACCACACCACCATGTTACTCATGACCAGTGGACTGTACATGGGTCTACAGCAACTGTGCAGACTACACATGTACTGACAGGGTTCCATCATGTGGTACGCAATGCAATGATACCACAGTTCATAACCAGGTCGGCTCTACACATAGCAGGGGCCCTGGGTCTTACACAGCTGTAACAGATGACTGTCGCTGTACACCAGAAAACACTCATGTTTCGATATAACATACATGTAATTGCAGTGGATATGTACATGGCCCACACATACACAATGCATATGTACATAGCAAAGCTTTTGCTGTCCTCTGTGCAGACAAGTGGCTACAGCAATCACACACATGCACATGGAAGGTAGGTCCATGGCTGTTAAATGCTAACAGTACATAAGGTAACAATGTTGACTGAGGTAACATTCCCTCTGTAACAGTTACCCATGACAACCAACATATCATACAACAGTCCATGTGTCATGCATGTCATCACACATGTCCACCAATTGCAATGCATACAAACATGGCTACATGACAGGAATGTAGGACCAACACACATGTACATGTAGTGGTGTGCATGCAGCTACCATGCATGTGCAGTAGCTGATGTATGTTGTTCATCTGTGTCTAACTACAACATGCAGTTGCAATGCAGCCCCATCACTGACACCTGTATATGGTGAAATACTGAAAGTATGGTAGGACGTACATCAGGTATGGATGGATGTGTGTACATAAAGTGGTGGTCCACCTTTGCAGATGGATGTTTGCTGAGGACAGCTCACAGGTGTGTCACAAGCCATCCTACCATTACATGTGCAAACAGTACGCTATGTTACTGTTACCTGAAGTTGAAGACATACAACCTACACAGCGGTCAGGGTGTTAACTGTACATCACTTGACACATGTAACACTTACATCCTCCCGTGTGCATACAACAACACAATTGCCAAAGGTAGTGTTGGTACACATAATGCGGCCAATACAGCTGCATGTCTGTCAGACGTGTCATCATATAGCAGGTGTATGATTCACAGTACTGCCATGTGTGTTTGCTTGTGTGACCATATATGCCACATATGGTGGGGAATACATCCCAATTGTTACACACCCCTGTACACTGTTGTAAAGATCTGTACATACTGCAGTATAGAAAGCAAGACGTAGGCAGGGGTGGTGTGTGTATCACACAAGTCAGCTATCTGTATGTGAATGACATTTGTGGATTCCACAGTGTGTATGTGTGTGTGTATGTATGTATGGCTGTCGGGTGCATGGAGAGAAGGTCTATACTACCATACAGAACAGACAGGATCCCTAACCCCTCATGGTGATGCAGTCTACAACCCTGTTGATGCCATCGGTCTCGGCCTTACTGGCTACCTGTACATGTTCATTCTCTGTGTCGCGTCATGTGGGTGCACTGTACTGTGAAGGTGATTACTACATAGGCAGGGGTCCTCACCTCAACACTATCAAGTGTGCATTATAGTGTTGTTGACCCCGTGAGTGTGGTCATGTTACTGTGTGTTTCTGTGTATGTCTGTGCATGTTCTCATCCTGTAATGTGACAGTGTATTACTGCTACACAGTGAGGCCTCATGTTATCAACTGGCCTCTAACGTTGACATAAGCCAGACCGCTGTGTAAACCCCCCGCACCATGTCACCATACCTGTGATGTGACCCAGTATGGATGTCACGTCTCTAGCCACTGTAGCCTATTGAACAGCTCACATGCTTCTGGATCAGTAGATGTGTGGACATCTGTGGAATGGTAGCCTTTCTAACAGTGAAGTTGATGCTACGTATAGCATGCTGGTATTGCCATACATGCCTGTGAGTACTCCACATTTACACATGGGAAACTGCAAACACTACTACTTGTTGGCACATGCAAGTAGACCTTAAGGAGGGAAGCAGGGCATCATTACCAACATGCTGTTACTGTTGTTACCAAGACGCAGACTATGAACATACAACAATGCACTCTAGCTGCAAACACTGTAACGTAATGGCACATGCAATTAGACCTTAAAGAGGGAAGCAGGGCATCATTACCAACATGCTGTTACTGTGGTTACCAAGACACATACTGTGAACATATAACAATGCATTCTAAACCTGTACTACATGGTATGTCTGGTGCATGTCAACAGTACGCAACAAATGTAATATACACTACTCACTATTCTGTTCACCCTCTGCATCAGACCATATGAGCATGTCCCTGCACTGATGGTGTGGATGACAGGGATGTGGCACAGGCATCATCATATGCACAGGGTGATAATGTTTGCCAGGGGCATAGGCTGCACCAGTGGATGACATCATGTGTGTGGGTTAGGGCCAGTGATCTGATTGGACATGTGTGGTTTTTATGCATGTGGATGTTGCGGTGCCCTACAGATGTATCTGCTGTGTGCTTGTGTGTGTGCACACAGTTCTGCCATGTGTCCAGCCTACACAGGGGTATTATTGACAGATCCAGATTATACAGACCAGAATGTACAGCTCACTGTTTCTGGCCATGGCCATGTGACCTGTGCCTGCCAGGGGTTGCACAGGCACTACCAGGCAGAGGTACAGATTGGCTACTGTCCGATGACACGTCCACTGGAACCGTGTCCTCACTGGGAATGTCCAGGGCCACGTCCCCGTGGCCTGCTGTGTCCTGGTGTGGACAGCGCAGCACCAGCTGCACTGCTACTGCTACTGGCACTGTGGGAGCGGGCATGTAAGGTGGCTCGTTCATGTTGACCTGCACCAGGTGGTGTAGCTGGCCTACGTCCATGTGGCCTATGCCTCACTCCTACCAGATGTTCCAGCAAAGACAGCTCACGCTCGCGGATTGCCATGCCATGGTCAAGGATTCCAACCATGTCACCTTATCGCCTGTCCAGAACATCAGCAATCTGCTGTTGAGCATTTGCCAACGCCTGGATGTTGTTGTTTAAAGAATGGATAGCAGCCCTCTGAAGCCTCTGCCCTTCTGTGTTCTGCCATTCAGCACATGCCTGTGCCTCCATTACAGTCTGGAACATGCGTCTGGTGACACCAGCTGCTGTGCTCTGTCCTGCAGGTGCATGTCTGCCAGAGGTCCTCCTATGAGCAGCACTGGCCACATGCTTGTGTGGCACATCTGCAGTCATTACACTGACACCATGGTGTGGAGACACACCTTCTGTAGCCACCACACATTCCTGTTCCGAGCTACCACACGCTGACTGTCCTTCCTCTATGGCCACTGGTGATGTGGTATGTGTTGGCATGAGTACTGTGTGCGGGGAAGAGGGGGACATAGCTGGGATGGCAACCATCGGCACAGATTCAGCCCATGACAACCCTGCCTGTACCTCATGCATATGTTCATCACTGCTAGTATCTGTAGGGACACTAACATCAGATGGACAGCAGGAGGTTATCGCACCTACATCACCTGTGAATGCAAAGAAAGACTCTACATTACACACTGACACACACACACACACAGACACACACACACAGGCACACACACAGACACACACACACTCACCATGCATGTGATTTGACAGACGGCATGCAGCATGCATGTGATACAGCAGCCGGCATGCAGCTCAGACATTAATAGTGGTAGTTAGCATACCTCTCTGGGTTGCAAACAACAGCAAGCAGGTGTCATATCAGAAGCTATGCAGTTCACACAATCATGGTAGTAAGCATGCATCCCTGTGATACACCATGTGGACCAGCACAGGTTAACAGTACACATGCCTGATGTGACCTTGACATTGACATGTAGTATGACATGTAATCTGCGGACGTGTGCATTGACATGCATACATGTCTGACACAATGGTGTTCTGACACATGTACAGTGGTTTAATGGGTATCACATTGCAGTGTTGTCTGTATGCCCTACAAATAGAAAGCACTTTTAGCAGATGTGCATGAGCATTGATGGGTAGTATGAGGCATCTACATTGCTATACAGTGTGAAGGACAGACACTGTGCCATTGCATGGCATCATGAGGTGCCTATATTGCTATACAGTGTGTAATACACACACAGTGCATAGCCATACTGTGTCATGTGACAGGTCACTGGAAGACCTACGGATAACACCCCTCGACAACTACTAACCTGTCTTAGCTGCCTGACAACCGTGTCCACACATGGCAGACTTGTCAATACACCATGTCCCACATGACAGTTATGTACCACACACACGAGGTGCACATCTGACAGTGAAGTTCAACAGCAACAAGGGAAATGTACGGTATCTGTGGCCTGATGTGGTGTCTATGTCTGTGGAAGCTGTACAGGTGACTACTGTCATGCTATGACACAGTCATGATGTTCAACACATCTTATATGGTCGAATTAAGTGACAACTCCACAAGCTGTGCACAGGCTTTTAGGATGTCCAGTGTTCCACATCAACTATATAACCATTCAACAATTCTATAGATGGACCATGTGTGGACAATGTGCAACAGAGTGTGTACCACATCACATCTACTGTGTGGCTACATGTCTCTGGCCATCCTCCATGGCCATGTGTGAACATGTGTTGGCCAAATGTTTGTGATGGCTGTCTCACATGTCTGTGTTGTCCCATATGACATACACCCATAGATGTCAGATATGTCATTGTCCACAGGGTTATGCAGACAAAGGGTTGTATGCTTGGTATGTGGGGTATGTATTATGGGATAGTGAGACAATATTGCAGCCGGAACACTACATGTCTAGGACTTGTCAAATGGCACATCACAATGTGTGCACCCATTGCAGGGGCATATTACACAATGGTGAATTCTGGGGGCTGCCCACATCCCAGCTCACTGTGTGGTACTGTTTGTGTACCACACATGTGTTGTCCCAATGTATAGTACATATGCCTACATTTAACAACACCTCCACCGTTGTATGCACAGCTGTCCACACATCTAGCAATGACAGATACTGTGGTTTCATGTCGGTGTTTAATATATTGCACATGGGTAGCCAGTGTGCATGATGACAGATGCGACCTGTATATCATGACTGGACCATACATTATGTGTACATGTGTTAACTGGCCACATGGCGAATAGATATGTGCATTAACATGCCTGATACTGATAACTGTCTCACCTGCAATGGACTGATGTCTTTACGGCATGCCAGAGGTACCTGTATAGGGGTGACACAGTGGTTTGAACATTATCCATGACTGTATGACAGCTACAGGGTGCACTGTGCATGTTAACACATTCACCTGTACAATAGCATATAGTATTCACATGTGTGCATACACAGGGTACCAAACTATAGTATGTAGCATGTGTGTAAACATACCTTGCATATGATGTTACATTACATATTGTACAGTGACACATGCAACTAAATGGGATATGATAGTCATATGTGCATTAGTGACTTACCAGGCAACTCCAGGCTCAGTGGTTGGGAGACACCCACCTCCATGATGGCAGCTACTGTTTGTGGATGCTGTTCTGAGGGTGTCCCCAGGCTGGCCAGTAGCTCCTCAGTGTGTGTGAGTGGGGGCTGGGTTTGTGGCCAACCACCTGTTCCACCTTGTTCCCTGGCGATTGCATTGGCACACTGTTTTGCATGTCATATCAGGTCCATGCAGTGTCTGCGCACCTGCTGGTAGGTGCGGTTATGGCCACCCACATCATTAACCCTCCTGTGTAGTTCCTGCCACAGGTCGTCACGCTGCTGGGCATGCTGTGGCACATGGTTGAACAACACCTCATAGTTATCATGGAGGTACGGTATGAGGGCATCATCCTCCTAGCAGCTATACACTGGCAGGTGTGAACGAGGCATTATCTGGAAGACATAACGATGGAGACAGGTCACAGTATCACAGAGATGTACAGAGGTACAGCTGCACATACATTTGTATTACATCTAGTACATATGAACAGTTATCTTTGCAAATCGTCATGACACTGACACGACTGACATGTTTGTGTCACACACATGTAACACTCGTTGTGCATTGGATATCATCACCATATATGTGTGTCACCTCATTACATTGCTCATACTCGATGTGAATGCTGTCTTGATATGGGCATGTCTGTTTGCCTGTACTGGTGTTATTACCTATCAGCACATGCCTCAATGTGCCCACAGTAATGCTGCTGACCTTGATGCTGTGTATATGTCACATATCAACACATACACTGCCTTAACGGACATGAGCAGTGACAATGCACGCATGTGCACAGAAACCATTGCATGCATGTGTTTTGCCATATACATCTACATGGCACTGTACAGCAGTTCAACATCCTGCCACGTATCGCCTGTGTTGCACATGTGATACACATGGGACAGTGGCTAGCCGGACATTATTCGCAGGGATGGTTATCAACCATGGCATGTACGGACATGGTTTTCTAGCTGTATCCAACAGCCATTTTGCCACCTCCAGGTGCATCAGTGCCACATTACTGATCCAGACAGTTAATGATACATCTACCATGCAGTCATCGCACCATGTTTGACAGAGATGACATGTGCAGCTTTGATGGACAGGGTTGCATGGTATAGCAGGAGTATGTAACATGTATGGCACATGGATCTGTCCAGCATGTGGTGATCATTGTAGTAGGACGGCGGTTGTCCATGATGTATGTCTTTCAGATCAGGATATGTACGTGTAGCATGTCCAACATCACAGTGAAGCACATGTCTTTATGCAAGGTAGCCAGCATGCTGCATAGTGGAGGTGAGGATTGTGAAGATTGGTATTGCTCATCCACGCATGGCCAATACCCCTGAAAGGTGATACGTGATCCGATATTGGTCACTCGAGTGCTGAGTATGCCTGTCCAATAATCTCCATGCTCATGGATGGCATCCTGTCATGACATGGGTGCCTTGTATGACTACCTAATAGGCCTGGAGACGTCACCATCTCAGGGAGGTGAACTGCACAGCACCATCTCTTACACACAGTGTCCATAATGTTGACTGCTGCCTAGGTGGTAGTTAATGGGTACAGGGTTATTCACCTAGTGGTGACAATGCTATGATCAGCTGTCAGATTGTGCACATATGTCACGCACCTCACCCACAAAGCCCATTCTGTATGTTGTCCACAACACTGAGACAGCTATTGCTCCTAGGTCATGGCCATTCACATCCTTACATATACAGATGCCTCCCATTTGTCTGTGTGGTATGGGCTACAATGAGGGGGGAGTACAAAACATTAACCCTGTTTTACTGTAGCTGCCACTGGTGAGATATGCACATGTCACTCAGACACCTTTTGTAGTGTTGCTTCTGTTAACAGGCCACTGGTAGATCACTCCTGTGACATACGAAGGTACATCTAGTATACTCAGTGTAGCTGGAACACAGTATGGGTGATGTCCTATGACCTGTCACAGGTATGCTTTGCAATGTGAAATCATCAGTACTGTCATCTACATCTCTACTGCCAACATCTACATTGATAAAGGTTCATAGACCTGTCAGACCATACTCAGCAGGGTAATAGTGCAGTGCCTCCAATTATGACTGGCGTCTCCGCTTGTGGGTTGCAGTGGGTTTATATTATCCAACAACCTATCTGTATTGCATATTCATGCTCAGCACTTGTTCAGAACATGTAAGCACTTCATGAGGTACGTATTACTATAGCACACATTCCAACTCATGTCTTACAGGTACACTGTCTGTCCTAACATTTCCAGCTTGCTTACAGTACAACAGCTGTTGTACACATGTAACTCACATATCTTGTGAGACATGGTTGAATATACAGGCATGTCCAAGTGTCACTTACCAGTGTTATTGCCTGTCTATATGATGAATATGGCAAACATGAGGCAATAGAGCAATTGTCTCATGTACACAGTCAATGCTCATTTCCCAACATACGACACTGCAGCCTGTGGGAGATGCACATATGTAGCCATGCTGGGGGTAATGCTCTCACCAACCCAGACTGAACCTGACATTCATGTGGGGACATTTAACATTTGCAACACACTCCACTCATCACATAGGCTCACTAAATCTCCACTACCACAGGCCACACATAGTATGACTACAACATTTGCAGAACCTCTCCACACTCTCTGTGTAGGCAACAGAGGCAGCCCCCATCACCAAACACAGCACCAATTACTTATAGCCCACAGACTCATGTGTGCACATCAACTACTGCCAATAGGGTGTCATAACCTACACAACACACCAGTCATAGGTGACACTGTAGGCGGTCACACTAATGTCCCACTCAGCAGGCTACACAAGGCGATAGTCGCTTACATCTGGCTGTCGGGTTACAGGATTCGCAACATAACCTATGCACCCATGCCACACCTCACCAGGTACGATTTGACTGTCATTCTCCATGTTAGTGTGACTGCCCTGAGATGTAACTTCCTGGACTACATATACAGGGAAATGCAATAGCTCTCCGGTCTTGTAGCCCAGAAGGTATCGCCCAAGCCCTGAGAATCATTCTGCATTCATCCAGACTGATACCACTGTGCAACGACTGAATGTTTCACTTCAACAGTTGCCTATGCATCTGCTGTCATTCCACAGGCATCCAGTATCTGTCTGCTTTGAATGACATGGTCAACAAAACACAATGCTTTGGCACAGATAACCTGCACCTGTCAGCCCTGGGAGTACAGATAACATGTAAGGCTCTTGCTGCTCCTATACTGCCTGTCTTGGACAGTTTCCAATAACATTCACCACCAGAAAAGGAACAGGCAAGCAAAACCTGGGGTACTGTTACTCAATGCTTGGCATCTTCATCTCTAACACACTCAGATGAGGCACTCCTTATAATGGACCACTTTGATATCTCTGCAGTCACTGGGACCTGCCTCTAGGCTCCAGAGAGCACACCTGCACTGACAGGTTACACGCAGACCACACCTTTCAGTCATGTAACCAGGACCGGAACACCTATGGCTGAGGTGTGTCCATATTTCACAAGGATGTACACACCTCCAGGCTGGTTCCTTAGCACAATGCATCAGAGATGATCCACGTGCAACTAACTGTGGCCAGAACTGCTCTACACATTGTAACTTGCTATGGATTCAACAACATACCCCACGGTTACCGGCCCTCATTTCTTGGTGTACTGGACAGTAGGGTTCAGACAGGTACTACTGATGTGAGACTGACACTACCCCACACTTAACTGGGATGCTACTCATGTACCGACACATTAGGCCAATGCTTTCTGGGATTCATAACCTCCACTCAGCTGGATCAGCCCATACACACCACCACCAAGACCAACAATATCCTAGACATGGACATTACCAACATGTGACTGGTGTTCCACACCTGGGGTTATCCCCTTGCTGGTAGTTTCTGAACATATGCTAATCACCCTTGTTATCCACATCCCAGCACCACACCCTTCACGGAATACACAGTAGAAGATTTCTACAATGCCTACATCAGATGTCTTAGGACAGCAGTAGTAAACGTCAGGACATCCGTGCAGATGGACAATGCACTTACAAACATTGAAACATACACCAGTGCACTTCATTAGCACTTACACGACTGCATGGATCATGCTATCACAAACAGAGCCATGATGGTACCCACCAGATAATGGACGCCACTCTGGGGTCCAGTTCCATGCACATAATGTACAACAGAAGGTGGTGGCTTTTGCAAAGTGAAGTACAATCCCATGGGTGGGGTAGCTTACTGGTCAGCCTCAGTATGAATCCGGGATTCCTTATCACATCCTTCTAAGCTAGCTACGTAAACATTACTGCGACACATTCCAAGGACTACCACAAAGCATTATGGAGGTATGTCAGTACTCAATGGCAATACCCACATCTGCTCTGACATACGACAGTTAGGCAGGAACATTACATACCGACTGCTATTGGCAACATCCTGGCAGATAGGTTCAATGCTGACTTCACACCCTCTCACTCCCTACAGGGCCAAAATCCATACAGGAACAATGCAGAGTCCCTGCGGTCACAACTACACGGTTCCAACCTGCACTCTCTAAGGCCTGGGACACAGACTCCATGTGACCGTCCAACATCCCAGGCTGTGATTTACACAAACCTTAGAACAACGTGGCTCCCCACTTGGCCACCAGATTCAGTAATAGTCTTGTATCAAACATTGTGGCCCCTGAATGGTGCACAGCAACAGTCATCACACTCCACACAGGAGGCACCACAATAAACCACAGGGACTATTGCCCTATATGCCTGACTAGATTGTTCTGCAAGGCTATGGGGCACATCATCATGTAAGTCATTCACAGAGATATTGGTGGCCTCAAGACCTTTGATGCCACCCGGGTTGGATTTGTTAGGGCCAGACCATGGCTCCTACACCTGGTGGACTCCTTTGATACAGTTACCAGGGTAGCTGATGAGGGAAGTGGGTCCACACAGCCTACATTGTCTTTTCATTGGCTTTCAGCACTGTTCTCCATTCTGGTATTGACAACATACACATCCACCTGCACATCGACCCCTACGTCTCGGGATGTTATGCAAAGTGTCTCACGGACAGGACCCACACAATGAGGGTAGCATACCATGGTACCTACAGTAATTCAGTTACATTTGGTGTACCACAGTCCTTGGTCATAGGGCCCCTCATGTTCGGTATATGCTTCCCTGAGGTACAGGCTAGCACAGAGGGACTTTCCCTGAATAGGTTTCCAGATGACTGCAAACAAGGAGCCATGATTGATCCACCAGCTGATACAGACACCATCCATATCGGTGTCACTGTGATGGATACCTGATGTCAATAACATGGCCTCAAGCTGCATAACATAAGGTGCATAGACATCCCCTTTGGATTACACCAATCACCCACTGACTGTCACATAGGTGGTAGTCCCCTACATACATGTGACATTATACGGGATCTTAGTACACACGTATATAGCACCCACTCCTTTGATGACCACATTGCCAATGTGGCGTGGATATCCTTCTACATGGCCACCCTTACCTGTAATGGGTTTGTAGCTGGAACAAAGGCACCCATTGTACCTCTGTACTCCTGATGTATGACACACGTTCAGGGGTACAACACCCCTTTTGAGGTGAACCTTATGGAACAGCGATGCCTTTACATACCACAACATTAACACACCATGAGGATTATTGACCTCCGAAGGATGATGTATGCGGCACAACTACAGACACCACGATTGTACACATTTGCATACTGCATACTCAGGGGTGACCGCTGCTGAACATACAGGGCCCATGTCCACAACAATATTTATGGATATACTCCACATAAGCAACATAAGCAATGGCCACTGAGAGCAACATGCTCATGGATATGTGCACAAACGCAACGATGAGTGGCATGTGCTTGAGGGATACATTCCTGAACCAGACACTCAACTGTACATCAAGCAGGGACACTCACTAGCACTCTTCATGAGATACCTCGATGGGTGGATGGGAGACACACATGTATGCCAGGGATCACTGCAGTGGCTGTACTGTACACAGGTGCAGGTAACACATGGCTCTACTGTTCACAGACAGGACACTACCCTAGGGAGGTGCCACCGGTGAAAACACTGTCGTTGGGCTTACACATGGACTTGGGCAGACAGCATAGTACCTCACTATGAACCTGTAAAGCTATTACATGTCCTTTGTGCATGGATAATTGAGTAGCTCTTCCATTTCATTTAGCTATCATGCTGTTACAGTGTCCTGCGACTACAAGCCATATGTATCCTGTTACTGTGTATTCTACATGCCAATAAACAATACCCTTTGTTTGTATGATATAACAGTTATGCTGTGTAAAATATCTGACATATCTACCTACAATACTGTACATTACACATATTTTAAACATTATTCCATAAGGCAAAGCATACTTGCACAGCAGGACCAGCCTAGGCATGTTATTCTCATTATATGCCCTTACACATGCCTACTGTGACAGTATATCAACATATACTATCCCCTGCTATGGCACGTACATGTTGGACAAACCCTACCACTGACGGTGGGTGGTGTGGAATTGTTGTGTTTAAAGCCCTCATGTAGCATCCCTCATGGAGTATGAGATGTTTACCTTGTGGCCCACAGCAGGACACACAATTTCTACAAGTGTTACTATGCTCAACAAGACATCACTACATAATACCTTTTCCCACTTTATGCATTGCGTACACTTTAATTACTACAAAACAAGCTCTACATACACTGACATACTGAGTGTTCTACATACCTTGTTTCTGAGTCTTCGTAAAATATGTCTCTTACACCTTTACTGTTTAAACGGTTCTATGGTATGAGCTTACGGTTTGAATGTATGGCAAGGCATCCTTATATACGTCAATACCTGTAACATGTGGTATCCTGCCGCCAATTGGTGTTCCTGAGTAAATTATTACATACACATCAGCTGTGCTGCTACTCCATTTGCAAATTACGTGGCAACAGTGGGGTATAATTGAATTCTCCACTTGGGCGTTGCCCTTTTGCTTTACCTTCGGGGAGACGGCCTGTATGTATTTTGTTGTGAAGAATTGCAACTGCTATTTAGAGAGACATGGATATTTTGAATTCATGTCCCCCGTGGATTGTGTGTGATGGCTAGAGTATGTGGTTCTACATGTGAGTGTACCTGTCATCTCAACCGTCTGATAAGGGACTACTTCAAACAAAACCTGTAACATCGCCATCTGTTCCATTATACAACAGCTACGATTTCACATGGCACCTTTAAAAATGTGTCTCTCACAAGGTATGTTAACGGTTCTGCAGATGTAATTGAGTGAGTGGATGTTTGTGATGTTATTACAGTCTGTATTGCAATTGTTTCAGATGTGGGGAAGATGTAGGTGGGTGTACATAGCATATACAAGTTTGTGGGGACTGCATTTCTACATATTCCATAAATGTGTGTGGGCTCCTTCCCTAATTGAAGACCTATCATTTAGTAGACTGAGAAACTATGGTTGTTATGGGCTTATACATTGAGCCATTGTTAATTGGTTTCTATATAGCATGCAGGTGAGGTTGATACTTCAATACCTCTGGAAATACGTCGATATGTAAGGGAATGTTACTAAATGACAGCTGTCTCGTGTATTTCTGTCACAGATATTTGCACTCATTGCAGTTGTGTTGGTGACTGAACCTCTTTGGCATGGGTTGCCACCTTTTCAAATGGCCATAGTGGGACATTTGCAGGACACACATCGGTGTTTCCAAGCTGACACATACCCATGGTCAGTACACAGGATAGAACATACTTTTATCCTGAATACATACTTATTCTTGAAGCACTTTAGCTACTTATCATGTTTCATGTAACATTTACGTATTTCAGATACAGGCATAACTATTTAATGCAACTATTACATAATATATGGGACATAATTATGTCTTACAATCTTGGACATTTGCCCTTTTTAATATTTTTTGTCAAGTCACAACTGCCCAGGGAGGGGCTGTCCCTCTTAAAGTGGGACAGGTGGTAACCGTATGCCTACAGCCAGCTATGACCACACCTACCGTACTGATCTACCTCCGAGTTAGCACTAACAGACACACAATGCAAACACACACATTACAGTCCCACAGAAACGCACACGGCACCCTCAACACCCACATACACAGACTACAGCAATCACATACACAGTTGAACACAGTACCTACCTGGACCACAGCACTGGCAGCGATAACTAAATGTCCCTTAATATCGTGATAATATTACTCTCGGTTCTAGTGTTTCGGTACTGTGGTCTTTCAGTCTCATGATTACATGTGGCGGTATGTGACAAATTTGATAGTTGGCATTATCCTATTTATTTGTACCTCCATGGTTGTGTACATGTCATTGACCTATCTATATATTTGCAGATATAGGTGAATACATATATATCAATTTATATCTCTCTATCACCCTTTATATATATATATATATATATATATATATATATATAGAGAGAGAGAGAGAGAGAGTGAGAGGGAGAACACACCTTTCGTTGTGTACATGTCGGTGTATACTGTTTCCTGGACTCCACACATTTGCGTTTTAACCTGTCACAATACACACCTGCCGTTGGTACATTGTGGGTAGCTTAGTGTTAGGTGATTGTGTACATGATTGTGTGTTCTACTCCTGGCAGTGGTCGTTCTACCCTTCAGAGCAGGCACTATTAGTACAGGGATGAATAATGCTAGTTTCACCTGTTCTGAATATCGTTGACCATGATCTGCACGATATTCAGAAAAGCATAGCCCTGTTTCACGCATATTTGTATATTCATGTTTAAACGACGCTTACCAGCACTTGCCAATGCATAATCCCACTGACATGTGCTAAACCTGATCTGATGACCTGCATCCGACATCCATTATTCGTGCCTTCGGGATTATGTAACGTCCCTTGCAGGACGTGGACGGGGAACATGCACAGCAGTCATTGCATTTACCACTTGGGCATCTGGGATTTGTACACATGTTATGGTGTTTTGTATGTGGACTGTACTACAGCTGTTACTCCATACTGCAATCAAATGTGTAACTCAGTTAGTTTACATATGGATGAGACCTAGTAATGGTATGTCCAAGTGATGTTTAATGGATGTGCTCCAGCATTGGTAATGTATGTCACAGTGAGCCACACACTATAATGTGCTACACCTTCACACAACAATAGGTGGAGCATGCTGGGGTAACAGATACCTGTCATGGGTACTCCCCATGCTTTGCCACTACATCCCTGATTACATTATATGGAGCCCATCATTAACACACCAGGTAAGCCATGCAGAGTGTGTGGGGAACAGTGATTACACACATGGATCCTGCAATTGCCTCTGCTCCACTGAGGGACAGTTGGTTAATTGATGTGGTGGCGACAGCAGACACTGTTTGCCTCGGTTGATGAATGGCCTCTGACAATTGGGTGTGTACCTACCGATGTACTCAGAAACCTATACATACAGTATCAACATATGCTGTTAGGTGCGTGTACTGTTCATGTGTTGACATTCCTTGTTCCAATAGCTGCTGTGTGTGCAATGGTTGATTGCTGCCTATGTAGGATTCACACAGTAGGCCACCTATACGTTACACTTTACAGGTGGTCGCTTGTGTGTGCCATCCAGTTTACTGTGTGTGCAGGTGGAGAAGTGTGTCAGTCCGTAGGGGCCTACACTGTCAGTGTATGTGCTATATGTTCCCTCTTTGCCAAGGCATGGGCATACTGGGAATGCCTCCATCTGCCTACTGGGGCTGGCACAGGGTGTTCATGGTCTGAATCCCTCTGTGCCTGTGATGGCCTTGGCAACTGCGGTGGGCTGTGAGGGCCTTCACCATTATGCCACTGCTGTAGCTGTTTCTGCAGGATCATATTATGTAACATGGCACATACTATGAAGATGTGGGCACACGTGCCTGGAGAGTACTGCAGGGATCCACCAGATATGTCCAAGCAACAGAATCGTGATTTCAGCATCCGAAACACACACTCTATGATGATTTTGGTTTGTGTGTGTGCCTCATTATGGTGTCCTTGCATGGGTGTGTGTACATTTCTGATGGGAGTCATCATCCACGGCTCCAGTGCATAGCCAGCATCCCCCACAAGGTGGCCATGTGGGATGTCCCCCCTGACAAATACCTGATACAGCTGTGAGGCAAGCCAGATGTGGGAGTCATGGTAGCTTCCAGGGCTGCCGGCACACACATCCATAATAATGCCCTGGGCATTGCAGACGACCTGGCAGTTGATGGAGTGGTATCCCTTGCGGTTTATGTAGCACCTACCATGCTCACCGGGTGGTGACTTGATATGTATGTGTGTGCAGTCTATCGCACCCAGTACCTCCGGGTAGTGTGCCACCTGATGGAAGAGACGTATATTGCTGGCCAACTCCTCCTGAGTTTGGGGGAAGTAGATATGCTCATTGGCATGTGGTAACATAGCATCTAGGAACTGGTGTAGTACCCTGGATGCTGATGCCTGTGAGATCCCCATTATATCTCCAGTTGGCCTTTGAAAGGTACCTGTGGCTAGTATTCACAAGCTTACACATACCTTCATGTCCACTGGATGGGTTCCCCTCTGTTGTTTCTGGATCTCAGGCATGGCCGGCACAGCTCAACTATTTGCTGTAAGATAGCCCTTCCACCCTGTAATGCTCTGCTATCTCCAGATCATGTAGCCCCTGGTAGGCTATCCTTGGTCTGAACACTCTTCTCCTCCTCTGGAGCCTGCGGTGGTTGTCAGCATCATCCTCCACAACACCTTCAGTCTCTAACACATGGTGATGAATCACAGCTATGGCAGCTCCCAACATGTACATTGTAAAAGTTCCCCATCTGTTTACACCGCTGGTGCAGTGTTTAGGAATACACAGGTGTGTGTGAGGTGCCTTCACACTTTATAGTATTGTGCTGTGAACACTGATGATGTCTTAGGGTGTGTATGTACCATCGGAGCTACAGGGTGTCTTATGTGTTTTACCACAGGTACTGCTATTGTGGTGCCTTTGGTGTTGAATTACATTTGGCTGCTGTGGATTACCTCTTGCCCTTCCCTTAACATTTCTTAACATTTCCCCTCCCATTTTCTGGCATGCATCCAGCAGCATGCTTTCATTTGTACTTTCCAAAACCTGGCTTATCGTACGACATGTGTTCTATGGCCGATCTACTGCAGGTTTGCTTTGCTCTGCTATGACAGTTCTCTTTTCTTTGCAATCCGACACCTCCCCTATCCTGTTCTGCAGGTTGCTGCGAGCAGACTTGTTAGCTGTCATCGATTGCCCACTGTGAGTTAATAGGTGTTAATTGCTCAGTTGTACTCCAATTACCCTACTGCAGCATTTCCTTATTTTCTTCCCCTATCCTTCCTGTTTGAGCTATGGTGCGTGACAGGTGCGTCCGCTTACCAGGTTTCGGGCACGTTTTCATCTGCGTACACATGTGCTTTCAGGCACCATATGTGCTCTCAGCTAAACGATGCCATACCTACATTCCCACCCCTATCCTGCGGCTTTGCTTAGCAATGGGCAGGCCGGATTTGCATTACTCCAATGTGCTTACAGCTACGGTGGCAAACCCCACTGCTGATGTCATGTGTACCTCCAAACCACTCCTCGGTGTTGTAGTGCTGTGCCGTATGGTACATCTTTAGTCCGCCAGGACGATTGCAATTCACTATTACTTGCCTCATTTGCATTGCATCGACTACTAATTCATAGTTACAGCACCGAACACGGTCACAGACCCTTAGCAACCCTTGCAGCTTGGTTGTGGTGTACCATGCATACCATTGAGTATTATGGTGAAATCATGATTTGTATTACATTGCGATTTTATGACATTTGTGTATATTTTCCTTGTGTTCCCATTTGCGCACACATGCCCTGCGGTTGTACTTTGCGTTACTGCGGACATGACATTAAATGTTGTTTTTTAGGTGTTGTGCATCGTTTCTTATGCCATTGGCTGTATATTTAGCCATTGGCATATGTTAACTTAGTAATACATGAGTCTAGTCCGCTTTCATAGCTCCGATGTTCTGTTTGGCAAAATGTAAACCGTTTTTTTGGTTTACATTTCTGTGGGCTTATGCTACACCTGCACCACTTCATGAATCGCTATGTACCTTCATTTGCATGGTGCATTACTGTGCATGGGGTGATTAGCATACCTGTGCCGAGGGCTGCGCAGATATGGCATACCGTAGTAGTGCACGTGGAATTGGATCATACCTGAATCGCTCGGCAGCCATATTTGGTGTTATACCACCTATGCTACGCCTGCGCCTGGCACAAGCTTCATAAATCCTGGGGAGTATTTAAGAAAAGTATTTTTTACTTAATGTCATTGTATAATAGCATTAACTGACTCTGTGGTTGTGATATATTGAAATTTACCCACGGTTGGTTTTATTTAATCACTCGGGCTTTGACCTCATGACTAAACCACACCAACCATGGGTAAATCTTCAATATACCACACCACGTCATCGGTTATTGCTTTAATGACAGAGTATATAGAGGCACTGCAGTTACTATGTACAATTAATTGAAGTAATACATTTAGTAGAAGGAGACAGAAGGATTGTGCCATGTTTTGAAAAGGAAATTGTTTGAATGCAAAAGAAAAAAAATGCTTAATTTCCAGATCTAGGCAGACAGTTTCAGGAGGATATATATCCTTAAGAACTAGAAAGTTAATTAAGAGATAAAAGATATAAAAAAATAGAAATGAGGTTTAACTATCACTTTGAAAACAGAAATAAAAGCACTGGACTGACATTAAATATAATGTGTCAGAATATTGTGTAAAATTTAAAGAAAATTTATAAAACGTTATTGAGCATATCAGGAAACCATTTTATAGGTATACAAATCAATGCATTGTCTGTAGATTCTAAAATTTATTCTCATACACAATAGATTGTGGATGTATTTATAAAATCTTATGCAAACTGTTTAGCTTTACAAAGAGGGAGATAATGTATGCTAGTGATACTGAAATTAAATAAGATTATGTTGAAAAAGTGTTATGCAAGCTGGACCCTAGCAGAGCACAGCAAAGAAATGGAACTACTTATAATGACCTGAAAATACTTCAGTGTGAATTTACAGTATAATTACATCTGTTATTCACTAGCTCATTTAAGTATGGAGAGATTGTAGAAGACTGCTGACACGCACTTGTTAAACCCAGTGTTATGAGTTTACTTTCTTGTTGTGGAAACTAATACAGAAGGTTCTTTGGTATAAGTTATTTTTACAATTGGATTGGTTGAACTAGAAACCATACATAAGCAAGCATATGTTTTTAAAACAGGTCTATAACTGAACACAACATGATGCTGTATAATATTATATTAACAGCTATAAACAAAAACATGTGCAGTGATGTACCTTATATAAACCTATCTTCAGTCTTTGATAGGGCCATCCACAAAATACATTAGAACAGCTAGGTATTAATGTTATTCTGATAAGATGGATAGATGCATGGCTTACAAATATGCCATCACAAGTATTGTACAGAAAATGGACAGGTAAAATTCCATCTTGCCATCAGGGTTCATAGGTGAACGCTAGACTAACTAGTCTATACCTGCTTAGATAATCTTTTTTACCTGAAGTATTCTATAGTCTATGTGCAGATGACACAAATAGGAAAACTAATTATAGATGTTACAGATAAGGCATGTTTGCAAAAGAACTTGATGAAATTGACCATTTGTGCACAGGAGAATAATATACTGATAAATGTATCAGAAACTAAATATATGAAATTTGAAAGACATAGATTTAAGGGTGAATATTCAATATAGTACATGGTAACTGAAACTGCAGATTCATTTAATGGCATGGGCATAATGGTAGATCCACTTTGAATTATTTATTTATTACTTTTGTTGACCAGAGAAATCTGACTGAGTTGAGGAGTTCATTTTCACTGGAGGTCAAATGAGAAAAACTCCACAAATGTATACATACAAATAAACATGACAGAAATACAAAAAGACAAATCTAATGCCTAAGAATGCTATACAAATGTCAACTGATAATATATGCATGGTAATACAGATTATCATATGTAATATAATACAGCACATTAGTAGCAAAAGCCTGTTAATTCAGTGCAGTGAGACAGAATTTATAAAATGATTAGCAGACAGAGAGTAATAGTAAAACATTGGTGTTTATGGATCAGAGGATTAGCAAACAATTTTACCTGTATGATATAGCTTACTTAAGTCAAGATTGATAGGAGAAAGATACAGGTGGGTTGAGGGGTAGTTGAGCAAGGGAGATAACAGGGAGGACTAGGGAGAGTGGGTGATGATATACAGTAGTGAATACTATCTTTGAACAATTTGTGAGAGGTATATTTAACTTGGATGGTTGGAACGGATACAAAGGTAACACTCTACTAGGTAAGCTTTCAGTTTTTTTCTTGAATTGTGGGATGTTATAAATTTGACAGAGAGTCACGTAGACTCTGTTCTGCATTTTAGTGACAGATATAGTGTATACTGCACCCCAGTTAGACTTGTAGGAGGGGTAGTTGAATAAGAGATGTTTGTTCCTGGATCTTAGTGTGTCTGGGGGTTACAATTCAAGAATTGAGAAATAAAGGGGCAAATGTTGGGGAGGTAGAGGATTTTTTGTGCTATTTTTAGCTAAGTGTATCTTAGAAGGCTAAAGTGTTCATGCCAGGTTACATTTCTGATAGCTGTGCAGTGGTGTGCTCTATTTGTGTGGCTGTTGGTGAATTTAGCTGTTTTGTTGTAGGACAGTTTGAATTTGTGAGAAGATTGTTTTGTAGATTGGTAAAGATTATTGATGCACAGGTGAGATTGAGAATTAACTAAGTAGGGGCAGGGGCATGATCTGATAGCAAGTGTCGAGCTCTGTAGAGAAGTCCACATTTTTGATTTATTATAATTATTATTATAATTAGTATCATCATCGTTATTACTGGGTTGATGGATATGTCAAATTTTAGTTGATTATCAATAATGACTTCAACTTCAAGTGTCTTTATTTGGGATACTAATTCAATGGTAGTGCCTTTTAAGGAAAGTATATAAAAGGTGTTCGTACACTTAGATACAAACTTAGGAACAAATAGCATGAGCTTAGTCTTATTTGGATTGAGAACTAGATTAGGTTGATTCAGCCATGCTTTGGCTATAGAGAAAGATTACTAGGTGAGTTTGTGGAGTTTATGGAGGGTGTGGAGGTTCAGACATTAGCAGAGCCATGTGCATATTGGATGAGTGATGACTGAGGTGCAATTTTAGTTGGGTCATTAATAAAGATATTAAAGAGCAAGGGGACCTAGAACTGATCCTTGGGGACCCGTATGGGAATGGACAAACACGGATGTTGAGAGCTACCATTCTACTGATTGGCTTCTGTTTAACAGGTATGATTAAAACCACTTGATGCCAGCATTGGAAAGGCCTATGAGAGAGTGCTTCAGTAGTAGTTTCTGGTGTCAAAGAGTATCAAAGGCTTTAGATTGATCTAAGAAGAAGACAGCAGAAAATTTTTATTTCTGGGCTAATTTATGGAATTGATAAAGGATAGTAGGGCAGTATCAGTACTGAGGGATGGACAAAACCCATGTTTCTTGTGAATGCATTCTTCAAAGATTTTGAAGAGGGCACAAAGTATGGCAATTGGTTTAAGACTGGATATTTCTATAAAAGGGCCACCTTCATGGAAAGGTAATGTACAGGATTGCTTCCAGGTTTCAGGGAAAGAGGATTCCTGAATGGCTCTTTTGATCAGAACTGATATGGAGTTATGCTATTGCCTCTTTTGATTCAGGTGGGAGGTTGGATTACAGAGATATTGTTTAATAACTGATGTAGAAAATGGTTCAAAAATAAATGTGTATAAAGTGTTAGAAGAGGTACATACTGAGTATTGTTTAATATTTGGATCAGGTTTTGAGACAGATTGGGTAGTGTTGATAAAGTGAAGAGTTGAACTTATGGCCCACATTGTGGTCTGAATCAGTGGTTAGTGGATTTTTGTAGTGAAGGTCTACCAGGCTTGAGGAGTTGTGATATAGTGAACCAGAAGAGCTTAGAAGATTTAGAGTCAAAGTTTTGTTAAGAGACAAAATGCTGCTTTTTGACAGATGGTACCATGGCATCTGTTATATTGCCGAGGTTGTGGTAATGTTGATAGCTAGCTATAGTTCTGGTATATTGCCAGTTGTGCTAGGCTTTGTCCATTTTTTGCAACATGAGTGAGCCATGGGCAGGAGATGCTTTGGCCCTTTTTACTGGGGCATGATTATTTAGTATGCTAAGAAAGATGTTAAACTATTGCATTGCTTTATTGAAGGGAAGGAGTTTTAGGTAGTTACACTCATGGGCTATAAGGGAGTGGATAAAAGCGTCATTGTTAAATCTCAAAATGTTTCTGACTAGTTTCTGTAGATTTACAGATCTTAGGATTGGTCGATGATAGTTATAAAACTATAGGCTGTTTAAAAATGATTTATAAAGTATAGGAAATCAGAAATGATGCTTTAGACCCAAACTAGAGTTTAGCATAATAATAATATGTAAATGTTATAAGAAAAAATACATGAATAAATTGGGAAGAATACAGGAGAAATATACCAAGGACATCCAAGGATATGAAAGTTTAAGTAATTATGAAGGATTAAAATATCTTAATTTGTCTCATACAGACATTTTAAGAGAAGATCACATTTGGGTAGAAAAGCCATTTAGAGAGAAATACCTCTGGGAATGCTTGGAGTAATCAAAGAGCAAGAAAAAATAATCAGGCAACCTGTGTAGAAGATTATATAGGAATGAGATGTGCATTAACAGATTCCTGGAGAGAGTAGCTCACACCTCAAACAACTATCAGTTTATATTAAAGTAAGCAGTAGTGTAAATATTTTAAAGAACAACTTAGGCACCTATTATGGGGATGACTATTTTGGTATATTGGCAGGTTGAAGGGCATTACTCAAATATTTGTATGTATGCAAACATTGGTTAAGAGACTCTGGTCACTAAAACCTGGTGCTTCATGGCTGGGAATGAAGGTACATTTCTCAGTGCAGTTTGTGCAATGCCAGACTCAAGAAATATGGTTCCAACCATTGTAACTGGTCTGTTAGCTCTTCAAGCTAACTTTGTTAAACAGTCTTGTATTTTATTCATATTTGGGCACCAGAAATCCCTGATTAGGAAATCACAAAAATGAAAAGATGTTTATGCAATAAGCATATAGTATGCAAAAAAAAAACCTATCCCGTTCAATTCTCGGCTGGAGTGCGGGGAGTGCCTTCTGTGTGGAGTCTGCATGTCCTCCCTGCGGTTGGGTGGGCGTTCGAAAGACATGCGTAAATGGGTGTGCTTTCATTGAAGGTTGGACATTGAGCTGGCACCTCGGCATTCATGAAAATCTACTGCCAATCATTAGCAGACCGGAGTTCCACTGTGGCAACCCCTAACTGGGAAAAGCTGAAAGACAAGCAACAACATGCAAAAAAAACCTAGCATCTTAATCAATGTAAACAAAATATATATATATATATATATATATATATATATATATATATATATATATATATATATATATATATATATAATTTTGGAAATTAACATTTTTCTGAATGTTCCAAACATTATGTATAGTCATCTATCACATTATGATAAAAAATGTCTATTTTATATTTTTGTTTCTTAATTTGTCAAAATGTTCAATGTGTAACTTTGAAAACAATCAATATATATGTTTAAGAATACTCATTTTTTAAAAAAAATCATTATATTTGTTTAATAATGCTGCATTCTTTGCCAATATCGCTTTTTATAACCCTTTGACTTTGTATTAGTGATTTATTAATAGCATGTCACAGAATTTCCCAAAAAAATTCAAGAAGATCCCCCTCCATGAATCATGATGTGCATGAGGTCTACTTGACCAAACACGAGTCAGTCTAAATATTGCCAAACACTCGGGTGATCAGGGATTTCAGTTATCCCACCATGAACTGGAAAACTTACTCTATCCCTAACTCACTTTCTTAAATGCCCTGGAAAAAATGTTCAAACCCCAACAAGAGGAACAAACATACTAGATCTGGTCCATGTTAACATGACAAACAGATGCACAACCACAACTGTTGGACCCTCATTAGTTAAATCTGACCACAAATCAGTCTCCTTTGAACTGGTACTAACACCAGAACTCACAAAGGGTGAAGTCAGACTAAATACCTTCACCAAGACAAACTATACCCTCCTAGTGGAAGGTATAAATGCATTCCAAGCCCCACCCCCAGCCGGAAGTGGTACCTACACCAAAGCTTACACTGATGCCCTGTATAATCACTTGTGTAACTGTATAAACTCAGCTTTTCCAGTGTATAAACTCAGCTTTTCCAGAGAGAATCAAAGCCAGAGTTCCAAGTAAAAACAAGCCACTCTGGTGGACATTCAGCATCAGCAAACTTTACAAAAAATGCAATAAGTTGCTGCCTATGAAAACTAAGGTGAGGTCCCAACAATGTAAAAGCCCCCTCCTCAGCCTCAACAGGCAAATAAGACAATGTGTCAAATCTTCTAAGGTTAACTTTGACAAAAACTCAGCAATCACATACAAGGATAACCATAAGACCTTTTACAGCGATGTACGTAGCCTAAACGTTAGGACCTATGCATGTGCCAAACTAGTGACTAACGGTATAACACACACTGATCCTGCAGAGATAGCATACCTATTAGCAAACAGATTTGGCAAAAATTTCACTCCCCTATCCCCTCCAAACTTATCACAAGCCTTGCCCTCAACCTCTCCCCCACCCTACATTCCAAATGAACAGGTCATTAAATCCTTGTCTAAGGCAAAAAACACATCCTCTATGTGGCCAGGTGGCATCCCAGGATGTCTTCTAAGCAAACTAAAACATGAACTGGCATCACCATTAAGTACCCTATTATATTTTAGCCTATCCACAGACTTTGTTTCTGTGGAATGGAGAACAGCAGCAGTTATTCCCCTCCACAAAGGTGTCTTAGCAACAGACCTGGAGAATTACAGACCCTTAAGTCTGACCAGCCTCATCTGTAAAGCCATGGAACATATCATCATGGACCTCTTAAATAAAGGCATTGGCAACCTCCAAACCCTGGATCTGCCCAAATTCAGCTTCATTAAGGGTAGATCCTACCTGTTACACCTGGTGGATTTCTTTGAAAATGTTACCAGGGCCATTGATGAGGGGAAAAAATCTCTGCACACAGCATACCTCGACTTGGCAAAGGCTTTGACACAATCCCACAATCAGGGATTACCAACAAACTTAGCAAACTGAATGTAACCCCCTTTGTTGTAAGATGGGTTGCCAACTGGCTCATAAAACTGGTCACACACTATCAAAGTGGGTGACTCCACATCAGCTAGTAGACCTGTCACCAGTGGGGTGCCACAAGGGTCAGTGCTGGGCCCCCTGCTGTTTGATATATACTTCTCAAAAGTTCAGGCTAAAACTAAGAGGCTGTGACTGACCAGGTTTGCTGATGAGTGCAAACTGGGTGGAATTATTGAATTCCTAAATTATGTCAGTATACTTCAGTAGGGGCTTATGAAGACCAAAGACTGGTGTCTTAGTTACAGTCTCAGACTGAATGCAAAGAAATGCATCATCATTCCCTTTTGTAAAAAAAATGTCCCTTCACACTATCAAATCAACAACAATACCCTAAGTACCTGTGAAGTGGTAAGGGCTCTGAGATCACAAGTTGACTGCAACCTTATCTTTGACCACCATATGTGTACTTTATTAAGGACTCATCACTATCAGGCCCATAATTATAGTATAATGCCCCTTTTGGCATGTACCGTAGAAAGCACCTGCAGCAATTGAGAGACTTCAGAGGTTTTTAACAGAGAAGATAAAGGGACTCCAGTACATGCCTTACACAAACTGACTAAAGTCTATGTCAATATACTCTGTATCATATAGGCTTCTTAGGGAAGACTTATGCCTGGATTATAGAGCAATCTCCAACCGAAACCTAATGAATATGCTGCACATCCATAAATCAAACTGGACTAGAGCTACCCATTCCAAGGACCTAAATATGGCCTGAGACTTGAATAGGACATGCTGGAGGGACATATTTTCCTCCCAGCAACTGCCACATCCTTGGAATAGGCTGTCAATTCATATGAAGCACAACACCTCTATGACACTGTTCAAATGGAATCTGGATGAGTGGATGGGGCACCATAAATTATTACTGGAGATAGTGCCCACAACCCTCCTGGGCATGGGTAGTCATTACTAAATACAATCTTGGGTATTGACTAGAGTATCTATGGTATTATATTGGGACAAAATGGCTAGACTTGAAATTGCACCCTGGTTGATAGCCTAGTAACCTCGTATGATCCTATTTTAACTATGGATTGGCTATTAGGAGAATCTTGCAATTCAAAAACATGGCTTCTGACATCACTCAAAGGCTACCACGATGAAGCAGAGCAGGACAGTGCAGTCTGATGATGAATACCAATTAACTAGCAGCAATCCCATGGCCTAAGTATTAATTAATTAATTAAGATATCTACTTGCAGAAAGGACGGGGTCAGTAGTGACAGTGTTCCCCACTACTGTGACTAGGAATGTTGCATATATCAATAGTAAGCAAGTAGCATGCATGCCCCTAAGAATGTGCAACCTCATGATGTGCATGAACAGCTGGAGTAACTGGCACCCAGCAATGTTTTTATATAGTTTATTGATTCAAATGGGATGTACTGGAAAGTGAGGAAAAAGGGAAAGAACAAGCAGAGACACATATCCAAGGACAGAGGGAAAGCAAAAGTGGGAGTGCTGAGGGGGAGGATAGGTATAGTTGTCTCGAGGACAGGTGCTCATTTTTAGTTTTAAGAAGGATACATGTGAATGAGATAAAGGTACGGAAGCAGGATCACACAAACAAGCAAATAACCTAGAGAAAGACCAAGAGGGGAAGTGCTGAAACTAAGCAGAGGGTTTATAATCGATACATTCTCATACAGAGAGATGAAGGATAACTGGTGGTGGGGAGGATTCAATAACAAACAGGGGAGGGAGGTGGAATATGAGGAAGGGGAACACCAGAATAGGGAACAGGGTGAAATACACCCAGGACGAAGCTAGTCAGTCCCCTACCTGAGATGTTTGTGAAGGCAGTACCAAGGCTTTAAGGTACTGGTCCACCAACCCCTCTCCCCCACAGTACGTCAGTCTAATAAGCAGCCAATAGAGCCCACTAGGAGTGCTCCCAGGCATCCTCCAGACACACAGAAAGCAATAGAAAGGACAGACTGGTGGAATATGGTATGGTGGCAAGAGAAGAAAGGGTCCTAACAAAGACAAAAAGACCAAAAAAAAGACATTGCTACTCTGAATGTTTCTAAGGACCACCCATATTATTACCTACTGGAGTATTACTCAGCTGTAGATACACCACTGTGCCATTTCTACTAAATCTGCCTAGATAAAGAGACACTCAACTGTCCCTATGGTATGACATGCATGCAGATGTGCAGTTGCTGTCCACATGCTAAGGGCTGGGTAGAGTGGGCTTGAAGCTACAGCAGTAGGATATGGGTGTTATACACAATAGGACAGGGATGTGTGGAGTTGCAGCCCAATGGACATACTGTAAAGGACATTGTGAAAGACAACAATTATACCACATTTCAATTATATGGACAGAAAGGTACCATTTACTTATAAGGGAAATAACAGGGCATTTAGCAGCCCTGCATACTTCTAGCACATCTCAGGGGGATCTTTTTATCTGACCTCTTTTCCCAATGGTCAGAATGGTACCTCTTCTGATCATAGAAGTGGTTTAGCACTGCTTAGTAAAGTAGCTTAAGCTAGAGGCATCAATCACTACTCTGGCAAGACTGCATCGGTCCTCCACTTTATAGCAGAGACCTTCAAAAGTGTCCTCAGCCAAACACTTGCAGCAGTCCCTATAGACCAAGGTAAAAGAGATCTTACTTTCTTTATGGTACCACCTGAAAGCCTTATCAACATCAGTGCCCTTGAAGCCTTGAAAGCCATGGTCATTCACCAGGTCAAAATCCAAAGAAATATAGTAACTCTCACGATCATGCATATTGCTATTTTCAGCACATGATGTGCATTTTTGGGCACCTTTCAGAAATGGCATGGGGAGGCATCATGCTGTTACATTGTGTGCACTGGCATGGAAAGAGCTTACAAGCAGTACAGTGCCTACATTTGTGAAACTTGTGAATAGTTTTACTCTTCAGCACCTTTACAGGCAATTCCTCTGCAATATGTTTTCCTATGTCCCTTACTGGATAATTGATCCATATGTTCAGATCCCTCCCTACCAGAACTCCTACAAACTACCCAAAAATCTTTCCAAGACATTGAAAAATACCTTTCTGACTCTCAATTCATACTCATTCCAAATAAAACAAAGCTTATGCTGTTCACTAACAGCAAAGTTCCTGATAACTCTCCCTGTTCACCATCTACTCAGCCATTCACCATCTACTCAGCCAATAAAACTAAAATTGAACCTGTCCAGCACATATTGAAGTCATAATTGACAAAAACCTAAAATTTAACAAACATCTCTCTCTAACTACCAAAGGGGTCCACATTAAGATAGGCTCACTATATGGAGTCAACCATACCTAACCGAGGCCACTAGACATTCCATAGCTAGTACTCATCTACTCTCTACCATTCTATATGCCTCACCAATATTCACTAATCTCAGAAAATCAGGTTTAAATGGGTGCCACAGTGGTGCAGCGGTTAATGTTGTCACCTCACAGCAAGAGGTTCTCTGGTTCGATTCTTGGCTAGGGTGTCTTCTGTTTGGAGTTTGCATGTTCTCCCTGCATTCGCATGGGTTTCCCCCCACATTCAAAAGACATGCATCTGTAAGATTTCTCCCCAGGCCTCCACAGAAAATAGTCTAGTTGGACTTTCCCAGTCAACAAATATTAAATAAACAAACTGGAGTCCTGCTATAATAAAATACCAAGATGCACTACTAACCTCCCTTACAGATCACATCACTGCACAGCACTTCATAAACTAAATTGGATTGAACTTCCCAATCTCCTATCCCTCAACCAACTAACCTTCTTTCATTCCATCTTTCACCATCCAGACAGCTGTCCAGCATTCAAGAGCTTAGTGCAGCCCTACTCAAACTGCAGGCCACTAAGATCCTCCAACAAACTACTATTCAAAGTAACAATCTAATAATTGTTACGGTGACTCTCTATTCTCCCACCAGATATCTAAGTTCTGTAATTCCATGCCTCAGACAATACTAAATTCTAGCAACACATCCATATTTAATCTACTGCTTAAGGAACAGCTAACCAAAAACTGGCTTTGCTCATGCACTAACCCAGGCTAATCATTCTGTCCTTCATTGTTCTTACAACCAAAATATCTCTTCCCTTACTAAATTCTAACATCTGAACTATCCCTTCTCTCACAGAATTCTAATTTCTCTCTACTTATCTCAAGCTGACTACTGCTCCTATCTATATCTACCTATCTCAAGCTTCCTACTGATTCATCATATTCTCTCCTTGTACTTCTCCTCAATATTGCTTTCGCTATCACTGTTTAGAACAAGTATCACTAGTATATCAATAATCAGCCATATTCTTGTTCATATACCATACATGTATCTCATAAATATTTACCACCAAAACTCTGATATTGATCTACTGATCAGTCATTTCTCTATGATAGCACAAGCTATTTCATCCTAGTTTATTTGTTAACTTTCTTTTTTTCCACTTAATATTACTCTCTCATTTTTTATTGTTTATGTATAAACTATTTACTACCTATATTTACCAAAGTTATATATTCTTGATTGTTATCAATTTCTTGTATTGTTTGTAATGTGTTTTCATAATGGAGCTTTTCTCCCTGGTCCTCTGCTAAAAAGGGCCACTGGCCCAGTCACACATCCCTGGTAAACAAATGTACAATAAAATAAATAAAAATAAATCGTTACAGTAAGTAGGGAATTACAATTCATAATTACTCTACAGATTTCTGTTTATCTTACATTTGTTTATCAGGTAATACAACTAAGGCAAAAAGAAAGTTTTCTATGGAAAACTTTGGAACTCTAAGGAGTTCACTATGGAAAGTATAACCTATAATTCCCCTCCACAAAGGTGGACCCTCCACAGAACTAACCAATTGCCACCACACAGTTATTCTCTCTCCACTCTCCAAAATACTAGAGAGATGCATTCACTCTCAGATCTCAGACTACCTCCTTACTAACAACCTCCTTTCCAATACTCAGCATGGTTTCCGACCAAACCATACCACCACCACTGCCTTACTCTCTTTTACTAACACTATCCTTCAGCATAAAAACAATGGCTATCTCTCCTCTGCTACTTTCCTAGACCTATCTAAAGCATTTGACATGGTCCCACACAAACAACTCATCTCTGTCCTCAATAACCTATTCTTCTCTCAATCAGTCACCAACTGGTTTCAGAGTTGCCTGTCTGACTGCCAGCAATCCATTGTATGGCAGAATGACATATCTCTCCAACTAACTGTTTCTATAGGGGTTCCCCAAGGAACCATCCTTGGACCCCTACTCTTCCCTATTTTCACCAATAATCTAGCCTCTGCCACCAAACATGGCACACTCATACAATATGCAGATGACTCAACCATCATCTGCTCAGCCCAGTCCCTACCCAAACTGCAAAAAGTCACACAGGAAGCCTTTTCCTCTGTTGAAACATGGTTATCCGATGCGCAATTAGTAATCAACCCAAACAAAACTAAACTATACATCTTCCAACCCACCAAACATACTCAAAACAACTCTCACTTTAACATCACAGCAAAAGACAACATCAGTATACACCCAACAGAACACACAAAATTGATAGGAGTGGAAATAGACAATAAACTAAAATTTGACATTCACATATCCATGACCATAAAAAAAGTCCACAAAAAACTAGGAGCGTTATACAGAAATAAGCAACTTCTCACCAAAGCAGCAAAGATTTCAGTAGCAAATTCCTACCTTATCTCCACCCTACTTTATGCCTCTCCAATATATCCAACCTAAGGCAATGCGATCTAAACAAGCTAGAGACCTGCTACAACAAAATCGCCAAATTCGCCACAGGGGCATCCTACCATAGTCACCACTGTCTCTCACTTGCTGAACTGGGCTGGCTTGAACTCCCTCACCTCCTTCAATGGTATCAACTCCGGAACCTCAGGAACCTCACATGGCTTTCCTGAAAACACTGGAGGGGATAAATGTATCTCCAAACACCATCATACTAGGTGACTTCAATTACCCTAATATAGACTGGGAACACTACTCAAGCCCAAACACCCTAGCCCAAAAGTTCCTGGAATTTATAAACTCAAATGCCATGGAACAACTAGTCACCATCCCCACAAGAGGAGAAAACATACTTGATCTCATCATCACGAACATGGGAGCACAATGTTCAACACCGGAAGTATACCCCTCACTGGTGAGATCAGATCACAAACTAATCTTGCTGGAGGTCCTCATCCCACTCCCACCTGAAATAAAAAAGACCACAGTAAAAAACTTCTCGAAAGCCGACTTCACACTTCTAAAGACTAGTGTGGTCTCCTTTAAGGCCCCCGAGCCGGCGGAAAACAGTACTCAAGCCGCTGAATCACTTGCAAATGCCTTCTACCAGCACCTGCAGCACTGCATGGACAAGGCAATCCCAAGCAAAACAAAGACTCTTTGTACCAAGGGCAAGCGTCCAGTCTGGTGGACCCCAGCCATAAACAAACTCTACAACAAAAGGAGGAAGCTACTACAAGATAGAGCAAAATCCTTAAAAGGTAAGACACCCTTGATCACTATAAGTAAAAAACTAAGAGCTCTCATAAAATCATCCAAAGCAAATTTTGAGAGAAAAATAGCTAAAGACTCAAAGGACAATCAGAAGGCCTTCTTTAGCTATGTTAGAAACCTGGGAGGAGACTCCCAGATATGCTCAGAACTAGTTCAAAATGATGTGAAGATTACTGATCCTACAGACATTGCCAACATACTGGCTGACAGGTTCAGTGTAAACTTCTCCCCCCCCTCCCCCCCAAAAGGAGAGATATCTATACCAAATGGTTGCAGCCCCCCAAACATCTCAAACGCCCAAGTGAGAACTGCTCTCTCCAAAGCAAAAAACACAGCATCCATGGGACCTGATGGTGTCCCAGGCTGTGTGCTCCACAAACTCAATGACAGCTGTTTAATCATAGTCTCACCTCTGGATACATTCCAGGAGTGGCGACTGCGACTGTGGTCCCACTTCACAAAGGTGGTGCCTCCACAGACCCTGGAAATTACCGGCCCATTAGCTTGACAAGCCTTATCTGCAAAGCTATGGAGAGGATCATAATGGATCTCATAAATAAAGACATAGGGAACTTGCAGACTTTGGATCCAACCCAGTTTGGCTTTGTCAAAGGCAGATCATGCCTTTTAAACTTGGTTGACTTTTTCGAAACAGTCACCAAAACCATTGATGAGGGAAAGGCAGTCCATACAGCCTACCTCGATCTGGCGAAGGCCTTCGATACAATACCCCACTCGGGTATCATTGAAAAACTCATCAGCTTAAATGTTAACCCATACATCACAAGATGGGTTGCAAATTGGCTGAGTGACAGAACCCACAGGGTCAGAGTGGCTGGTGCCATGTCAGACTCAAAGCCTGTCACAAGTGGTGTCCCACAGGGCTCAGTCCTGGGCCCACTCTTGTTTGGCATCTACTTTTCCGAAGTACAAGCAAACACAGGAGGGTTATGGCTGACAAAGTTTGCAGATGACTGCAAACTGGACGCCGTAGTCGAAAACACATCTGACACAGATATCCTTCAGAAGGGTCTCACAGAAACGGATGACTGGTGCCAGAGCCATGGCCTAAAGTTAAATGCCAAAAAATGCATAGTCATACCCTTCGGGAAAAACAAGGTTACCTCTAGCTACCATATAGGTGGTAATCCTCTGAGCACAGAAGAAGTTATCAGGGACCTGGGGACCCAGGTTGACAGTAGCCTGTCATTCGACACCCATGTAGCTAAAGTAGTTAGGAAGACCTTCTACACTGCCCACCTCATCATGAAGGGATTCACATCTAGATCAAGGGAGGTCATAGTCTCCCTATACTCATCACTCATCAGACCAATGATTGAGTACAATGCCCCATTCGGAATGTATCTGACCCGACACTTGCAGCAGCTGGAGAAGCCACAAAAGTTCCTCACCAAAAGGATAAAGGGTCTCAAAAATCTATCCTATGCTGCCCGACTGAAAGAACTCCAGCTCTATTCAGTCGCTTACGCCTGGCTCAGAGGTGACCTTTGCCTGACATACAAGGCCATGTCAAACCCAGAGTTGATGAATATGCTTCACCTCAAAAAATCTAGATCCATCAGAGCCACAAGGGCGGGAGACTTAAACCTCGACACGGCTATAAATAGGACGTGCTGGAGGGATAGATTCATCAGCCAAAGACTCCCTATGCTGTGGAACAAAATCCCGGTATATGTGAGGCAGAGCACCTCGCTGGCCTTGTTCAAGAGAAATCTTGACCAATGGATGGGAGATCGCAGATATACTCCAGGGATTACCTCAGTGTCACTGCTAGATAGAGGCACAGCAAAATAATGGATATAGTTCCCCATACAAAAGGGGTGGCTTAAGCCATAAAACTATGGGCTAGGCTTATAAATGCCCTTGGGCAGATAGCCTAGTATGAACCTATGAATCTATGAACCTATGAACTCACACTCGCCCACAAACTAGTAAACCATCCACTAAAAGTCCCATCCCTCCAGAATCTACTCCAACCCTATCGTACTACCAGGCCACTAAGATCCAGCAACAGAAATCACTTGCATGTCACTAAAGCCAATAACTCTGCTGGTGAAGCACTATTATCTTGCACCATAGCCAAATTATGGAACTCCCTCCCACCCACAATTACCTCCATACCATCATGCACCCACTTCAAAACTTTACTAAAAGCGCACCTAAAAACATGCTGGCTATGTCCTTGCAACTCCCACTCTAATATCACCCTCCCCATCCAACCACTAACTTTCTTTCCACCCCACTACCTTGATTATAGCAAGCTTGGATGCTCATAAACCTAACTACTTATTATACAGCAGGAACTTCTTATTGTAACAATTGTTAATGTCTGTTATGTTCTTCGCAGATGACAAATATTCTTGTTGTCTACTGATGTAATATGTTCTTCGTCTGTAACTATGTTTGTAATTGTTAATAGCTATGTTGATCAAATTGCTAATTGCTATGTAAATCCAATGTAACTACTGTCTATATATTTTAACTGTAGAGTTTTTCTCCCCGGGCCTCCATTGAAAATGGACCTACGTCCAGTCGGACCCTCCCGGTCAACAAATGTAAATAAATAAATAAATAAAAAAGTAGAGCAGCTGTTTCCTTCATTCAGATTTGTTGTAGCAAAAGATGAGGGTACTACTGAAACTTCATGGCAAAATATGGCAGCTAGAGATAGCATTAGCTTGCATAGTTTGGCAGAAATTAATAGAGTATGACAGGAGGAGCAGTAACAATATGGAGATAGTATAGAAGGAAGTGGCAAATGATAGGAGCAGAAAGGTCTAAGACAGAAAGACATGGGTAGTGGTTATTAGGGCCATACCTCTCAAGTGTACCTGATTATGAGGAACGTACCTCATTTGGGGTCTTAAAAGTTCATATTCCTCGAAATTCCTCAAAGTTCCACATTGAAAGAGTCTGTCACATATTCAGTGTTAGGAATTTTTTTAAGTGAAATCCATGGTAAATTGAAATTAATCAAATTAATTCATTAAAGGATCTTCTTTATAAGTAAAACCAGCACATTTTAACCATCCTATGACCTTCCTAGTTGAAGTTGTTAGTAAGCCTTTAGTATGTGTTCCACATTTTGCCCATTTGTTCCACATTATGAAGGTGAGTGTTCCTCATTTTGATGATGGAAGGTTGAGAGCTATGATTAGGGCAATACTGTGATTAGAACACAGCAAAGTGAAGTCACTGAAGTGGGAAAGCAAGAAAGAAACCAAGATAGAATAATGGGTACCTACAGCAATGAAAGCAATGAATCCCTTGGTCTCCACATTGAAGCCACCAGCACAAGGAGAGAAGGGTGAGTGTTTGTCTGACTGGGTTGAATCAAAAAACTTTAAGCAGACACCTAAGGAGAAAATCCCTAGCTTATTACATACATTTTTAAAGACATTCAGTAACACACATAAACATATATTAAGTATTTGCTAATTATACAATGACTAGTTATTAATATTCCAAAATGAACATGCTGATTGGTCAGCCCAATCAGCATGCCCATTGTAAATCCTGGTATATACCAATGGAAAAAGGCCCGGTCACTATATACTGTAAGTTATGTTTTTTTATTTTTGTTAAAAAAAATGAATCTGTAATCTGGACTCCAGACGTAGCAAAGAGACAGGATGGAGAAAATACTAGGAAAATCAGGTATGTTATTCAAAACTAAAGACACGTACCTGACTTTCCTTGTATTTCCTCCATTCTGTCTCTCTCCTACCCCTAAACTGTCCAAAACTTTATTTTTTATTAAAAAAAAAAAAAGAAAGAAAAGAAAAGAAAACAAAAACGGAGCAATGGAGACCTTCTTTTCTCAGTTGCTTCCTTTCCAAAGTACTGATGTAATGGGTATGCATGGGAAGGCAGATCCCATATGCATGTGCAGTACATAAAAAAAAGGCAACAGGATATTACCAAATGCAGAAAGACAGCATGGTGCTATTATACAAAAGACACTGAGCAGGATTCACAAAGCCTCCGTGTAAGAGTTACAAGGCTTACACGGAGGCTGCAGTTAAACGGTGTGACGTCAGCATGTCATGCATATGCATGAGGGCATGCTGAATCACACCTAAGGCTTACACGGTCCATGGAAGACAGTAGTGGGCGTGTCCGTAGGCCGAGCCCTGCAAACAGACACGCCCCCAGAAGAGTAAAAGTCCCGAAAGTAAACCCCCACGACAGAGTCCATGGAAATGTGAATAAACACAACACAAAACATGCCCCCACAGACTATGAACATAAAATATATAAATGAACATGTTATATATTTTTTTTAAATTGTAAAGATGTTTGCCCGTGAGTGCGCTCGTTTATGGCGTGGCAGTAGCTTAGCCACAGTTAGCAGTCAGTGGAAAAGCATATAAGAACTAAATATGCAAAGTAAGCCAAAACGCAATAGCGTAGCGGTAGAGACATCGGCTGAAGAGCAGGCAGTCATGGTTCGAGCCCCCACAACATCAATTTTTATCTTTAGTGAAATAAGCATGAAACAAGTCCCTGACATATATGTACACATATAAAATTATATTTTATGTAAAATGTAATGAAATGGGCCATTTATTTTGAAGAAATGTGAGATAACAAAATAATAAAAAATGCCAGATGTGCCTATAGCTGAGCTACAGTTTAACAAGTTGAGTGCATCTGCCCGTAGGTGAGCAGTGGTTTAACACGCTGAAACTGGGTGCCCTTAGCTGTGTGTCATGTTGCGTAGTTACTGTCCAACTGTTTTGTGTCTGAACACAACAGGGATTATACTGTGCCTGCAGGGTTTGCATGGGATACTTTGCATACAGTTGTCAACATCCTTTCATACTGACCTAACACTGTAGTACCGTATAGTGTACTGGTTCAGTACTTTCACTGTGGTGGACAGTATCCTGGGCTTTAGTCCTATCACTGCTTTACATTGTCATAGTGAGCACAACAGCCTGGTTAGGGGCCAGTTGTGCACATCTGACCATGTTGCATTATGTTCAGATATGAACTACTTAAACCAGGCTTGTCCAACATTGATAGTGTATTCCACAACATAGGTGTACATTGGCAAACACTAGCGATGTACCCTAGGCCATTTCTAATGCTAGTCGGAGAGTGTGTTTGTCCTTCAACACACATTGTAAGTGGAGTTTGCCATGACATATGTCATGGTTAGTATACTGTGCCTCCGTCTACCCGTGACATAACAGTGATACCCAGGGTAAACCTACCATCTCCCATCCAGTCATCAAGATTCCTCTTGAGGAGAGTTGATGAATGACTCTCTGGCTAACCTGTACTGGGAGTTTACTCAAGAGTGGGGGGTGGCTTCTGTGTTATGGATCATTCAGTACAGCTTGTCCTATGTATGTCAGTGCTGGGGTTCAGGTCTCTCATGTGCATAGCTCACTGCCATTCAGATTGTACAAGGTGCAGCATGTTCATTGATTCCAGCTTGGACATGGCTTTATACATCAGGCACAGCTTGCCTGTGGGTGGGTAGTATGGCAGTGTGTGCAGCTGCAGTTTGTTTAATCAGGCAACACATGGCATCTGTTCAAGCTCTTTGATACTCCTGGTGAGGTACATTTTGGGGACTTTACAGTTGATGGAGGTGTCTGCTGAGGTACATCCCACAGGGGTTATTGTAGTCAATTGTAACACTGATGAAGGATGACTGCAGAGCCACAATGACCTCCCCTTATCTAGATATGACAACCTTCATGATTAGGTAGGTATATGGTATGTTTCTGTAACCACTACAGCCACATGCTTGTCCAGTGCAGGATATCTATCAACTTGTGTCCCCAGGTCTCTCATTACATGTTAAGTACTTAATGGGTTAACACCTATGTGTTAATTGGTGGGCACTTACTGTATATCCACAGGGGTTGACTATACACTTTTCTGCAATTAGCTTGCTAACATGGCTATGGCACCAGTTGTCTGTTTCTATATGTCCCTTTTGATGGCTGCAGCATGTCTGACCATGTCAGTTCTGTCCTTGGCCTGGTTTGCAACCCCTCTACTGACATAGGGGTTTATATTTAAGCTGGTGAGCTTATCTATAATGAACACGTGGGGTATTGTATGGAAGCCTTTGCAAGGTCCAGCTACACTGTGTGGACCACATTGCCCTCATCAATGACCTTAATGACTGTTTCAAATGAGTCAAACATGTTTAAGGGGCAGGATCTGCACTTAAGAAAGCCACACTGGGTAGGGTCCAGTGTCAGTAGGTCCCCAATATCTTTATGTCTGCGGTACATGCTGATCCTTTCCATAGCTGTGCAGACCAAGCTTGTCAGGATTCTGGGGTGGTAGTTTGCAGTATCCATTCAGGCAACACCTTTGTTGAGAAGGACCACTGTTGTTGTACACTGCTCTTCGGGTACATATCCTGTGGTAAGGCTGACATTGAGCAGTAGTGTGATTTGGTATTCCATTCTTCTTGGAGTCCATGTTGGACTCAGCCCAGGACACCATCTCATACCATTGCTGATGTGTGTTTTGCTTTGTCGATGCTGGCTGTTACCTCAGCATCTGCAATGTCAGGGGGCCAGCACTCTGCTGGGATAGATATTTTGCATTTGGGGGGGGGGGTTTGCACTGCACCTGTCAGGTTGGATGTTGGCAATATGTGTGTGTGTTTAGTATGTTGTTTGTAATATTTGAGTGATTCAGAGCATATCTGTGAATTCCCAACAAGGTTCCTACCATCAGTTAAGAAAGCCTTGTGATTATCCTTAGTGTCCTGTACAATTTGTATCTTCATAGGTTCATACTAGGCTATCTACCCTAGGGCATTTCTAAGCCTAGCCAGAGTGTGTGTGGCTTTCGCCACCTCTTGCTATGTGAATATTATGGCCATTTATGATTTACTTTACTGTGCCTCTGTCTGGACGTGACACAGTGAAGACCCCAGTGTACATCTACGATCATCCATCCACTTGGCAAGATTCCTGTTGAAGAGTGTCAGTGAGGGGCTCTGCCTAACATGGAGTGGGATTCTGTTCCAGGGTGTAGGGAGCCTCAGGGTTATGTATCGGTCCCTCCAGCACATCCTATTTCATTATGGCAAGGATTCACGAAGCCTCCGTGTAAGAGTTATAACTCTTACACGGAGGCTGCAGTTAAACGGAGTGAAGTCAGCATGCTTTGCATATTCATGGGAGCATGCTGAATCACACCTAAGTCTAACACGGTCCATGTAAGACAGTAGGGGGCGTGTCCGTAGGCCGAGCCCTGCAAGCAGACACACGCCCAGAAGTGTAAAAGTGCCCAAAGTAAACACCCACAACAGAGTCCACAGAAATGTGAATAAACACAACACAACACATGCTCCCACAGACTATGAACATACAATATATAAATGAACATGTTATATATATTTTTTAAATTGTAAAGATGTTTAACCGTGAGTGCGCTCGTTTGCGCGGGCATGCCCATAGCGCAGCTACAGTTAGCAGTCAGTGGGAAAGCATATAAGAACTAAATATGCAAACTAAGCCAGGAAGCAGTAGTGTAGCGGTAGAGATGTTGGCTGAAGAACAGGCATTCATGGTTCGAGCCCCCACAACACCAATTTTTTTTTTTTTTTGCAAAATAAGCAGGAAACAAGTCCCTGACAAATATGTACACATAAAACCACAATTTATGTAAAATGTAATGAAATAGCCCATTTATATTGAAGAAATGTGAGGTAACAAAAGAATAAAAAATGCCAGATGTGCTCATAGCTGAGCTACAGTTTAACAGAGTGAGTGCATCTGCCCGTAGATGAGCAGTGGTTTAACTGGTGCAAAATGAGTGCCCATAGCTGAGCAGTGGTCTAACATGCTAAATCTATGTGCCCCTAACTGAGCTGAGTGTAATATGCGTGCCGATAGCCAAATGAGGCTTAAAGCAGCGTACCCCATTTGCGTGGAGCTGCGCATCGCGCAAACAAGCTAACCGACGGGCAACGTTGAGCAAGCCGTATCAAAACTGCCTTTACACAGACACACCCATCAGCATGTCTAGACAATCATGAAAAATAAAAAGCAGTGGCCAGGTTCGAACCCAGGATACTATACACCATAGTCAATGTACAGAACCACTAAGCCATGACAGCAGTACCTTTAAATGCAATAATAGCTAATATATAGGAATGAATACAAACTAGAGCATGACAATGCAGGTTTATTGAAGTTGATACAATTCCAAAATGGCCAATCATAGATATGTGCGGGAAAAATGGACTATATAAGCCCCATAGGCGGGAATACACAACATAAACGATTGTAGAACTGACCTGCAGGCAGAATGACAGGAGTAGGAGAGGGTAGCTGCTTTCGAGCACAGAGGTGGGGTGTTGAGGAGTCCAGGTACATGGTCTGGCTCCTAGTCCATAATCATGAGGCCCAACTCATGCAGGGACAGGTCCTCTGGGGAGCATACAGGGCTGAGGCGTGGGACCGGTTGGCTCATGATCTCACCAGTGCCACAGGGATTCCAAGGACTGGTGAGCAGGTCCGTCACCACCATGCGGACCTGAACAGATGCAAGCAGGACCAACTGAACCTTTGGATCCAGGAGGCCCGGCAAACACCCAACGCCCCACTACTGAGTAAGTAACATTTAATTATGTATGTAAGAAATTAAACTAGCTGATATTATGGAGATGTGTATTCCAATATTACTTCATTTATATTACAGCTGCAGGTGTCCGTTCTGCGAACCGCAGAGCCTATGGCGATAGGCTGGTGCGGTTGCGCCACCAGGCAGGTCAGTAATCCACTACCAGTAACTGTAAAGAAATATAAAAGTATGACAGTCAGCAAAAGAGTGCAGTGTAGTCAGTAAGGAATAAAATCTGCAAGTAACAGCGTGAAAGTATCTGCAAGTATTGCTTGATTACAAAAGTGTGTTTCAGCCTGTAAGTTAAACCGAAAAATGAAACTGTCTGACATATATTCTGAAATAAAAATGCCCTACCTGTAAGAAAATAGTACACAACCTGCAGCAGGCTGAAAAGTATAGCTGCAGAAGATGATGAAATCACGTGTGAAATATATCCCTGTGGAAATACTGAAACAAGACAGAAGTGAGACTGCTGGAAAGGATTGTAATAACTAGAGGCAAAACATGTCAATAAAGCCTAGAAGTAAGTACCACCCTGAATAGTAAAATGAAAGCAAGTGAGAGAGTGAGAGAAAGTGTCATGAATCCAGCAATACAGTAGTAATAACCCCTGAATAAAGTATACTGCAGTCAAGACAGAATGAAATGCATGTGAGATTCAAAACCAAACAGCAAAATCTGTTCAAAGTGTTGCTGCATCTGGAATGTGTATCCCAAAATCTGGATATGTTGCTCTCAGTCTGCAATATACAGATAGGATAATTGTCTGATATACCAAACATCCACACTTGTCTACAGCTATATAAAGCAAATGTAGCAGGATGATGTAGCTGAACAAAGCTAGATATGAATGTGTATGAAGAACAATAAAATGTATATTGATGTTGCAGTAACAGTCCTATCACCAAGTTGAAATAGTTATCATATAGGAAACTGTAGTTAGAACAGCAGTGTGTATATAACTGTAGCTATTAGAAATGTACAGCATATGTATTGTTATTCGAAGGTGTTAATATTACTTTCTTTACCCCACCCTATAACTACATATAACCCATTCCATGTGAAAATGGTATGTGCAATCACAATTAACACCCCTGGACGTTTGTCCTGTTGGGTCATATATATTTGCATGTCCGTTGATGCATCTGCCCTGTA